>NC_090650.1:7707129-8042129 GCF_040937935.1 Hyperolius riggenbachi
TCTCAGCTCTAAAAGATAAGGAACAGCATAGTCATGTTTAAAGAAAATCATTTCTTTATTACTGCTGATACAAATCCTGCAATAAATCTGCAGTTTGTCTACTTCCTGCTTTCAGGGAAGCAGACATAGGGTTAACATGCTGTGTTTACAAATTAGCTGCTCTGGCATGGCAGCCAGCTGACACAGCTGATGGTATCAAGTTACAACTTATGCTTAGTCAAAGATGAGGGGGGATTGGACAGGCTAAACTCACTAAGTACACACAGGGTGCATTTCTCTATGATTTCCTACTGTCCTGTGCAAGAGTTCAGGAACTCGAGACAAAGGATGTAAAAGAATTGATACTTACCTGGGGTTTCCTCCAGCTCTATGACCATCGTTGCCCCCCTCAACGTCCTCCCGCGTAGCTCCCTTCGTCTGCTTTAGTAATCCTCATTAAAGCGGTCTAACACCCAGCATTTCAACTTTGCTTTAAAAGATTGCTTACAGCTTAGAAACTATTATGCCAGATATTTTTTAAGCAGAAATTCACTGAATGGGTTAAACATGACATTTTAGTGTTGGATTTAGCTAGAAATCCGCATCCGTGCTGAGGTTTAGATACAAATGTATCATGTTTGGAATGCAAATAAACCTCTGAAAAGCCTGTCTGGGAAACCCTCTGTGCTCTCTCAGAGAGGTGTTTGTTTATTTACATTCCAAACATGATACATTTGTATCTAAACCTCAGCACAGACAGATTTCTAGCTAAATGCAACACTAAAATGTCATGTTTAACCCATTCAGTAAATCTCTGCTTAAAAAAAAAAAATCTGGCATTATAGTTTCTAAGCTGTAAGCAATCTTTTAAAGCAAAGTTGAAATGATGGGTGTTAGAACACTTTAAGTTGCATCTTTCAGACTGCTCTGCGCATGTGGGGCCCAGCCGGGCACGCGCGCCTGTCCCATTCACGTCACCAGGAGTGTTCTGTGTCTGCACAGTACTACCTGCGCAGGTGCAGAACAATCCGGGCACATGCGGCCAGATCCCACACCTGCAGAAGATCCTAACTGACGCGACTGAACGAGGATTACCGGGGCCCATAGCAAGTGAACGGAGCTACCCTGGGAGGCAATGGAGGTCACAGGGCTGGAGGAAGCCCCAAGTCAGTATCAATTATTTTACCTCCTTTGTCTCAGGTTCTCTTTAAAGCATACCCGTGAGTTTTTTTTAGGAAAAAATTTAGACAATTAGCTCAGTGAAGGGATCCTCTAAAGGCTTCCCCCGTCTCCGTCCACCTCGCCATTTCAGTTCCTGGCTGTGCTCACATAAGAGAACAAGTGCAGTTCAGGCAGAAAAAGCAGAGCCTGTTTGCCTCCAAGCTGGTGTGCAGGCATTAGTGGGCTTGGGAGGGTCTAAGTGCTGGAATGGCAAGGTGGAGGGTTCCCCCCAAGTTGGAAGCCTCTGCAGATCCCATTGTGCCGATGTGGTGGCCAATCAGGACACATGCACACACACACTTTATTTGTTTTTCTTTTTTTTCACAATATTTTTATATTTTTTTGTTCTCTAGAAACTTCTGCAGTTTTTGTGACTGTCGATCACACTTCTGCCTCCCAGTAAATGACAAAGACAACACAAACACAGAAGCCCGATAATAAGGAAGCAGATTTGCATAAGCTGCGATTCGGACTGCGGCTCCGAGGAAACAAGGTTTTTATTTTTCCAACTTAACACAAACAGAGATAAGATAAATTATATGGTGGGGGAGTCGGGCGGACTGTCGGGAAATCACAATATATTCTTCCCTCATTTTCATATGCCGAGACCGAGAATTGTTTTATTAAAGGCTGTCAGTGCGGCAGGGTTTAATTTTCAGCGCTTGCACGTTCACTGCTGCCGCCGCGCACCTGACAAGGACATTATAACTGGGGTCTCACCAGGGGCTGCCATGTAAGCAAAGCTGCGCAACACTAATTACGTGCTACAAGGTGTGTTCTGGATTCCATTACAGGGAGCGGTATATTGGCACTAATCAGGTGTAACAGCACAAGGCAGGATCAAAACAAACGCAATACAGTTATTTAAAATATGTACCTAGCAGCACATTGCATTTGTACATGAATAATTTCATATGGTTGTATTACAACAGTGAGCTGGATAAGAATATCAGAATAATCTGTATCTTTTGTGCCTTTTGGGACAGTGCCAGATAGAAATAAAATTATCAATTATTTTTACAAAGATGTTTTCATTAATTGTGAGGATCGATTTAATCGTAATGTGATTATTTAAAAAAAGCACATTGAAACGAATATAAAGTGCAACATTTTGACTGCTGCAAGCCAACATCATGGCTGATAAGGGGCTGGAAAGTGTACTGGTTAAGGGAACCACCTCTGACATGGGAGACCAGGGTTTGAATCCTGGCTAGGGTCAGTCAGTAACTATTCAGTAAGGAGTTCAAGGCAAGACTCCCTAATCCTGCAGGGTGGCCTCCTGAGCGCGTCCCAGTGGCTGCAGCTTTGAGTCTGGCAGGAGAAAAGCTCTATACAAATGTTTGGATTATTATTATTATTATTATAAGAGTAGTTGAGTGCATGTGCTCAGCGCCATATTCAGAGGTTGTCTTTTCCAGATAGACATATGAGTAGAGATGGCTCGAACTTCTCTGCAGCGAACAGTCCATGGGGAATGACCTCGGAATCACTTCCTTGTTTGCCTGATTCCGCTTTCCCACCAGCCACACATGTACAACCGTGCGCCAGCAGGTGGGAGTGTTCTTGCGCATGCGTGACGGCATACGCATGCGCAGAGCGCTGTGGGCCCGCGATCGAGGACCTCGTGGCCGCCGGGAAAGCGTCTGCACAGTAAAGCGGAAGCAAGCAAGCAAGGAAGTGACCCCGAGGTCATTCCCCATGGACTGTTCACTGTAGAAGAGTTGGGGCCATCTCTACATATGAGCACTGACAGCATTATTGCAGAGGTTGAAGCGGTGGGCAGGTCAGCCTGTCAGTGCTCAGACCATACGCCACACACTGCATCACATTGGTCCGCATGGCTGTCCTCCCAGAAGGAAGTCCCTGCTAAAGATGATGAAGAAAGCCTGCCGGCTGCAAAAGTCAGCGTTATCGCATGCAAATGACTTTGCACGTGAAAAAGTCTGTGTGCGGCACTCCGCTTGCTAACTGTTAACACGGGTTTGTGAATCAAGCCCAGTTTGCTGAAGACAGACTAAGGACAGGGATTACTGGAACCATCTCCTGTGGTCCGATGACACCAAGATACACTTATTAGGCTCAGATGGTGTCAGGGCGTGTGTAGCGGCAACCAGTTGAGGAGTACAGAGACAAGTGTGTCTTGCCGACAGTGAAGCATGGTGGTGGGAGTGTCATGGTTTGGAGCTGCATGCAGTGGTGTAGCTAAGGAGCTGTGGGCCCCGATGCAAGTTTTACAATGGGGCCCCCCAAGCACTCTATATATAACAATTGATACGGCGCACCAAAATCTGCCAATGGCAACTACAGTGTCAGAGGTGCAAGAAGGGGATGGGGAACAGTTTGTTAATGATTACCACTGTTCAAAGTATCTATAGAAGGGATTATTATGAGCACAGGACCAATAGAGAGCTAATACTGTACTTGAGGGAGGGCCCTTCGGGGCCCCTCTGGCCCAAGGGCCCCGATGCGGTCGCTACCTCTGCAACCCCTATTGCTACGCCTCTGGCTGCATGAATGCTGCCAGCACTGGGGAGCTGCAGTCTATTGAGGGAACCATCAATGCCAACATGCACTGTGACATAATGAAGCAGGGGATGATCCTCCTTCCAGAAACCTTTGCAACATGATAATGACTCCAAACACACCTCCAAGATGACCCCTGCCTTACTATAGAAACTGAGGGTGAAGGTGCTGGACTGGTCTAGTGTGTCTCCAGATCTAAACCCTATTGAGCATCTTTGGGGGGTCCTCATATGGAAGGTGGAGGAGCACAAGGTCTGTAACATCCAGCAGCTTCATCATGTAAGAGAGGAAGAGGATTCCAGTGGCCCCTGTGACGCTCTAGTGACCTCCATGCCCAGGAAAGATAAAGCATAAATCACACTTTGGACAGAACTGTAACATTCTTCACTTAGGGGGGTACTTACTTTTGTTGCCAGCTGTGTTGAGTTATTTTGTTGGGAATGCTGTTGCGGGGAAGGTCGAGGCCTAGCACCCGTTTTTTTATTTTTTTTATTTTTTTTTAATGGGCGGGCCTTTTACGCAATTTACAATAAATTCAATTTCACAGTGCAAACTCGGAATCTGTGAAATTCTGAATTTGGCCCATCCATCCCTAGTTGTGGAATAACGGTCCTGTAGCATGACAATGTAACGTGATTTGACTAGGTGGACGTTGTGCAGACAGAAGCCTCCTGTCCGTGTAGCTGGCCTCCTCCTCTGGGTGGATAGTGTGACAACTTGGCAGACGTTCCATGTGATAATCTCGCTTCTCTCCTTAACCTTGCGAGTTATGCGCTGGTGCTGCTGTGCGTAGCCAGATTGGTGCGCAATCCCGGGAGACGCGTCAGAGAGTCGCAGCTTGGCGCGGATGAGGTAAATCCACAAAGCATGAAGGAAGGAGTCAGTGAGGGTCCAGGAAGAGGCGTCATCGTGCAGGCGACAGGCCTGTCAATCCGCGCTCATCCTGTAACATGTCTGGTGATCGCTGTCGTTGGCGTCACACTTGTCAGGCTAGTCGTTGGGGTCACACTTGTCAGGCTTGTCGTTAGGGCGAGTGCGACGTCACACTCATCAGTGATCACAGTGCAGCAATCCGCGTAGGCTTCTTTCGGTACGTTTCAGGGATAAGCTTCTCGGATCACCTCATTGATAGGAAATCCTCTGGAATATGACGTTATTCACAAAATCTGAATTATAGCCAAAAAATGACAAAATGCTTTGTGAGTCTGTGATGTGGTTTATGAAAAAAGGAATCTAAAACATCTAAAGTACCTCAATTAGACTTTGTATTCCGTAACACAGGCAGGGGCACTTTCTGGTTGCCTACAAGTTCAAGCAGACAGGGCCTCAGCATAAGATGTTAACACCCCATAGAGCCCACTCACGCACCTCCCAACTTTTCGAGATCAGAAAGAGGGACACTTAAGCCGGTGTGGCTTAAGTGTCCCTCTTTCTGATCTCGAACCACTGATCTCTAACCACGCCCCTGACACACCCCTAATCATGCACACTATAAAGATTTCATAAGAAAATTATGATGTTTTATAATTCAAACCACAGTGGTCCTTTCTATCCTGGCTCATTTTCCTTCATATTAACATTTGATAGTAAGAAATATATCAATTTAAAGGATGGGAATAAAGTTTAGAGTCAAACACATTTTTCAGTAGATATCTTTACTAAATCTGTATATCAGTCCTGAAAGAGGGACAAATGAGGAAGAAAGAGGGACAGAGGGACAGGGCTCCCAAAGAGGGACAGTCCCTCCAAAAGAGGGACAGACAGTTGGGAGCTATGCCTCTCACCTATTAAAGTGGAATATAACCCTGCATTTCAACTTTGCTCTAAAATATTATTTACAGAATATTATATGCAAAAAGCATTTTTTTTTACTAGACCAGCATTGGAAGGGTTAAACACAGACGTTTCAAGTTCCGTGGAGAGATATGCAGAAGTTCAGATTGTTACATTCTATGTATCTATTGATAAACAGTTACACACGCTTTGGCAGTCCTCCAAGCTCCTTCTCAGTCAGAGAGATGAGTCACATTAAACACTTAGATACATTTCTGTAAACAAAATGTATCTCTTTTCAGCTTCGGATGCGTCTGCAGAAATCTAAAGGAACTTTAAAGCCCTGTGTAACCCTTCCAATGCTGGTCTAGTAAAAAAAAAAATGCTGGTTGCATATAATATACTGTAAATAATGTTTTAGAGCAAAGTTGAAATGCAGGGTTATATTCCGCTTTAAGGCAGAGCACTGCACAGCAGAAAACACCAGAGCTCTGGGGGCCGTCCTCTCAGGGCCAGCCCTACCATGAAGCAACCTGAATCACAATTCAGGGCAGCAGCATGTAGGGGACAGCACCAGAAGGAGAAAATGTCCTACTGCCTAGGAGAGTGAGGACGTCGGAGAAGCAAGGCAAGCCGTGAGGAGAAGGAGGAGAAGTCAAGACAGGGTTGGAGTATGGAGCAGCCTGGTGGAAGAAGAGAATGTGGCAAATGGATGAATTTGTTGCCCACTGGTAGGAAAAGGCACACAGACAGCAGCAGGACACATGGCAGAGGAGGAGTCACGAGGATGTGGCCGACGGATGAGGTATTCATCCACCGGTACTGACAGGAAGAGGCAAGGGTGCTTACAGCAGGAGGGTGAGTAGTTTGCTGCACATGTCCTTTGTAAATTACTGTCCCAGGCAGTGCTGCTCTCTGATGTCACATGTGTGCAAGACCTCTCTCTCTGCACATGCACAGTTTGGTCTATGCACACCACTGCGGCCTGGGGCATTGGAGGGTCATGGAGCAGGCAGCATAGCCACATAGTGAATTGACATAGACAGGCAGCCGGGGGAATAGAGAAAGAGTGGTGCTCAATCAGGAGGAGGCAGGCTGGTTGAGGCTGACTGTCGATGTCTTGTGAACCTTGTGGTACCGAAGCTGGTTGCCACATGGCATGACCTTACTGAGATCTGAATGAGTGACTGTCACCTCCCCACACCCTGAGATAAGCACTACCTTGGAACAGCGAAAGGGCTAGGAGCACTCTACATTCTGAAGCCCACCACTGAACACCAATGCTAGTCAGCCTGTGGGAGGACTGACTGCACTTTCAGGGAGTATGGGGTGTTAATTTTTTTTGGGTGGGGGGGAGTGATAATATGGGGGACAGGGTTGGGGGATTTCCTGCATTGTATATGTGGTTCATTAATTTCTGCTATGCATATGTGGGGTAACTGCTGTTTTTTATATGTGGGGTATGCGCTGCATGTCACATTCGGGGTAGTTGCTGCATTTCACATGTGGGGCAATCGCTGCACTTCATATGTGGGGTGATTGCTGCATTTCATATGTGGGGTGATTGACACATTTCATTTTTGCTTTGAGTACTGCATTTCATATGTGGGGTGACTGCCGTATTTCATACGTGGGGTAAATGCCGCACTTCATATGTTGGTTTGTTAGGGGGAGGTGTCTTTACAATGTTTGCTTCTGGCAGAACAATGTCTAGAACCTGCCCTGCATCCTCTTCACTTCTTACAGTTGAAGGCTGCAGAGGCGTATCTAGAGGGGTGCAGGCATGGCTCATGCCATGGGCGCCACAGCACCATGGGCGCCATGTCTGCCCCTGTGCTACGCTACGCCCCATGCCTCTCTGTCACTCAGAACTCATAGCAATTCTGTTATCAGGAGAACATGGCTACTTCATTTATGTATGTTTGGCTCACTTGGATTAGTGTAAAGAGGACAGAGAGGAAATAGGAAATATTTCCAAAAAATTAACTTCAGCAATATCCCAAGCCAAAAAACACAGGCAACCATAACACATGTACACGAGAGAGGATGCAGTTTAGAGGGAAAAGATACTCCGACCAGGGATGGAGGCGCAATTTCAGTGTTTGCCATAGGCTCTATATTACCTAGATACCCCCTGGAAGGCTGCTCTGCTGAATCCTCTGTACAGCTCCCGACGCTTCACATGATTTGATGCTCGTCAGGTGACACACTTTAGGAGCCTACGGAGGATGCAAGAAGGCAGCTGGAGGCTGTAAGAATGACGAGGATGTCACCCGGAGCTCTGGTATGTGTTTTCTGCAACTCATTAATGAGGTGCAGTTAGAGAGGCATGTTTACATGGACGCCCATTTACTGCCGATGACCCAAGAGTGGCAGTTAGTTGGGTTTCTGAATAATCGGAACTTTATTGTATATGCAACAACCATCAAAATGATAATCGACTTCAGAAAAAACCCTTCCGAACTCACCCAAACAGAGGTTTCTAGGGTACAATGCCTGCTGGGCGCCACCATCTCCAGAAACCTAAGGTGTGATGAGAACGCTGCCAAATCCAGAAAAAGACCCAACAAAGACTAAAAAAAAAATTCAGCATGTCGCAGGCCCTTCTGACCAGCTTCTTCTCCACTACCATCAAGTCAATGACAGGCTCCTCCATCATCAAATGCTTCCATGAGCGACAGGTACAAACTACAGAGGGTCATCAACGCTGCAGAGAGGATCATCTGGACCCCATCAATGGAAGCAGTTGAAATCAAGAAAACAAATCTGATTGGCCGTTGGCGACTCCACCCCCTCTTATGAGGGCGTGAGGCCCCCAGAACATATCTTTCCTGTTTCTGTGAAGCTAGAAAAAGAAATGATGTTATCTTCAAAAAGAAAACAAGCACAAATCTTAAAAACTACTTAAGTACCATCGGCCTCTGCGCCCTTAAGGATCAGAGACCGCTGGTACAATAACGACGGAATCCCGACAAATTGCCGCATATACCCGCCGCAACTGCTGTCACCTCCGGGATCCTCAGGACATCCACTCTGCTGTCTCTATGACGACAGAGTTCCTGTGAGCCGGTCAGGAGCCGCTTTCATTGGCCAATGGGAGCGGATTACATTGATAGACAGGGCCAGGAGTCAATGAAATTGGCTCCTGACCTGCTTACATGGCTCTGCCGTCATAGAGACAGGCAGAGCAAGTGAGCTGCGGCGAGAGACGTCGGGTTTCAGCAGCGAGATCGACAGATGCGCGCTGCGGGCGGTGATTGAAATCTACGTTCTGCCAGCCAGGTAACCACCAAAAACGGGGCGTAGATTTTTCAACAACCTTAGTCCTAAAGTAGTTAATTTTTGCAGCACAAATGGGCACACACATAAGCATGATGGAATTTTTATTTTTGCTATTGTAGGGGGGGCGGAGGGGAGGGGGGGCGCTTCCCGGAGCTTATCGGCCCAGGTAGTAAGGAATCTGTATACAAAGTTTCTTTAAAAATTGGTCAAGGCGTTTGAGTGATGACGGCACGATGACAATGCGAAACCATTTAATTATAAAATTTTGCATCCATGGAAGGAAAAAAATGGAAGGTAAGAGATATTTGATCACATCTGTGTAATATCTGAGCTGAGATCAGTAGCAGTGTAACACTCCCGCCCAGCTGGTCGGACACTCAGAGCGATGATATCAGTATTCAGCTCACGAGACGTCCTTGGCGAGTCCTCAGATCAGTGACGGGGATCGGAATTAAGCTTGCCGGCCCGGCTGTGATTGACTCGTCTGGCTTCTACTGCCATAACCGATGACAGTAATCAAGTCCCACGGCACGACTCATAGACTGTATTTATACCGCACGCAAGGCGCTTCCTCGCAGGGCTGCCGGGGACTGCTGCCTGGTGTCACTCCAGTCCTCAGTGTCACCTATTATGTATGGCGGAGCTAATGGTACCTCCGTCAGCTCTCTGCAGATTTATTGCTGCTTTTATAGTTCTCTGATTTGGCCACTCTCCATAATGGCATTAGCCAGGCTGTAAAACATTAAAGAGGAACTCCAGACTCCTAGGACAGCTTCCAAAAACATTCAAACGTTCATTTAGTCAATGTGGATCCCACCACAAAAAGAGGCACGACATCAGCAGCCCGTCTGCTGCAGTGTGACAGGATAAAGGATCAAGGCCCGCTTACACTTGTTCATGGTCTATGGCTAAAAGTGCTAAGGTGCGTACACACCTAACAACTGATGTGGCCCATCGGGACCCGATCCTCTTGGGCGACATCACTGGCTGGCCTGTACAGACGCGTGTCACATGTGTAGCTGACAACACGTTCCGTTGCTATGCGGGGGCGGAGGTATGACGGGGTGCCCTGTGCATGACGTCATGCGGCTGGCCGGGGAGCAGCGTCTTCAAAGAAGTTGGCCACCACTCAGCCAAGTTGATCCTCCAGGGGATTGGGGGCCTCTGTACACACACCAGACTAACGTCCGAGGCAGTCACAATCGGCCACCTCAGCTGACTTTAGTCAGGAGTGTGTACGAGGTTTTAGAGGCAAAGGATCAGCAGGCCAGCCAGGCCATGTGCATTGTATACAAGGAAAAAAATATGGCAGCCTCAGGTGTGCTTTAGGTGTGAACCAGACCATTGTTTAACATTGGATCTCAGTTTAAATGCATTTCCCTATGCAGAATTGGCACAAAAAACAGACAAGTGTGAACCCTGCCTCAGGGTATGCTTGAAAGCTGCACAGTTTGGAGAGTGATGGATGTTTTTTGGAAGGAGATTCCAGGGGAGAGGTGAGGTTCGTAAGAAATCTTGTATACGTGAATGCTAGCATAGGCAAACGCGGGTGGGGTCTGGGGGGGGTATCCAGCTGTCCAGAATCCCCACTCAGACCAGGGCCGGTGCTGTATCTGGGGACAGGCCCAAGCTGAGACACCAGAATGTCTGCAGGCATCCTGCTGCTCACAGCACCATGCTGCTGCCTGCACTATGTGCTGCCCCACCCCCTTTCTTTCCCTGCTACTGTTGACTTTGGATGGAGCAGCTTGTGTAGAGAGCATGGAGCAGCAGTGTATGTACAGAGCATGGAGCAGCAGTGTGTGTACAGAGCATAGAGCAGCAGTGTGTGTACAGAGCATGGAGCAGCAGTGTATGTACAGAGCATGGAGCAGCAGTGTGTGTACAGAGCATGGAGCAGCAGTGTATGTACAGAGCATGGAGCAGCAGTGTGTGTACAGAGCATGGAGCAGCAGTGTATGTACAGAGCATGGAGCAGCAGTGTGTGTACAGAGCATAGAGCAGCAGTGTGTGTACAGAGCATGGAGCAGCAGTGTATGTACAGAGCATGGAGCAGCAGTGTGTGTACAGAGCATGGAGCAGCAGTGTATGTACAGAGCATGGAGCAGCAGTGTGTGTACAGAGCATAGAGCAGCAGTGTGTGTACAGAGCATGGAGCAGCAGTGTATGTACAGAGCATGGAGCAGCAGTGTGTGTACAGAGCATGGAGCAGCAGTGTGTGTACAGAGCATGGAGCAGCAGTGTGTGTACAGAGCATGGAGCAACAGTGTGTGTACAGAGCGTGGAGCAGCTGTGTGTGTACAGAGCATGGAGCAGCTGTGTGTGTACAGAGCATGGAGCAGCTGTGTGTGTACAGAGAATGGAGCAGCAGCGTGTCTACAGAGCATGGAGCAGCAGCGTGTGTACAGAGCATGGAGCAGCAGCGTGTGTACAGAGCATGGAGCAGCTGTGTGTGTACAGAGCATGGAGCAGCTGTGTGTGTACAGAGCATGGAGCAGCAGCGTGTGTACAGTGCATGGGCCAGCGGAGGTGCCCGCCCAGTATAGGTAGCAGGTGATTCTAGAGGAGGACAATAGAAGGTCATGTGCAGATCTAAGATTGTGGTTGGGGTGGTATCTGGAAACCAGTGAGGAGGAGTATGGTGGAGAGAGATTGTGGAGAGCTTTGTAGGCTAGAGTTATTTTTATTTATTGTATTTAGAGCACCAACATATTACGCGGCGCTGCACAATAGATAAATAAGAGTGACTGACAAGCTAGGACATACAAGATATGAGATCATAGATGGAGTGAAGGTCTTAGAGACCAAATAATTTAAGTACAAGTCAGTCCATGGGAAGGTTACCCAATGAAGGGGTGCATGATCAAGTTGGATACACAGGGGGGGAGAACCCTGCCATAGACTTACAATCTAAAAGCAGGGGGTAGAAACACACTCGGTGGGGGCTGTAGACTAAGCCTCTAGCAGGGCATTCATGCCAAAAGGATGGGGGGGGGGGAGGGAAGTGTAGGTGATCTTGAAGAGGTGCAGTTTAAGGACTTGTCTGAAGGTGCTGAAGAATGGGGTGAGCCTAATGGGTGGTGGAAAGGAGTTCCAGAGAGTGGGGGACAGCTCTAGAGAAGTCCTGCAGCCATGGGATCATAACAGTTTTATCACCTTAAACAAAATGGCGCAGCTGATCAGCAGACAGATGGCATTGTTGCCACAGTAATAAGTATCAGCTGATCTGTGAGGATCACCTGACCGGCACATTTAGAAATAGGCCCCTTAAAACGTATTATTATTACACTTCCCATTCTATAGAAAAGGACTGAAAGAGAACTGATGAGACCCAATTCTTGAATCTGGGAAGCTTTAGCAGCCAGCCGCGCTCTGTGCGTTCCCTGTAATTATGAGATTAGCCATAATTTGTGGTTTCAGTTGTATCGCAGCTCCACTTTCACTGGCTGCACAGAAGTATCGCAGGCGCTTGCCGCCTGTTTCTTGTTTTTTTAATATTGTCGCCCAGTCTTGTGTAATTTACCACGGCAATATTACTTCTAGCGCTGTTTGGCTCCTGCTTCTCTCTACTTTATATTGTTCTTCCAAATCAGAAAATGTTTTTATATCGGCACAAGGTCAGGTAGCACCAGGCATGACATCTGAAGGAAAACAAAACAACAGTATTCCCAGATGACCTCCGGTTTCTTATTCTTACATCAAGCTTTGTCGCTTATGATTGACCTGTAGTCCTACGTATAGATTTGGAGGCCGGGGTCTCGTCTAATTATAATGCTGACCCCGCACGCGTCCTGTTAGTATATTTAGGTTCATTTATCACGGTCGCGTTCTGTTTAACCCAAGCCAACAACGTCAGAAGCCAGGACTCTCGGGGGGGTTGATGTTCGATGCAGACCGGACTAATCCGGAGATCACAAGCACAAAATCGAGATCCTCTTCCTCGCTAATGACAAAACGTTCGCTATAGTGGCATAAGTGACATGAAAGCGCAGACTAATCACGCCTGGCTGGCGGTAATGTGTACATCGAGGAAGATCTCAGAGCAGAAAGGAGTAGAAGTAATATGTGGGATAATGTGGTGATTACGCGCATTACATTGTATTCAGTTTACTTTAGCATGACATTTAAAGGGGAATGGATATTTTTATATTAGGGTGGAGCTCACTGTCGCCTTGCTGATCAGATCCCAGCAGGGGCGGGATAAGGTTTTCTAGCATTATAGCATTAAAGGCGGAAATTCCCAACATGCCCCCCCCCCCCCCCGGATTAGTGCCCGCCCAGTATAGGTAGCAGATGTTACCCGAGTTTTCAGTAGGTCCCCCCTCCCCAGTATAGATAGCCAGATAAGCCACCAGGATTAGGCAGCCCCTTCCCCAGTATAGATAGCCAGATGTGCCCCCCCATATAGATAGCCAGACGTGCCCTCAGTATTAGGTTGCCCCCTCCCCAGTATAAATAGCCAGGTGTTCTACCAGTATTAGGCAGCCCCCTCCCCAGCATAGACAGCCAGATGTGCCCCCAGTATTGGACCCTTCCCCCCCATATAGATAGCCAGCTCTGCCCCCCATATAGATAGCCAGATGTGTCCCCAGTATTAGGCAGCCCCCTCCCCAGCATAGACAGCCAGATGTGCCCCCAGTATTGGACCCTTCCCCCCATATAGATAGCCAGCTCTGCCCCTCATATAGATAGCCAGATGTGTCCCCAGTATTAGGCAGCCCCCCTCCCCAGCATATAGACAGCCAGGTGTTCCACCAGTATTAGGTATCCCACTGCTCAGTAAAAAAAAGCCAGATGTGCCCCCAGTATTGCCCCCCCCCCCCCCCCCCATATGCATGGTTTGCAAACAGAGCGTACTGGAGAAATGACGGGATCTTTCTTTAGTCGTGTCACAGTGTCCCCTCTTATCACGTATTGAGAGATGTGGCTAGAGGAGTCAAAGGGAGGGGGCAGTGTGACACCGCTGTAGATAGATCCTTGCTATGAGGGTTGAGAGATTTCTTTAGCATGCTCCGCTCATGACTACTCTGCCATGGCCATGGGAGGGGCACTCATAGGGGCACAGCACTGCCCTCACAGTTCTGCTTCAGCATCCAGGGGCATAACTAGAAATCACTGGGCCCCCCTGTGAAACTTTGGATGGGGCCCCTCCCACCAAACTTCAAACCTGCAGAGAATAGAAAGCTTTGTCTCTCCATTTCCTGACTTCTCAAGCATCACTACAGGACGCAGGGGCGGGGTAAAAGGCTGGGGGTAGAAAAGAGCTGTACCCTGCTGAACACTGAATAGGGAGTGTCTACAAATCATTGTCTGCAAAACTTTGTATGATTCCTTATCAGTGGCTGAGCAAATGCAGTCATTAGAACAATTGTGCAGAGAGCAGAAAGCTTTTTCTCTCCTTGCCATTAGTTATCAGTCTCTCAGGACGGGCCCCCCTTCGGCTTCTGGACCTCCCTGCCACTGTATCCTTTGCAGGGTTTATTGTTACGCCCCTGTCAGCATCGTATATCAGTAAGCGATATACAAGGATATTAGACCTTCAGGCATAGGCAGCACTACCTGACGGGCGTACGCTAATGTGCAGCGTAGCTAAAGCGGCCAGACATCCTCCAAAAAGTGCTGTGCATTGCAGGCACTGGCACTACGCTTACCTCCCTCTGCTTCCTCTAAGACTGTATCTCCTCCCTGCTGGCCCGCAGTATCTGATCCCCAGGATGTCGGGTATGTGCTGCACCTCCTCCCATAGCATCTCCTCCCTGCTGGCCTGAAGCATCTGATCCCCAGGGTGCCGGGTATGTGCTGCACCTCCTCCCATAGCATCTCCTCCCTGCTGGCCTGCAGCATCTGATCCCCAGGATGCCGGGTATGTGCTGCACCTCTTCCCATAGCATCTCCTCCCTGCCAGCCCACAGCATCTGATCCCCAGGATGCCGGGTATGTGCTGCACCTCCTCCCATAGCATCTCCTCCCTGCTGGCCCGCAGCATCTGATCCCCAGGATGCCGGGTATGTGCTGCACCTCCTCCCATAGCATCTCCTCCCTGCCAGCCCACAGCATCTGATCCCCAGGATGCCGGGTATGTGCTGCACCTCCTCCCATAGCATCTCCTCCCTGCTGGCCTGCAGCATCTGATCCCCAGGGTGCCGGGTATGTACTGCACATCCTCCCATAGCACCTCCTCCCTGCTGGCCCGCAGCATCTGATCCCCAGGATGCCGGGTATGTGCTGCACCTCCTCCCATAGCATCTCCTCCCTGCTGGCCCTCTGATCCCCAGGATACCGGGTATGTGCTGCACCTCTTCCCATAGCATCTCCTCCCTGCTGGCCCGCAGCATCTGATCCCCAGGATGCCGGGTATGTGCTGCACCTCCTCCCATAGCATCTCCTCCCTGCTGACCCGCAGCATCTGATCCCCAGGATGCCGGTTATGTGCTGCACCTCCTCCCATAGCATCTCCTCCCTGCTGATCCGCAGCATCTGATCCCCAGGGTGCCGGTTATGTGCTGCACCTCCTCCCATAGCATCTCCTCCCTGCTGGCCCCGCAGCATCTGATCCCCAGGATGCCGGGTATGTGCTGCACCTCCTCCCATAGCATCTCCTCCCTGCTGGCCCGCAGCATCTGATCCCCAGGATGCCGGGTATGTGCTGCACCTCTTCCCATAGCATCTCCCTCCTGCTGATCCGCAGCATCTGATCCCCAGGATGCCGGGTATGTGCTGCACCTCTTCCCATAGTATCTCCTCCCTGCTGGCCCACGGCATCTGATCCCCAGGATGCCGGATATGTGCTGCACCTCCTCCAATAGCATCTCCTCCCTGCTGGCCCGCAGCATCTGATCCCCAGGATGCCGGGTATGTGCTGCACCTCCTCCCATAGCATCTCCTCCCTGCTGGCCCGCAGCATCTGATCCCCAGGATGCCGGGTATGTGCTGCACCTCCTCCCATAGCATCTCCTCCCTGCCAGCCCACAGCATCTGATCCCCAGGATGCCGGGTATGTGCTGCACCTCCTCCCATAGCATCTCCTCCCTGCTGGCCTGCAGCATCTGATCCCCAGGATGCCGGGTATGTGCTGCACCTCCTCCCATAGCATCTCCTCCCTGCTGGCCCGCAGCATCTGATCCCCAGGATGCCGGGTATGTGCTGCACCTCCTCCCATAGCATCTCCTCCCTGCTGGCCCGCAGCATCTGATCCCCAGGATGCCGGGTATGTGCTGCACCTCCTCCCATAGCATCTCCTCCCTGCTGGCCCGCAGCATCTGATCCCCAGGATGCCGGGTATGTGCTGCACCTCCTCCCATAGCATCTCCTCCCTGCCAGCCCACAGCATCTGATCCCCAGGATGCCGGGTATGTGCTGCACCTCCTCCCATAGCATCTCCTCCCTGCTGGCCCTCAGCATCTGATCCCCAGGATGCAGAGTATGTGCTGCACCTCCTCCCATAGCATCTCCTCCCTGCTGGCCCACAGCATCTGACCCCCAGGATACCGGGTATGTGCTGCACCTCCTCCCATAGCATCTCCTCCCTGCTGGCTCGCAGCATCTGATCCCCAGGATGCCGGGTATGTGCTGCACCTCCTCCCATAGCATCTCCTCCCTGCTGGCCCGCAGCATCTGATCCCCAGGATGCCGGTTATGTGCTGCACCTCCTCCCATAGCATCTCCTCCCTGCTGGCCCGCAGCATCTGATCCCCAGGAAGGCGGGTATGGGCTGCACCTCCTCCCATAGCATCTCCTCCCTGCTGGCCCCACAGCATCTGATCCCCAGGGTGCCGGGAATGTGCTGCACCTCCTCCCATAGCATCTCCTCCCTGCTGGCCTGCAGCATCTGATCCCCAGGGTGCCGGGTATGTGCTGCACCTCCTCCCATAGCATATCCTCCCTGCTGGCCCGCAGCATCTGATCCTCAGGATGTTGGGTATGTGCTGCACCTCCTCCCATAGCATCTCCTCCCTGCTGGCCCTCTGATCCCCAGGATGCCAGGTATGTGCTGCACCTCCTCCCATAGCCTCTCCTCTCTTCTGGCCCGCAGAATCTGATCCCCAGGATGCCGGGTATGTGCTGCACCTCCTCCCATAGCATCTCCTCCCTGCTGGCCCGCAGCATCTGATCCTCAGGATGCTGGGTATGTGCTGCACCTCCTCCCATAGCATCTCCTCCCTGCTGGCCTGCAGCATCTGATCCCCAGGATGCCGGGTATGTGATGCACCTCCTCCCATAGCATCTCCTCCCTGCTGGCCTGCAGCATCTGATCCCCAGGATGCCGGGTATGTGCTGCACCTCCTCCCATAGCATCTCCTCCCTGCTGGCCCCACAGCATCTGATCCCCAGGGTGCCGGGTATGTGCTGCACCTCCTCCCATAGCATCTCCTCCCTGCTGGCTCGCAGCATCTGATCCCCAGGATGCCGGGTATGTGCTGCACCTCCTCCCATAGCATCTCCTCCCTGCTGACCCTCAGCATCTGATCCCCAGGATGGCGGGTATGTGCTGCACCTCCTCCCATAGCATCTCCTCCCTGCTGGCCTGCAGCATCTGATCCCCAGGATGCCGGGTATGTGCTGCACCTCCTCCCATAGCATCTCCTCCCTGCTGGCCTGCAGCATCTGATCCCCAGGATGCCGGGTATGTGCTGCACCTACTCCCATAGTATCTCCTCCCTGCTGGCCCTCAGCATCTGATCCCCAGGATGCTGGGTATGTGCTGCACCTCCTCCCATAGCATCTCCTCCCTGCCAGCCCACAGCATCTGATCCCCAGGATGCCGGGTATGTGCTGCACCTCCTCCCATAGCATCTCCTCCCTGCCGGCCCACAGCATCTGATCCCCAGGATGACGGGTATGTGCTGCACCTCCTCCCATAGCATCTCCTCCCTGCTGGCCTGCAGCATCTGATCCCCAGGATGCCGGGTATGTGCTGCACCTCCTCCCATAGCATCTCCTCCCTGCTGGCCCACAGCATCTGATCCCCAGGATGCCGGGTATGTGCTGCACCTCCTCCCATAGCATCTCCTCCCTGCTGGCCCTCAGCATCTGATCCCCAGGATGCCGGGTATGTGCTGCACCTCCTCCCATAGCATCTCCTCCCTGCTGGCCCGCAGCATCTGATCCCCAGGATGCTGGGTATGTGCTGCACCTCCTCCCATAGCATCTCCTCCCTGCTGGCCCTCAGCATCTGATCCCCAGGATGCCGGGTATGTGCTGCACCTCCTCCCATAGCATCTCCTCCCTGCTGGCCCGCAGCATCTGATCCCTAGGATGCCGGGTATGTGCTGCACCTCCTCCCATAGCATCTCCTCCCTGCTGGCCTGCAGCATCTGATCCCCAGGATGACGGGTATGTGCTGCACCTCCTCCCATAGCATCTCCTCCCTGCTGGCCTGCAGCATCTGATCCCCAGGATGCCGGGTATGTGCTGCACCTCCTCCCATAGCATCTCCTCCCTGCTGGCCCGCAGCATCTGATCCCCAGGATGCCGGGTATGTGCTGCACCTCCTCCAATAGCATCTCCTCCCTACCAGCCCACAGCATCTGATCCCCAGGATGCTGGGTATGTGCTGCACCTCCTCCCATAGCATCTCCTCCCTGCTGGCTCGCAGCATGGGATCCCCAGGATGCCGGGTATGTGCTGCACCTCCTCCCATAGCATCTCCTCCCTGCTGGCTCGCAGCATCTGATCCCCAGGATGCCGGGTATGTGCTGCACCTCCTCCCATAGCATCTCCTCCCTGCTGGCCCGCAGCATCTGATCCCCAGGATGCCGGGTATGTGCTGCACCTCCTCCCATAGCATCTCCTCCCTACCAGCCCACAGCATCTGATCCCCAGGATGCTGGGTATGTGCTGCACCTCCTCCCATAGCATCTCCTCCCTGCTGGCTCGCAGCATGGGATCCCCAGGATGCCGGGTATGTGCTGCACCTCCTCCCATAGCATCTCCTCCCTGCTGGCTCGCAGCATCTGATCCCCAGGATGCCGGGTATGTGCTGCACCTCCTCCCATAGCATCTCCTCCCTGCTGGCCCGCAGCATCTGATCCCCAGGATGCCGGGTATGTGCTGCACCTCCTCCCATAGCATCTCCTCCCTACCAGCCCACAGCATCTGATCCCCAGGATGCTGGGTATGTGCTGCACCTCCTCCCATAGCATCTCCTCCCTGCTGGCTCGCAGCATGGGATCCCCAGGATGCCGGGTATGTGCTGCACCTCCTCCCATAGCATCTCCTCCCTGCTGGCTCGCAGCATCTGATCCCCAGGATGCCGGGTATGTGCTGCACCTCCTCCCATAGCATCTCCTCCCTGCTGGCCCGCAGCATCTGATCTTAGGATGCCAGTTATGTGCTGCACCTCCTCCCATAGCATATCCTCCCTGCTAGCCCGCAGCATCTGATCCCCAGGATGGCGAGTATGGGCTGCACCTCCTCCCATAGCATCTCCTCCCTGCTGGCCCCAGAGCATCTGATCCCCAGGATGCCGGGTATGTGCTGCACCTCCTCCCATAGCACCTCCTCCCTGCTGGCCTGCAGCATCTGATCCCCAGGATGACGGGTATGTGCTGCACCTCCTCCCATAGCATCTCCTCCCTGCTGGCCCGCAGCATCTGATCCTCAGGATGCTGGGTATGTGCTGCACCTCCTCCCATAGCATCTCCTCCCTGCTGGCCCTCTGATCCCCAGGATGCCGGTTATGTACTGCACCTCCTCCCATAGCATCTCCTCTCTGCTGGCCCGCAGCATCTGATCCCCAGGATGCCGGGTATGTGCTGCACCTCCTCCCATAGCATCTCCTCCCTGCTGGCCCGCAGCATCTGATCCTCAGGATGCTGGGTATGTGCTGCACCTCCTCCCATAGCATCTCCTCCCTGCTGGCCCGCAGCATCTGATCCCCAGGATGCCGGGTATGTGCTGCACCTCCTCCCATAGCACCTCCTCCCTGCTGGCCTGCAGCATCTGATCCCCAGGATGACGGTTATGTGCTGCACCTCCTCCCATAGCATCTCCTCCCTGCTGGCCTGCAGCATCCGATCCCCAGGATGTCGGGTATGTGCTGCACCTCCTCCCATAGCATCTCCTCCCTGCCAGCCCACAGCATCTGATCCCCAGGATGACGGGTATGTGCTGCACCTCCTCCCATAGCATCTCCTCCCTGCTGGCCCTCAACATCTGATCCCCAGGATGCCGGGTATGTGATGCACCTCCTCCCATAGCATCTCCTCCCTGCTGGCCTGCAGCATCTGATCCCCAGGATGCCGGGTATGTGCTGCACCTCCTCCCATAGCATCTCCTCCCTGCTGACCCGCAGCATCTGATCCCCAGGATGCCGGTTATGTGCTGCACCTTCTCCCATAGCATCTCCTCCCTGCTGATCCGCAGCATCTGATCCCCAGGATGCCGGGTATGTGCTGCACCTCCTCCCATAGCATCTCCTCCCTGCTGGCCCGCAGCATCTGATCCCCAGGATGCCGGGTATGTGCTGCACCTCCTCCCATAGCATCTCCTCCTTGCTGGCCCTCTGATCCCCAGGATACCGGGTATGTGCTGCACCTCTTCCCATAGCATCTCCTCCCTGCTGGCCCGCAGCATCTGATCCCCAGGATGCCGGGTATGTGCTGCACCTCCTCCCATAGCATCTCCTCCCTGCTGGCCCTCAACATCTGATCCCCAGGATGCCGGGTATGTGCTGCACCTCCTCCCATAGTATCTCCTCCCTGCTGGCCCACAGCATCTGATCCCCAGGATGCCGGATATGTGCTGCACCTCCTCCAATAGCATCTCCTCCCTGCTGGCCCACAGCATCTGATCCCCAGGATGCTGGGTATGTGCTGCACCTCCTCCCATAGCATCTCCTCCCTGCTGGCCCTCAACATCTGATCCCCAGGATGCCGGGTATGTGCTGCACCTCCTCCCATAGTATCTCCTCCCTGCTGGCCCACAGCATCTGATCCCCAGGATGCCGGATATGTGCTGCACCTCCTCCCATAGCATCTCCTCCCTGCTGGCCCGCAGCATCTGATCCCCAGGATGCCGGGTATGTGCTGCACCTCCTCCCATAGCATCTCCTCCCTGCCAGCCCACAGCATCTGATCCCCAGGATGCCGGGTATGTACTGCACCTCCTCCCATAGCATCTCCTCCCTGCTGGCCCGCAGCATCTGATCCCCAGGATGCCGGGTATGTGCTGCACCTCCTCCCATAGCATCTCCTCCCTGCTGGCCCTCAGCATCTGATCCCCAGGATGCAGAGTATGTGCTGCACCTCCTCCCATAGCATCTCCTCCCTGCTGGCCCACAGCATCTGACCCCCAGGATACCGGGTATGTGCTGCACCTCCTCCCATAGCATCTCCTCCCTGCTGGCTCGCAGCATCTGATCCCCAGGATGCCGGGTATGTGCTGCACCTCCTCCCATAGCATCTCCTCCCTGCTGGCCCGCAGCATCTGATCCCCAGGATGCCGGTTATGTGCTGCACCTCCTCCCATAGCATCTCTTCCCTGCTGGCCCGCAGCATCTGATCCCCAGGAAGGCGGGTATGGGCTGCACCTCCTCCCATAGCATCTCCTCCCTGCTGGCCCCACAGCATCTGATCCCCAGGGTGCCGGGAATGTGCTGCACCTCCTCCCATAGCATCTCCTCCCTGCTGGCCTGCAGCATCTGATCCCCAGGGTGCCGGGTATGTGCTGCACCTCCTCCCATAGCATCTCCTCCCTGCTGGCCCGCAGCATCTGATCCTCAGGATGCTGGGTATGTGCTGCACCTCCTCCCATAGCATCTCCTCCCTGCTGGCCTGCAGCATCTGATCCCCAGGATGTCGGGTATGTGCTGCACCTCCTCCCATAGCATCTCCTCCCTGCCAGCCCACAGCATCTGATCCCCAGGATGACGGGTATGTGCTGCACCTCCTCCCATAGCATCTCCTCCCTGCTGGCCCCACAGCATCTGATCCCCAGGGTGCCGGGTATGTGCTGAACCTCCTCCCATAGCATCTCCTCCCTGCTGGCTCGCAGCATCTGATCCCCAGGATGCCGGGTATGTGCTGCACCTCCTCCCATAGCATCTCCTCCCTGCTGACCCTCAGCATCTGATCCCCAGGATGCCGGGTATGTGCTGCACCTCCTCCCATAGCATCTCCTCCCTGCTGGCCTGCAGCATCTGATCCCCAGGATGCCGGGTATGTGCTGCACCTCCTCCCATAGCATCTCCTCCCTGCTGGCCCGCAGCATCTGATCCCCAGGATGCCGGGTATGTGCTTCACCTCCTCCCATAGCATCTCCTCCCTGCTGACCCGCAGCATCTGATCCCCAGGATGCCGGTTATGTGCTGCACCTCCTCCCATAGCATCTCCTCCCTGCTGATCCGCAGCATCTGATCCCCAGGATGCCGGGTATGTGCTGCACCTCCTCCCATAGCATCTCCTCCATGCCAGCCCACAGCATCTGATCCCCAGGATGACGGGTATGTGCTGCACCTCCTCCCATAGCATCTCCTCCCTGCTGGCCCTCAGCATCTGATCCCCAGGATGCTGGGTATGTGCTGCACCTCCTCCCATAGCATCTCCTCCCTGCCAGCCCACAGCATCTGATCCCCAGGATGCCGGGTATGTGCTGCACCTCCTCCCATAGCATCTCCTCCCTGCCAGCCCACAGCATCTGATCCCCAGGATGATGGGTATGTGCTGCACCTCCTCCCATAGCATCTCCTCCCTGCTGGCCTGCAGCATCTGATCCCCAGGATGCCGGGTATGTGCTGCACCTCCTCCCATAGCATCTCCTCCCTGCTGGCCCGCAGCATCTGATCCCTAGGATGCCGGGTATGTGCTGCACCTCCTCCCATAGCATCTCCTCCCTGCCAGCCCACAGCATCTGATCCCCAGGATGACGGGTATGTGCTGCACCTCCTCCCATAGCATCTCCTCCCTGCTGGCCCTCAGCATCTGATCCCCAGGATGCCGGGTATGTGCTGCACCTCCTCCCATAGCATCTCCTCCCTGCTGGCCTGCAGCATCTGATCCCCAGGATGCCGGGTATGTGCTGCACCTCCTCCCATAGCATCTCCTCCCTGCTGGCCCGCAGCATCTGATCCCCAGGATGCCGGGTATGTGCTGCACCTCCTCCCATAGCATCTCTTCCCTACCAGCCCACAGCATCTGATCCCCAGGATGACGGGTATGTGCTGCACCTCCTCCCATAGCATCTCCTCCCTGCTGGCCCTCAGCATCTGATCCCCAGGATGCCGGGTATGTGCTGCACCTCCTCCCATAGCATCTCCTCCCTGCTGGCCCGCAGCATCTGATCCCCAGGATGCTGGGTATGTGCTGCACCTCCTCCCATAGCATCTCCTCCCTGCTGGCTCGCAGCATGGGATCCCCAGGATGCCGGGTATGTGCTGCACCTCCTCCCATAGCATCTCCTCCCTGCTGGCTCGCAGCATCTGATCCCCAGGATGCCGGGTATGTGCTGCACCTCCTCCCATAGCATCTCCTCCCTGCTGGCCCGCAGCATCTGATCTTAGGATGCCGGTTATGTGCTGCACCTCCTCCCATAGCATATCCTCCCTGCTAGCCCGCAGCATCTGATCCCCAGGATGGCGGGTATGGGCTGCACCTCCTCCCATAGCATCTCCTCCCTGCTGGCCCCAGAGCATCTGATCCCCAGGATGCCGGGTATGTGCTGCACCTCCTCCCATAACACCTCCTCCCTGCTGGCCTGCAGCATCTGATCCCCAGGATGACGGGTATGTGCTGCACCTCCTCCCATAGCTTCTCCTCCCTGCTGGCCCGCAGCCTCTGATCCTCAGGATGCTGGGTATGTGCTGCACCTCTTCCCATAGCATCTCCTCCCTGCTGGCCCTCTGATCCCCAGGATGCCGGGTATGTGCTGCACCTCCTCCCATAGCATCTCCTCTCTGCTGGCCCGCAGCATCTGATCCCCAGGATGCCGGGTATGTGCTGCACCTCCTCCCATAGCATCTCCTCCCTGCTGGCCCGCAGCATCTGATCCTCAGGATGCTGGGTATGTGCTGCACCTCCTCCCATAGCATCTCCTCCCTGCTGGCCCACAGCATCTGATCCCCAGGATGCCGGGTATGTGCTGCACCTCCTCCCATAGCACCTCCTCCCTGCTGGCCTGCAGCATCTGATCCCCAGGATGACGGTTATGTGCTGCACCTCCTCCCATAGCATCTCCTCCCTGCTGGCCTGCAGCATCTGATCCCCAGGATGCTGGGTATGTGCTGCACCTCCTCCCATAGCATCTCCTCCCTGCTGGCCTGCAGCATCTGATCCCCAGGATGACGGGTATGTGCTGCACCTCCTCCCATAGCATCTCCTCCCTGCCAGCCCACAGCATCTGATCCCCAGGATGACGGGTATGTGCTGCACCTCCTCCCATAGCATCTCCTCCCTGCTGGCCCTCAGCATCTGAACCCCAGGATGCCGAGTATGTGCTGCACCTCCTCCCATAGCATCTCCTCCCTGCTGGCCCGCAGCATCTGCTCCCCAGGATGCTGGGTATGTGCTGCACCTCCTCCCATAGCATCTCCTCCCTGCTGGCCCGCAGCATCTGATCCCCAGGATGCCGGGTATGTGCTGCACCTCCTCCCATAGCATCTCCTCCCTGCTGGCCCGCAGCATCTGATCCCCAGGATGCTGGGTATGTGCTGCACCTCCTCCCATAGCATCTCCTCCCTGCTGGCCCGCAGTATCTGGTCCCCAGGATGCTGGGTATGTGCTGCACCTCCTCCCATAGCATCTCCTCCCTTCTGGCCTGCAGCATCTGATCCCCAGGATGACGGGTATGTGCTGCACCTCCTCCCATAGCATCTCCTCCCTGCTGGCCCGCAGCATCTGATCCCCAGGATGCCGGGTATGTGCTGCACCTCCTCCCATACCATCTCCTCCCTGCTGGCTCGCAGCATCTGATCCCCAGGATGCCGGGTATGTGCTGCACCTCCTCCCATACCATCTCCTCCCTGCTGGCCCGCAGCATCTGATCCCCGGGATGCCGAGTATGTGCTGCACCTCCTCCCATAGCACCTCCTCCCTGCTGGCTCGCAGCATCTGATCCCCGGGATGCCGAGTATGTGCTGCACCGGCGCCGCATCACTCACCTGCTCTCAGGAGATTAGCGATGGGATCACCAGCCGCACCTGAAGGCCTGCTTCCTCTCTGACTACAGCGACCCCTCATGTGACCTGGCAGTATGTTTCAGGTCACATGAGGCACCGCTGTAGCCATGGATACAGGACACTGGATGAAGATCCCATTGCTGGAACGCTGAGAGCAGGTGAGTGAAGTGGCACATCTAGGGAAGAGGAGACCGGGAATGCGAAGAGGGGGACATTTCGGGAGAGGAGCCGCCTCTTGTCGCCCTCTAATTGTTGCTGGCCAGTAAAGTTGCCATGTGCTGAATATACCCCATATGTCACATGACGGGCGTCGCCCCATCCGCAGCACATGCTGAGTTTTTAGTCTGCACAACTCATTAATGTTATCGTTGTTTTGCGCTCTCTCCTTCCAGCCTAATGGAAATGTCTGAAGCTTTCATGCTAATTGCATGAAAAAAAAAAGACAACATGGAAAGTAATTGTGCCAGCTGAAATCAATAACAATCCTCTCTGGATGTTCTTTTAGAATTCCATTTCCATCATAAAAAGTCGCTCCTGAATCAGCTCTTGTGCAATTATTACAACTGAACTGCTTTCCCGCGTTCCCCGCATCCTCTTTACAAAGTTCCTCTAAAATGCTTTTATCTCTGAAAAGCAATTTATTGCTGCATCTAATCGGTAAAGAAATTCAAAGAGGGGGGAATGGCAATGTGTAACCTGCATGATGAGAAGGAAGAGGAGACAGTGATTACTGGCCTGAGCTGTCTTCTCTCCATGCTCCAGTCCTCTGCTCCAACTCCTACCTGTTGTTTGCTCTGACTTCATTCACTGCTTATCTTGCTCTTTTCTGCACGCTAGCACCTTGACTTTGATTTGGACAATACGTCTTATATTCAGGGCCAGACTTGGGGAAAGCCACAAAAATCTGGGCCTAGGGTGGCAGAGCAAGAAAGGGTGGACAGTCACTCACTGTAAAGTAGCACCCACACAGTAACAGATCCAGTCCATGGCCTCCCCCTGTGTTTGGCATACTGCAGCTGGTACACACCACACTTCCTCTCATACCAGGAAGTAGTGAAAGTAAGTGGCTTTGCAGACAGAAGAGCCTAGTGGCAAGAGGACTTTGACACAGGAGGTGAGTTGTTTCTGCGAGGTTTCCCAGCACGATAACTCTTCAGGGGGGGGGGGGGGGGGGGGGGGGGGCCAAGGAAAGGGGGCTGTGGGGAAAGGGAGAAATTGGGGCCCTCTCCCTGCGGCTCAGTCCTAGTGTGGGTGTGGTTCCCACCTCCATCACCTATAGTGGGGGCACTTAAACCTGGCTAACCTATACTGGGTGTGCTTATGCCTGGCTACCAATACAGGGGACACATATACCTGGTATCCTATACTGGGGACACCTGTGCCTGGCTACCAATACAGGGGACACATATACCTGGTATCCTATACTGGGGGCACTTCTACCTGGCTACCTATACTTCTGCCAACTATACCGGGTTGACCTATACTGGGGGCAGCTATACCTGGCTACCTTTACTGGGGGTACCTATACCAGGCTATCTATACTGGGGGCACCTATACCAGGCTATCTATACTGCAGGCCCCTATACATGGCTAAATATACTGGGGGCACCTATATCTGGCTACCTATACTAGGGGCACCTATACCTGGCTACCTATACTGGGGGGACCTATACCTGGCTACCTATACTAGGGGCACCTATACCTGTCTAGCTATACTAGGGGGCTTGAAACCGCATTGCAAATAGCGTTCTCTTGTCTACGGGTGGGGGGGGGGCAATTTTTACACCCTCACCATGGGTGCAGTCTAGCCTAGAAACTGCTCTGCCTCCAACCACAGTGCAGCCACACTCTCCCAAGTATAACAAGTGGTGAGCAGCAGTAAAGTTTTGTTATGCAACACCATGGGCTGTAGTTGTAGTAATGGTGGGCGAGCAGGAGTGTTGTGTGTCCTAGAAATCCCAAGCTGGATAGCAATGTCGTTTGATTGCTGATTCTGATGGATGGTGGCAGTTCTCACATGGAAACTGGGCTTGTACAGTCTTGCTAAACTACTGATGAAAGTTAACCCAATAGGATATACAGTATATATATATATATATATATATATATATATATATATATATATATATATATATATATATATATATATATATATATATACTGTATGACCTAATAATATTATAAACTAGCTGGACGCCCGGCGTTGCCCGGGTATGTATTTGGCTGGTGTTGGCTCTTCCTAACCCTAACACACAATTACTTAATGACCAAGTATGTGAGCTTTGCAGTCTTTGGCATCAATAATTTGCAATAAAATAAAATAAATCTAATTGGATGTGGCTCCACCCCTTTTCTGAATTTGAACCCCAATCACCCAATGGCCAACTGTACCAGGTACAGGTGATTAACAGTGCAAGAATGGCAGCAATTAAATATTCCCCTTAAAAATCAATAGGTGGATTTTGATTGGCTTTTATAGGCTCCACCCACTTTTCTGAATATTAATCCCAGTCACCCAGTGACCAACTGTGCAAAGTTTGAGAACCCTGCCATTAACAGTGTAAGAATGGCTGCAGTTTACATTTGCGCAATGAAATTTGTATTTTTCTCCACCCACTTATTTCCTAACATTGTTCAGGTATGTATTTGGCTGATGTTGGCTCCGCCTACTATTTCTAACCCTAACACACAATTACTCAATTACCAAGTTTGTGAGCTTTGCGGTCTTTGGCATCAATAATTTGCATTGAGATTAAACAAATCTGATTGGCTGTTTGTGGCTCCACCCCTTTGTCTGAATTTGAACCCCAGTCACCCATAGACTGACTGTATCAGGTTTAAGGCTTGTGCCATTAACAGTGCAAGAATGGTAGCAATTACATATTCCCCTTGAAAATCAATAGGTGAATTTTGATTGGCTTTTGTAGGCTCCACCCACTTCTCTGAATATTAATCCCAGTCACCCAGTGACCAATTGTGCAAAGTTTGAGAACCCCACCATTAAAAGTGTAAGAATTGCTGCAGTTTACATTTTCTCAGTAAAATTTGCATTTGTCTCCGCCTACTGATGACCTGGCATTGCCCGATTATGTATTTTGCAGGTGCTGGCTGCGCCCACTTTTCCTAACCCTAACACACAATTACTCAATTACTCAATTACCAAGTTTGTGAGCTTTGCGGTCTTAGGCATCAATAACCTGCATTAAAATGAAACAAATCATATTGGCTGGGTGTGGCTCCACCCTGTTTTATGAATGTAAACCCCAGTCATGCAATGATCAAGTGTTCCAGGTTTGAGGCTTGTGCCATTAACAGTGCAAGAATGGCAGCAATGAAACATTCCCCTGAAAAATCAATAGGTAATTTTTGACTGCCTTTTGTAGGCTTCACCCACTTTTCTGAATATTAACCCCAGTCACCACGTAACCAACTGTGCAAAGTTTGAGAACCCTGCCATTAACAGTGTAAGAATGGCTGCTGTTTACATTTTCCCAGTAAAATGTGTATTTGTCTCCGCCCACTTATGACCTGTCGTTGCCCGCTTATGTATTTGGCTGGTGTTGGCTGTGCCCACTTTCCTAACCCTAACACACAATTAATCAATTACTCAATTACCAAGTTTGTGAGCTTTGCTGTGTTTGGAATCAATAATTTGCATTGAAATGAAACAAATCTAATTGGCTGTTTGTGGCTCCACCCCCTTTCTGAAATTGAATCCCAGTCACCCAATGAATAACTGTACCAGGTTTGAGGCTTGTGCCATTAACAGTGCAAGAATGGCAGCAATTTAAATATTCCCCTTGAAAATCAATAGGTTAATTTTGATTGGCTTTTATAGACTCCACCCACCTTTCAGAATATTAATCCCAGTCACCCAACGACCAACTGTGCAAAGTTTGAGAACCCTGCCATTAACAGTGTAAGAATGGCTGCAGTTTACATTTTCCAGTGAAATTTGTATTTGTCTCTTTTTGGTTATGGGAATAAAAAGTATCCTATACTGTATTCCAGGTAATGTACTATGTGTGGGCCACATTTCATTCAAATCCGTTCAGCCATTTTTGCGTGATCGAGTAACAAACATCCAAACATCCGAACTTTCCCATTTATTATATTAGTAGGATTGTAAAGTTCAGATGTTTAAATGTTTGTTACTCGATCACGCAACAACGGCTGAACGGATTTGAATGAAATTTGGCACACACATAGTACATTACCTGGAATACAGTATAGGATACTTTTTTATTCCCATAACCAAAAAGTGGGTGGAGTCGGTGACAAATTAGATTAACAATTGGGCTGCATTGGCACCTGATGTTGGCGTATGAAATAAAACGGCATTTACTAATTGTAAGAACGCTTTAGAGAGGGTTGGCACTATTGTTTAGGTCTCTTATGTTGAATTTTCTGCCTAGCCGGATTATTGCCTACAACATGTACATTATCCAGGGAACGAGCCTCAGAGACACTGGAAGTATCTGCGCGACACATTTTTCCATAAGTATTTTAACTCCCACTAAAGTACGTCTCCCCCGAGGCCTTGTAATCCTCGCTATTTATTAGTGATGATGAGTCACGGCTCGACGCTGAAATACAGCCGTGAAAAGTTTTACATTAATATAACGTTCAATTAAAAAAAAAATGTTTTTGAATAGAAATGCGGATCACGTCTTTAGTAACTACATTAATTTTTGCACGGCTGCCAAAAAAGGATTTATTTAAAGGCCGCGTCGCTGATATCTATTATATGAGATAAGTGCTGCAGAGGGATGACTCGGGAAACTGTACCCATCGCCGTGCGAATGTTCAGCCGCGTATACGTATGAGAGGGGGTCATCCTCCACCGAGCTTTCCGTTACAAAGTACAATTACCTAAAACTGAATTCGGCAGACACGTCACCTTCACTAACAAAGAAACAAACCCCCCACCACCACCACACACACACACACACACACACCCCACCCCACCTGGATCCCGGGGCGTAACTAGAAATCACCGGGTCCCCCTGCAAAGCTTTGGATGACATCAACCCCCCCCCCCCCCCCCCCCCCCCCCGATTTCTGAACAGATAAACTGGAAACCAATGTTATTCGATTGGATAGTGCACACTTGAATGTGTTTTCTCTGCGGTGAAGCGCTGCAGGCGTTTTTTCTATCAATTACATTGGCTTCTGTGATAAAACGTGCATGTTTTCACACATACAGACACATATGGGGCTTGATTCTTTAGGCGTGCTAACCAGGGTGCTAAGTAGGTTAGCACCGGATTTCTCAATCAGATCGCGCGCAAAGTTTTGCGCGTAAAGTTTTACGCGCGCAAAGTCCTATGCGCGCGCAAAGTCCAATAGGCTTTAATGGGCACTTCGCGCGGAGCGCCCTGCGCTCTGTGCAGTGCGCGTGTAAAGTTTTGCGCGCATAAAGTTTTGCATGCGAAAAGCTCGTTTAGACGTGCTAAGGGGGTTTTCACAGGCATGATAACAGTTAGCACCGCTTTGTGAATCAAGCCCATGGTGTGCAGAAAACACATACAGAAAACCAACATACGAGTGTGCTCCCAGCCTCAGCTTATTACACTCACTTTTACCATCTCTGATGGAGCAGACCTGGCACTGCAGACTCCTCCAGCATCACTACAGTAAAGAGTACTTGGGGAGGGGAGGAGAGGCTGGGGCTCTGCAGACTCCTCCAGCATCAATACAGTACACAGCACTTGGGGAGGGGTGGAGAGGTTGGGAACAGGGCACTGTACACAAGACCCTGCTGAACACTGAATAGGGACTGTCACAAATCTTTGTCTACAAAACTTTGTATGATTCGTTATCAGTGGCTGAGCGGATGCAGTCATTAGAACAATTGTGCAGAGAGCAGAAAGCTTTTTCTCTCCGTGCCATTATCTGTTAGTCTCTCAAGGAAAATAATCTTCTCCCCTAACAGGGCCAGTACACCTTCTGGGCCCCCCGGTGGCTGCATCCCTTGCAGGGTCTATTGTTACGCCCCTACCTGGATCTCTGCAATATTGCATAACCAAATACAGGGTGTAGTGCTGACTATAGGGAAATTCCCCTTACTGTGTAGTGTTTATACATTTTGAGGAACTGAAACGTCCATTTCCTTTGTGCTGAGTTCTCCTCCAGTTGAGAGGAGTCTGAGGAGAGACATAGGGAGTCTGCCATATTTATTTCCTTTTAAACAATACCAGTTATTACTATTATTTAGTATTTATATATCACTGACATCTTCTGCAGCTCTGTACAGAGTATATTGTCTTATCACTGACTGTCCCTCAGAGGGGCTCACAATCTAATCCCTACCATAGTGCTATGTCTAGGTATGTCGCATGCAGAGTCGGATTTATCATAAGACACTGTAGGCACATGCCTACAGGCGCCTGATGATGGAAAGGCAGCTAAGCTCACTCCCTTCTCCCAGTGCCTTCCACCCTCCTTCCCTATGCAGAGTCCTGATGAGAGTGTAAGTGAGAGGTTAGTTACTCAGCTGTCTGCATTCCACTGACCAAATCTCCCTTCAGTCAGGGGCAACTCTAGCTACTTAAAGAGAAACCGTCACCAAGGATTGAACTGAACTTAATCCCAATCAGTAGCTGATGCCCCCTTTCCCATGAGAAATATTTTCCTTTTTTCAAACGGATCATCAGGGGGCGCTGTATGGCTGATTTTGTGGTGAAACCCCTCCCAGAGTGTGATGTCAGCGCCTCACAGCACTGAAGTACTGACATCACGCTGTGGGAGCCTTGTTGCATTGTGGGAATTGGGACAGAAAAGACCATGGAAAGCGTCTACTAGCAAATATCACAAAAGTTTATTGAATCAAAATGCAGTCACATTTCATTGTGGGAATTAACAGCTGTTTCCAACTGCCGAAAAAGCAAGCAGCATCTCCTTCCAGTGACATCACCTGCCAGCAGTAAAAATGTCACCATGTGATAAATGTCAGAATGTAAATCAGGGAGAGGAAAGATATTACAATGGGCAAACACTGACTAAATCATTTATACACCATTATTGTAAAAATGAAGCACTTTTTATCACATTATTTTCACTAGAGTTCCTCTTTAATACTGAAGGTTTCTCTGGCTACTTAATGCTAAGCTGCACCTGTAGCTGCCTATGACAGGCAAGGGAAGTAAGGGAGAAGTGACAGCTGGGGCAGCCAGCACACTTGCGGTGCGGTTCGGCGAGGATTTGTAGGTTCATGGTGGGCGGAGTCTAGGGTTCCAGGACATCTGTGCCTATAGGCTCCTGTGAGGTAAATCTGGGCCTGCATGCATGGAGGGCGGAGTCTAGGGTGCCAGGACATCTGTGCCTATAGGCTCCTGTGATGTAAATCCGGTCCTGGTATCATGTAGTGTATGTATTGTATGTATGGTATCATGTAGTGTACCCAGATAGCACCCCCAGTCATCGCCCGTGATAGCAATAGCTGTGGTTTGTTGCTGGATATGTGCTCTCTTCCTGATTGATTCCTGTTGCCGACTCCTGCTTTGTATCCTGACCACGCTACCTCTGATTTATTCCCTGTTGCCGACTACTAGTACTGCCTGATACTGAATTACACTTGAACGCTGCCTGGACCGACTTTGGCTTCCCTCCACTACGAAATCTCTAGAAAGTATATCTGAACTGCCTTGTCATCATAGAACTCTGTCTCTACAGTCACCTGGTTCATTCATCTGGACTGCATCATCCTCTAGGCCGCAGGTGACTATATACAGATACAGGTATACTTGTGAATACTGTGCCCATTGCATTTCTAGTTTACAGGTTCTGCTGGTGGATTACTATCTGTCAGTCTATATGCTACATCTACCTGCAGGGTGTATTGTAGTATTGTGCTAGGTAGGAGTTCTCACAGGAGTTATGGGCTGGGCTATAGGTCAGTCATATGGGCATACACATACAGCATATAAGTGACCACACCCCCTCTTCTCCTCCTCGCTACACCGCACAGCGGAGCAACATCGGAGCGGCCCCGGGTCCTGGCCAAAACTTCAGCCAACTGATTCCACCCAGCGAGAAGAGGCTCCATAGTGCACTGATGAAAGTTTTTTATTTATGTATAAAGGTCATTATTAGTTAGTTAGTGCAGGACATTGGAAATTTCTATATGGGCATACAGCCTGACCTATAGTCATTGACCAGACAAGCCTGACAATGGGCCATGCTTTAAAGAGAACCCGAGGTGTGTTTGAAGAATGTTATCTGCATACAGAGGCTGGAGCGGCCTATACAGCCCAGCCTCTGTTACTATCCCAAACCCCACTAAGGTCCCCCTGCACTCTGCAATCCCTCATAAATCACAGCCGTGCTGTGAGGCTGTGTTTACATCTGTAGTGTCAGTCTCAGCTGCTCCCCCGCCTCCTGCATAGCTCTGGTCCCTGCCCCCGTCCCTTTCCTCCAATCAGCAGGGAGGGAAGGGATGCAGGCGGGGACCGGCGTTCTGCAGGAGGTGGGGAGAGCAGCAGACTGACACTATAGAGATAAACACAGCCAGCTCTGACAAGCTGTTTGTCAGCAGCGTGGCTGTGATTTATGAGGGATTACAGAGTGCAGGGGGACCTTAGTGGGGTTTGGGATAGCAACAGAGGCTGGGCTGTATAGGCAGATCCAGCCTCTGTATGCAGATAATATTCTTCAAACCCACCTCGGGTTCTCTTTAAGGAAGTCGCGGACGGTCTCCCCTGCACGGCTGGAGCGGTTTTCGTTTCTACATCAGCACCCCAAAATGACACAAATTTACGTCCTTGAAAGCAGTAATTACTGTGATTTCACAGCAGAGCAAAGACATCTAACGTGTCACCGAGAGACATCAAAAGGAATGCCAGAGGGGTAATGTGGTAGAATTTAGGTTATTGGCTAATAGTCTTCCATCACTTTTTCAGGGAACTAGCGGTGTAATGGGGGTTGGGTAATGTTTGTCGGAGGCGCAGATGGTTACGGGCTGTTTGGAGGGTGTCAGCGGATGTCAGAGAGGAGATTAAAGACATGTGAGAGACGCTATGATCAGACGGCAGATCGTTAGATTTCGCTTTAGTCCCCCAATCACAGCTTTTATCATGTTATTTCTTCTCGGGGTCTATTTACAAGCGCTGGAAAACGCTGCCACTGATACACTCTTGTGTTTGCTGAGAATACAACACAGATATCCCAGAGGAGTGACGACAGACGTATGAGCAATCCACATCTCTGCGTCTGTTGCCAGGTGGGGGGAACCTCGGAGGGCAATCAGCACATGATGGCAAGTAACATAAGTGGGGGTCTTAAAGCTAATGTTAAGCCTAATAAAAGTAAAAAAAAATAATAAAACAGGTACTCAAATATGTAGAGAGAAGGCACTGGGTCTTATAGAGTCTTCCTGCTCCTCTCGCCATCCCCGCCTTCCAGGGATGTCTCTCACCGTGGTTTGAAAACCCCGCCGTCGGCAACTTCAGAAGTCTTCAGGAGCCGGAGTGCTCTCGAAGACGGGCTGCTCTGTACTGCGCATGCGTGATTGCACAAGAGTAGGCGCTCATGCATGCGCAATACGGAGCTGCCCATCTTCAACTTCCAAAGCCTCTTGTGGTGACAGAGGAGCAGTATTCGACCGATCGGCTTACCGTGACATCACTGGAACGCCGGGACCGGGAGGAGAATGGGAAGGCTCTACAGGACACAGAGTACCCTCTCTTTAGGTGAGTATCTGATTTTTTTTTTTTTTTAGGTTTCACATTCACTTTAAAGAGGAACTCCAGTGAAAATAATGTAATAAAAAAGTGCTTCATTTTTACCATAATTATGTATAAATGATCAGTCAGTATTTGCTCATTGTAAAATCATTGTTAAATCCCTGATTTACATTCTGACATTTATCACATGGTGACATTTTTACTGCTGGCAGGTGATGTAGCTGCTGCTTTCTTTTTTGGCAGTTGGAAACAGCTGTAAACAGCTATTTCCCACAATGCAGCAAGGTTCCCAGACAGGGAACTGCCAGGACCATGGTCCTGAGAGTTTCCTGTGGGACGGGTTTCACCACAATATCAGTCATACAGCGCCCCCTGATGGTCTGTTTGTGAAAAGGAATAGATTTCTCATGTAAAAGGGGGTATCAGCTACTGATTGGGATGAAGTTCAGTTCTTGGTCACGGTATCTCTTTAAGACCTGCACTAACATTCTGCTCAGCATCATTGCCAAGGCGGTTACATTTTCCTTCCAATTTACTCCTGGAATTGACAATTCTAAGGGGCACAAACCCTCTAATTTGCCACCAGGGCCACATTTCTGGAAAGGCTACCAAAGGCCCGGGCCTCGGGCGGCAGCTGGGCAAGGGGCGGCTGGACATGGAAGAGGGATTGCTGCATATGGAAGAAGAGGCTGCAAACGCTTAATTTCAGCCTTCATCTGCTGTATGTCTAATCTCTGCTATCTTTTGTATCTTTTCACCTTTGCTTTCTTGATCTTAATAGTGATCTGCAATAGTGTTAGCACCTGAGTTACATTACAGACAGTATTGTAATTGCTATTGAATTCTGGTTGTTTGTTCACACTTTGTTTTCTGGTGGCTGTCTGCAATTTCCATCATAGCCTGTATCACATACAGATCTGTTTGAAGTTGCAGGAAATAAGACCACCCCTATTACTTAATTTGCATATTGTCTGCCAGCTGACTGGGCCTTCCTTCCTGATTACACATTGCTAATGCTATAGCTATGTGTATATAAGGAGAAAGGCCTTGTCGGTTCGACAAGTCGGTTCGCTTTCTAAGGGCAGTTTTCAAAGGGCACAAACGAATTTACCAGAATTCACCAGTAATTCAACAGAAATAAGCACCACATCAAGGTAACATTAACTTTGTTGTAACTTACCTGTACTGCTGCTCACTATTGCTGTCTAACTAGATCATCTCTGCCTTTAATTCTGAACTGCACAGCCTACAAGCCACCCCACCAAATAAAAACAAACTGCACTGATAACGACTAAACACTGCTCCATTGCCCTAGGTAAGCCCACCACCAAGTATATCCTCCAACCTCTGCTACACCATTTTCCCTACCTATTTTCACCACCACTCCCAGTGCAACAGTATGTATCCCCAACACATCATTATGCGTACTCCCCTCATACCTCCTCCTCTTTCCCTTGATCACCCGCCCTATTGGTGCCTCATGTTCTGGCTCCATCTGCTCCTCCCCCTGGTCCCTTGTCCACTGCTCACCACACATCCTAACCCCAGGCCCACTCCGGTCTCCCAACCCCCCCGTTCCCCTCCTCATACTTCCCACCTCACCCACCACAACCAAATTTACCCACCTAGCCCCTCTCCCCGCCGCACCTCCCACCCTCCCCATACCCACGAACATTCTCGCCCCAATCTCATTCCCATCCGCCCCATACTCAGACAATCTCTCCCTCTATCTGGCGCTCTCTGGAATGCCAGATCTATCCGCAACAAGCTTACAACTATCCATGACCTCTTTATCTCAAAAACCCTCACCTTTCTTGCCCTTACTGAGACCTGGCTCACCCCCTCTGACCTGCCTGCAGCTGCAGCCCTATCCTACGGGGGTCTACACCTCAGCCATACCCCAAGACCAGATAACAGGCCTGGGGGAGGGGTGGGTCTTCTCCTCTCCCCATCCTGCACCTTCCGTGTCCTTACCCCTCCCCCTTCTCTTTACTTTACCTCCTTTGAGGCCCATGTTATCCGCCTCTACCATCCCCTCCCAGCCATTATTGCAGTCCTATACCGCCCCCCCTCCAGTACTATATCGCACTTCCTAGAAAACCTTGCCTCCTGGCTCCCACACATCCTGTCCTCCGACCTCCCAACAATCATCCTCGGAGACTTTAACATTCCAATTGATGAGCCTACCACCTCTGCTGCCACTCAGCTTCTCTCGCTCACCAACTCCCTTGGTCTCACTTAGCATACTAACGCCACAACCCACAGTGCTGGTAATACCTTGGACCTAATTTTCTCCAAAGCCATCGCACTTACCACCCTGGACATTACACCATTCCCCATCTCCGACCACCACCTCATCACCTTCACCCTCACTCCATCCAGCACCCCCTGTCCCCCTCCCCAAACTGGACGTTGGCAGAGAGATCTGCGCAACCTTGACCCCAATGTACTAGCCACACCTCTCCACTCTCTCTCCTCCTCCCTCCCCAGCCTAACCTGCCCCAACGAAGCGGCAGCTCAATACAACAGTAACCTCTCTGCAGCCTTAGACCATGCGGCTCCCCTGACCTTTCGTACCAACAGTCGCCCCAACCCCCAACCTTGGCACACTGCCCTCACAAGAAAACTACAAAATGAGACACGAGCTGCAGAACGCAAATGGAGGAAATCCCGCAACAACAATGATTTCCTGGGATACAAGACCAAGTTGCAGATGTACCATGCTGCCCTCGCTGATAGTAAACAGATATACTTCACTCACTTGATCGCTACCCAAGCCTCCAACCCACGTCGTCTTTTTGCCACCTTCAATGCCCTACTTAACCCCACACCTCCCGCCCCAACCTCTACCCTCTCAGCCACTGACCTATCAAATTACTTTATCAACAAAATTACAACCATCCGGAAGGATATTTCTCTCCTCCACTCTATCGCCCCCGCCTCCCCACCACATCCGACTCCTTCCTCTTTCTCCTCCCTTACCTCCTTCAATCCTGTCACGGGGGAGGAAGTCAACCAGCTGCTGGCAACTTCACCTGCCACTTCCTGCCCTCTAGATCCGGTCCCATCTGATTCTCTGCGCCCACATTTTTCTGATCTGGCCCCTGTCCTCACCCATCTGTTCAACCTCTCCTTCTCCACCGGCATCTTCCCCTCCGTATTCAAACAGGCCACTGTGCTTCCCCTACTAAAGAAATCTTCACTTGACCCTGCTCTGCCATCCAACTACCGCCCAATCTCTCTCCTCCCTTTTGCCTCAAAAATTCTTGAACACCTGGCCCACCAACGCCTGACCAACTTCCTTAACTCCAACTCCCTTCTCGATCCCCTGCAATCTGGTTTTCGCACAGCCCATTCTACAGAAACCGCCCTCACCAAAGTGGTAAATGACCTCGCCCTTGCCAAAGCCGAAGGTAAATACTCCATCCTGCTCCTCCTGGACCTCTCCTCGGCATTTGACACTGTCGACCACTCCCTCCTCCTCCACTCCTTGCAGCTAATGGGCATTCAGGACCTAGCCTTAGCCTGGATCTCCTCCTACCTCTCCAACCGCTCCTTTACAACATTTTTCAATGGCTCCTCATCCACTCCTACACCCCTCTCAGTTGGTGTTCCTCAAGGCTCCGTCCTAGGACCCCTACTGTTCTCACTCTATACTGCCTCAATTGGCAAAATCATCTCCTCCATGGGCTTCAATTACCACCTGTATGCCGACGACACCCAGATATATCTCCACACCCCAGACCTCTCCTCCTCTACCATGGACAAAGTCTCTGCCTGCCTCACATCCATTTCCTCCTGGATGGCTGCCAGGTACCTGAAGCTTAATTTGGACAAGACTGAGCTTCTAATATTCCCACCCCGCACAGCTGCACCCCTCCCAGATCTGCACATCACTATTGAAAATACTATAATCCACCCTACCTCCCAAGCCCGCTGTCTAGGTGTTACTCTGGACTCTGAACTTTCCTTTACCGCCCACATCCAAGGTATTGCCAGATCCTGCAACTTCCACCTCCGCAACATCTCCAAGATCCGCTCCTACCTGTCCCCTGACACCACTAAACTCCTTATCCACGCCCTTGTCATCTCCCGCCTAGACTACTGCAATTCTCTTTTATCTGGCCTCCCCTCCAACCGTACTGACCCACTTAAATTGGTAATGAATGCGGCAGCCAGACTGATACATTCTTCTCACCGCAGCGCCTCTACAACTCCGCTCTGTAAAGCACTACACTGGCTCCCCATCAGCTTTAGGATCAATTTCAAAATCCTGTGCTTTGCCTACAAATCAGTGCACAAGACCTGCCCAACCTACATCTCTGATCTGGTCCACAGGCACATACCAGCCCGCCCCCTCCGATCCTCCAATGACCTGCGCCTAGTCGCACCACGCATAACTCAGTCACACGCACGATTGCAGGACTTCACCAGGGCCGCCCCTACTCTCTGGAACTCTCTCCCACCAGCCATCAGACTCGCCCCCACCTTTAATTCCTTCAAACAACCTCTCAAGACTCACCTCTTCACGCTCGCATACCCCCCTACACCAGCACCATAATATGTTCTGTTAGACCCCCTCTCAAAAGACGCACCTATTGTCTCCACCCCACCCTTTAGATTGTAAGCCTCCGGCAGGGCCCTCCTCCCTAACGTATCCAGCTTGATTATGCAATCTTACTCGCAACCACCCCTCTTGTAGACTCGAACAGTCTCTATTTTGACCTATGATACTGTATTGTTATCAAATCATTTGCATGATCTTGTTTTGTTGTGAGTTTCCGTATGTTCTACCTGTATGTTAACCCATTTATCTATTGTGCAGCGCTGCGTAAAATGTTGGCGCTTTATAAATACAATAAATAATAATAATAATAATAAATGGAATATAGAGGTTGCAAATAAGGAGCAACACATGAACATAGGGAGCTGCTGCCTAATCTGTATATAAGTGAAGGAGGCTGCTGTACATGAAGGGTAGACATGGAAGAGGGGGCTGCACAAGGAATGGGGAAGGCTGCTGCACATGGAAGGGGAGCTGCTAGAAAGTTGATCTAGTGGTGGAAAGTACAATTACGGCCTTGTTGGCCATTGGAGGTGATAGTGATTGTAAAATGATTTTAGACCCCGTTATTGTTAATGAAAGTTTCATTTTCCAGGCTGACACCAATGGAGAACAGTCTTGGCATCTCCATGCTTTCAACAAGTGGCTTCCATATTCACCAATAACCTCAGTGCATTCATTTTGCCAACCTTTACCTTGCAAAACGAACCTCACCTAAACTTCAGCTCATTTTGTTCTTAACTACTTGTTGCACGCCGTGCAGTACATTCACTGCCCTGCAAAGTTCACAGGATGCACCAGGGCCGTGAATGCACGTCTGCAGCAGCGTGCAGCTGACGCTCGCTCCCGTTCGCCCGTGCACGTGCGTGGTGCCCACACCTTGGCGTCAGATAGCAGCGCACTGTGGCCAGCAGCCCGGTTCCAGTGTCCTGGAGTCCGACTTCTGGGGCGGTGGGCAGGGCCTAGGTTCGGCATGCGTTTGACATCATGACGCGGTTTGTCAAAGCTAACGAAAGCACAGACGCCGAGACGCGTACTGACGTCATACGCACGCCGATCCTATGCCCCACCCACCTCCCCAGGAGTCGGACTCCACGACACCAGAACCATGCTGCTGGCCACAGCGCGCTGCTATCTGATGCCAGGGTGTGAAGCAGTTGGCCTCACCGCTGATATGCAAATTTTAACTGCCATTTTTGTAAGTTCCAAATTGACTTGCGAATAAAATTCCACCTTATGATAATACACTATGGAGCGCTCCTTTTCTGCCTAGATCTGTACACCTGAGGAGGCCAATGAGAAAGGTTAATTAAGGACAGAGACAATCAAGGCATGATTTACTTAGAGATCGCAAACACACCAACTGGAAACAATGTAATTAATGTGAATTGCATCCCTCACATCTGTCTCTATTTAATGAAGGCAAATTTCAGGTATAATTTTTATGTTTCTGAAACAAATGAATTTAACATTACAGTTTGGAGGAGATGAGAAGAATAATCAGGATCAGACGTGTCAGTCGGAGGAATAGGAATGGGGGGGGTTTTGGGAAACTGTAAACTACGGGAGCCCCTCCCTCCCCAAAAAACTAAAGAAATACAATAATTACAGGAACTTTACCAAAAGATAGTAGTTCGGGAAAATAAATAATCAATACATTGCAAAGGGAGAAGTAATAAAATAGAAGATAGATTAAGAAATGATTGATACTCACCATTTAAATTGTCCATGTGAGCCTGCAGGTCATCTAGGTCATCATATAGGAATCTATCAAGGCCATGGCCCTGACATCACACTGTGGGAGGGGTTTCACCACAATTATCAGCTATACAGACCCCCCCCCACCATACAGACACTCTTATGGGAAAGGGGGTATCAGCTACTGTGTCCTGTGTAAAGGCCTCACACAATAAAATGATCCGATTTTACGGCAATTCGATAAAAACAATTGGATTTTCGGAAAAATCAAAAGCTTTTTTTTATTTGAGCAAGATATCCAATTGGATTTCCTGTTTTTATTTGATAAATGTCTATGGGGAGTGTTGGATTTTTCTGATCAATTTTTATGGAAATTGAATGGTGGGTGGTAGATTGTCAATTTCCTTATCTAAATTTCCAAGCAGCTTTCCGAGTTTTCAATCATTCTTTCATAGTTGGGTAAAAATGGGATCTTTGGTCAGATTTTTTAAATGTTACAATCCGTCAGAATTTTTTTTTTGCAATTTTTGAATTGAAAAGATATTTCAATAATTGTTTGGTGTGTGGCCGCCGGTGAGAATTCCCTGGAACTGGTGATCCTTCTCTGGTCCGGAGGATCTGTAGGTACAACTCACTCAATGTCTGTCCCTGAATATTCTAGCTGCTAATTTAGAGGGATTTCATATTGCGCTTGTCTGACTTGTAATGGGCCGATGTTTATATAAGCCAGGGTTAGGATTACTCAGTCACTGTAGCTTGTTGCATAAGGTGGTATGAAGTTCCTGGTCTGTTGTCTTCTTGAGGTGTTCTGATTGTTTTCTGTCTTATGGTGGTCTAGTGCCACCCCCTGTCCTGTTACTCCATGATGGCCTAGTGCCTCCCCCGGCCCTGTCACTCCCTGGTGGTCTAGTGCCACCCCCTGCCCGTTACCCCATGATGGCCTAGTGCCTCCCCCGGCCCTGTCATTCCCTGGTGGTCTAGTGCCACCCCCTGCCATGTCACTCCCTGGTGATCTAGTGCCACCCCCTGCCCTTTTACTCCATGATGGCCTAGTGCCTCCCCCGGCCCTGTCACTCCCTGGTGGTCTAGTGCCACCCCCTGCCCGTTACCCCATGATGGCCTAGTGCCTCCCCCGGCCCTGTCATTCCCTGGTGGTCTAGTGCCACCCCCTGCCATGTCACTCCCTGGTGATCTAGTGCCACCCCCTGCCCTTTTACTCCATGATGGCCTAGTGCCGCCCCCTGTCCTGTTATTCCATGATGGCCTAGTGCCGCCCCCGGCCTGTCACTCCCTGCCCCTGGTGGTCTATTGCCACCCCCGGCCTGTCATTCCCTGGTGATCTATTGCCGCCCCCTGCCATGTTACTCCCTGGTGGTCTAGTGCCACCCCCTGTCCTGTTACTTCATGATGGCCTAGTGTCGCCCCCGGCACTGTCACTCCCTGGTGATCTACTGCCACCCCCTGCCCTGTTACTCTATGATGGCCTAGTGCCGCCCCTGTCCTGTTACTCCATGATGGTCTAGTGCTGCCTCCGGCCTGGCTGTCACTCCCTGGTGGTCTATTGCCACCCCCTGCCATGTTACTCCCTGGTGGTCAAGTGCCACCTCCTGCCCTGTTACTACCTGGTGGTCTAGTGCCACCCCCTGTCCTGTTACTCCATGGTGATCTAGTGCTGCCCCCTGCCCCATTACTCCATGGTGGTCTAGTCCCACCCCCTGCACTGCTACTCCCTGGTGATCTATTGCCACCCCTGCCCCGTTACTCCATGGTGGTCAAGTGCCACCCCCTGCCCTGTTACTACCTGGTGGTCTAGTGCCACCACCTGCCCTGGCTTTTACTACCTGGTGGTCTAGTGCCACCCCCTGTCCTGTTACTCCATGGTGGTCTAGTGCTGCCCCCTGCCATGTAACGCCATGGTGGTCTGTGGCCCCCTTGCCCTGTTACTCCTGGTGGTCTAGTGCCACCTCCTGCCCTACTCCATAAGTGTCTATTGCCAAACCCCACCCTGTTACTCTCTGGTGGTCTAGAGCCACCACCTGCCCTGTTACTTCCTAGTGGCCTACCCCCCCCCCCCCCTCCCCATTACTCCATAGTGGGGGCCTGTTACTCCCTGTCTCTCTCTCCCTCTCCTTCTCTCTCCATTCCTGTCTACCACACTCTCACTACAATGACTACATTATTCCCATCTCGCATTTTCTTTCAAAACTCTCCCTAACTCTTTTATTCCAGTTGTTCATTGCTATTTACAAGCTTTATGACTACTTGACTAGCCAATAAATTATGTCACCTCATACAAGTTTCTTTACAACTTTTCGAGAACTGTCGGCAGAATGTACACTGTGCATTAATCACCCTGATTCAGCTGTCTTATTTCCCTCTGATATTCTCCCGGTGAATAGAGCCCTCTGTAACAGCAACACAAGCTCTCCCTATCTGTGTGGATGTATTATTTACATGCTGTTCCTGATAGCCCCGCAACAAATTAAATATGTATCCTGAAATATCAAACTTCCTCCTTGTGGTCAGCAGCACCTGAGCTCTCATTTCCTCCACAAACAAACCATATCCTCGGGTCCTCTATCAGCACTTTGTGGAATACAAGTGTAGCGATCAACATGAAAGGGCGTACATAAAAATACACAACCAGCCCGTGACTGACAAAGAAGAGATATATGTTTATCTTGGAAACGCTGTGTGAAATTTTCCACAGAAACCACTTACATGTTTGTAAACTTTATAACGTGAGGTGACATCACAAGACGCCATCGAAACTTTGACCAGTGGAGAAGCCAATAACGCAACGGTAGCCAGAAAGATAGATAAACATGATTGACATTTACAGAAAGGAACTAGGCGGGGGTTTACCTTTTTGAACGTTTTTGAACGAAACTGGATTATCTAGTTGAGTTTTCAGCTTTTTCCAAACCATCGCTCCATGGAACAAACTCCGAGTCCTCTCAACGGGGTGAATCCAGGGAGCTAATCAAATATTGATTATAAACAAACAAGAGGAACTTGTCATGGTTCCATGTTTTGGGAAGAAAGATTCTCGGGTTTATTGGCTTTAAACGAGACAGCGTCATTGGCCGCCGCGATTATTAGGTGTATAAATATCCAGGAGGCTTCCTGGCTACATTCAGTTACTCTAAAGATTGGGAGTTGAGCTCTTCTACGAAGAGGTGAGTATATTAAACATCTCAGACTGTCGTTTCATGGCTTCATCTTGTGTTGTTAACATTATAAATTTATTTATTGGCTGTTTTTTTATTGTTTATTTTATTATCATCATAAATTTGATCTGTCAAGTGGACAAAATGGTAGCAAGATAAACAGCATATTGATGCGATGTTCATGCATAGTTGAAAGGGGATCTTTATTGAGCATATTATCTTACAGCTTAGCTTCATTCACTTATTTACTTTTATTTAATAATTTGTACTTTGTTGTACTGTCAAATACGACATCATGGTGGAACTCTGTGACGTTTCTATGGATTGGCCATTAATTAAAATCAATATTTGTAATTTATACTAATAAAGTATAATAAAGTCCTGCACAAGGTGGCCATACAATTAGTGAATTGACTGTACGATCGACCATTCAATTCGATCATTTTATAGAATCGAGAGAGGATCGAGTGTGTTACAGAATTCCCAATCGATGAAAAGTGGCTGATTTCATGTCCAATCAACCAGCTTAGTCGGTCGAGCAGGATGCAAGATTTCGGTTAATCGCACAGGAATCAGCTACTGTTCACATATCATTCGATTGACTTTGAATTGGTTTTTGCATTCAGAGCATGGAGACACAACATCGGTCCTCTATAATAAACCTCAATCATGTAATTAGGTAAAATGAATTAAATAAATATAAAAAGATAATTAGTGAGATGAACTGATAAGGAGAGATCGTGCCTAGCAGAAGTCTTGTAGATTAAGTCCATCCTTCTGGGTAATCAGAACAGGTGACATTTTTCTACTGACAGAACACCACAAAATAACAATTTTTAGGCAGAGATAAGTTATATATTTTAATGTAAAAAAAAAGTTTTTCAAATCATTTTTCATCCAGATACTAATTTCTGCCACTGACAGGCCAGAGAACAATACTCGGTGCACAGAACGCTGCAGAATTCACGGAACTCACACAAGCTGAAAGTTTACATTGGGCACCATTAAGTTCATTGAAGTGAGCCTATCTTGTAGGATTAAAGCATAAAATAAAATGCTGTTTATACTACCAAATTATATTTACAAATAATAGGCCCGATCCAAGTCACTGTTTCTCCTAGGATTTCTCCTAGTAGATAATCTTTCATCTGTTTAAAAAAAACGTTTCAGCACTCTGCAATTGAAAATAGAACCAAGAAGTAGACAGAAAAGTGTTGTCAAAGTATTTTCTTGCTTGTTGGCGTTTTAAAGGCATTTTAGTATGAACTATCATCTAGATCAGGCATGGGCAAACTTGGCCCTCCAGCTGTTAAGTCCCACAATGCATTGCAGGGGTCTGACAGCCACAGTCATGACTCATAAAGGCAAATGCATTGTGGGACTTGTAGTTCCGTAACAGCTGGAGGGCCGAGTTTGCCCATGGCTGATCTAGGAGAAAACTTGGGAGGAAAAGTGAATTGGATCCAATAAATGATAAGACATTAAATTCACTATAAATGTATACTATACAAAACTTCGCAGTCAAAATGTAGAAAACTATTATAAAGCAGCTAAAAATATCTTTAACATTTTTCTTCAGGTTGTTCTATACTAAATTGCTTACCGTATTTATAAAAGTGAGAAATAATTGATCTTTATTCCTTTCAAAACTTTATACATTAGTATCTTTTTTATTTTATACTTTTTTATATATAATACATAAAGCTGATTAATATGTATTTTGCCCCCAAAAAGGGATGAGCTGTTCACCACTATGACGGTTCTGAAAGGTTATTTCAAGAAAGGAGAAAAAATATGTCAATCCCAGACACTTTTTTTAAATTTTAAATTTTTCTTTTCTTTTTTCACTTCTTCAAAGGATTTGCGTTGCCCTTGTTGTTTACTTTTCCTGCCTATTTCACTTGCAAAAAAATATATATTCCTCTCTTTTATTAGCATGACAAAATTATTACAATATTTAATTTAAGAAAGTAAAAGTTAAATATGATATGGTTTACTATAATGACTCGGGCAGGTGCAAGAGTGGTGAAAGGAAAGTTGGCAGCTTTACCCCCTTTACCAGGAAACTTACTGAAGGTGTCAAACCTTACTACACTGTGTAGGATTATTCATGCAGATAGATGGGAATCTGAGGGTGTTCTGTATGCCAAATGGAGCGATCTCTATTCCAAACACTGTATTGTTGCCATGGATTCAAAGTAGTGCCTTTTGAACTTCCTGTTAGTTTTTGAAAATCAAAGTTGGCTGGAAGTTGAAATGCAAAGGTCATTTTTAATCATATTAAACTAATTCTATACAGCTGTATTTCAAAAAAAATTGTAAAAAAAATTAACATTTTACTATTTTAAGTACTTTATTTACATATTTTTTGAAGGTGTGTTGCTGTAACCCCTGGGACCGATACATCCAGGACCCTCAGACATGAACCTCGCGGTAGCCTGTGTGGTGTTCTTTCTTTCTACAACACAACTATTGGGGGAGGAGATGGACTGGTCTGAGGACACCTACTGGCCAGACCAGGATCTAAGTCAGGTGAAGTTGCTCAGCATTAGTCCCTCTGGGCTTTCTTTGTGAGATAACATGCATTTTTGTATCACCTATAATGGACCAGGTAGTCAAATTAAGCCCTTATTTAACCCCAGTGAGCTCAGTAATGCCAAGACATTTACATGTCTGGCCTCGGGCCTGCAATCCAGGTTGTGAACCATGTCTGCTGTTATGGTTCCACCTGCTAACCCATGCCCTTGTGGTTGGACATTCATTACTTCTTTGCTTTATCTACATCAACACAGTGCTCTACAGCCTTCAGTCATATCACTCTGCACACCTGACAAAGCCCCAGTGAGTAGAGAAACATGTTGGATTGACCAGATCTATGCCACGGTAGGCATGACTTCTGTTATGTCACTGGAACCTGAATGACCTGTGTCATTTCACAAGAGGCTTCTCACGTCTCACAGGACATGAAAAGACCACCACCATATAACAGGACACGGGAAAGCCGACTACTGTCTCATAGGACACTTAGCCACCCTTGCTATGATACACAACAAGACTAAGTGACTGGCACCTTTTATAAATTCTATATTTTGTAAAGCAAATATGGTAGATTATACTTGGCAGGCTCAATTCAAATTGAGCAGCACTTTGATGGGAGAATGACGAGTGGACCAGACAACACACAGTGGTATGTGGCTCCAGCATGTGGAGCTCTGTGCGTACTTTTGCTAGCTTTGCCTCAGGTCAGGTGTGCTTTAACTAATGCCGACCACTCCACCTGGCGGCAGCCCCAGGACCGCTGCATGCCGATTGCCGTGAATGGCCTTCTATGGGGCTAGCAGGAGAGCTCCGCCTTCTGTCTCCCAGTGGCGACCGCCGTCCGGAGACTGTTATGACCTTTGTCTAATATACCTGTACAGCGATGCGATCTATGGCAGCGCTGTACTGGTGACACACAGAAGCGCTCAGCGGTGATAGGCTGACTGGGGGAGGGAGGGAGATAAAACTATTAAAGAAATAGGCATTTTTATTAAAAAATAAGAAAAATATTTGTAAAAAAAAAACAACTAACATTGTGGGAGCGATCAGACCCCACCAACAGAGAGCTCTGTTGGTGGGGAGAAAAGGGGAGGGGGGGATCACTTGTGTGCTGAGTTGTGCGGCCCTGCAGCTTCGTCTTAAAGCTGCAGTGGCCCAATTTAAGAAAAATGGCCGGGTCTTTAGGGGGGTTTAACACCGCGGTCCTCAAGTGGTTAAAGCTGTAAAATGTTAGAACCATAACTGAAGAATTGTTTAAAAAAAGCAGTTGGGGCTAAAGATTGTGTGTAGGCCTGAAGGTTTGAGCTTGACCACTTTATGAGTGCGGTGGAGACCTCAGATCTGCCTGGTGGTGAGCCTACCTTACTGACACTGTCCCGATGGTGGAGCCTATCTTCCCCGCAGGGACGTAGCAATAGGGGTTGCAGAGGTTGCGACCGCATCGGGGCCCTTGGGCCAGAGGGGCCCCAGAGGGCTCTCCCTCAATTACAGTATTAGCTCTCTATTGGTCCTGTGCTCATAATAATCACTTCTATAGATACTTTGAATAGTGGTAATCATTAACAAACTGTTTCCCATCCCCTTCTTGCACCTCTGACGCTGTATTTGCCATTGGTAGGTTTTGGTGCACCGTATCAATTGTTATGTATAGAGTACTTGGGGGGCCCCATTGTAAAACCTGCATCAGGGCCCACAGCTCCTTAGCTACGCCACTGCTTCCCCGCACTACCCCGGTAGTGGTGGAGCTTATCTACCCAGCATTTCCCTGGGGGTGGAGCCTATCTTACTGACGCTGCCAGGTGGTGGAGCTTATCATCGCGGAATTTCCCAAATGGTGGAGCCTATCTTACAGACACTGCCAAAGGGTGGCAGAGCCTATCATCCAGGCACTCGTGCCCCCCACAGCTTTCTTTGGCATCACCTGGAGATGAGCAGCATTGCCACCTTGTCAGCATAGCCTAAACCCCACTCATTGGAATTCTTGGCAAAGATAAAAGCTCCCATGGAGGATTGACTTTTTCGCAGTGGGAGGGACGAGTACTTAATAGGTTGCATGCAAGCTGTTACAGGAAACCAACATCCTCCAGTGGTAGACAGGTCATGTGTATGCTCGGTGTGTATTTTATCCCATAAGTGGGGCTTGCACTCTTTTGCAGGTAGGCACTACTCTGTTTTTAAGTAGCGCTGTTCATTTCCTTGCTATGTACTAATGTAATTCGTTTTTGGTCAGCTGCTCCCACTTAACAGCTTTGCTTTTAGTGTATATGCAGAGCTTCTGTTTGGGTTCAAGGGGCGTCTGCAGTTTCTGGGGGGGGCCCAGCGCACCTCTGATTGGAGGCCATTCAGAGGCGGCCTGGTGATGCGCTGTTCCACCTTTTGCGCAATTTTCAATTTTAGGTTTTACTTGATTAGCCGCACCCAGGCTAGGCATATACATAGGTTAGGATTTAGTTAGTGTTAGGCCCCTCCCATGGAGGATTGACTTCTTCGCAGTGGGAGGGACGAGTACTTAATAGGTTGCATGCAAGCTGTTACGGAAACCAACATCCTCCAGTGGTAGACAGGTCATGTGTATGCTCGGTGTGTATTTTATCCCACAAGTGGGGCTTGCACTCTTTTGCAGGTAGGCACTTGTCTGTTTTAAAGTAGCGCTGTTCATTTCCTTGCCATGGACTAAAGATAAAACACCCATTGCCCATGTAGCCTTGAATTAAGGAAGTGCCCTCCTTGGTGGCACAATATCTCCACACATTCCCTCATGTGACCCTTTGGTGACCCCCATACAAATGGTATAGTGTTGCTACTAAGAAGCTTTTGCTCGATCCCGAGAAAGCACGTCTTGGTCTTCACAAGTCCTTGAATTTTCCTTCTCTTCTCTGCTTTAACTCTTACAAGTCTCTTCCATTTGAAAGACAAACAAGAGAAACGAGTAGCTGGGCAAGGAGATGGTGATAATGAGGTCTTGATTACCATGAAGAATAAATTCAAGAAGATGCAATTGACATGAATTATCAAGAGACCTGGAGGAGTAGGAGAGCGTGGATGAGAAATCCATTAAGCCTAAATGATGATAATGTTTATTTCATTTTGCGGTACTCTCTGCCTAAGAAGAATACGCCGGAATGAAACTCATTCCGCTGAGCAATGGCACAAAGGAAGAAAAGAATGCAAAGAAATCTTCATTTCCCCCGTGACATTCAGAGCTGAGAAAATCTCAGAAATGTCAGGAAAATGTAAGGAGATGCTTCAGGATCAAAGCCTCCGTTCCGTCCCACATGCCGACCACCAAGGCCAATTCACATTCATGACAGTGACATATTTCTGTAAATCTCTGTAAAAATGTGCTTTTGTAGACTTTCACAGAAACTGTGCATATAGAACTTCAGCGTTTAAAGTGGTAACGACTGAACATCGATGATCGAATACGGCCATTTTCTTTTTGCCAAAAGTTTTGTGAAAGTTTAACGTTTTTGTTAAAAAACAAAAACTCATTTTTCAGCCAAACACATTGGAGTCAACAGGCATGAGAAAACACCTTTTTAAGAATGGTCTTCTTTTCACAAAAATACGTATATTGCAAAAAATCCAATATATTTTCCAAGAATTTTTAAGTTGGGTGAAAAATGCTAATTCCATGCAAAAATGACTTTGCGGTACATTTGAGCCCATTGTCACTTGTAATGATGAATTGCGGAATTGTAAACATTTTCTCACAATATGGCTGGACTAGGCTAGTCTCACTAAACTTTCACAACTTCTCCCCCCCCCCCATGTCTTACTTCCTCCTCAGCTACTGAGTAACTCTTTCCATCCTCAGAGCGTTCCCCCCTCTCTCTGTCCTAAGGTTGCTCCCCCCTGTGATTAGTGACATATGAATGAGGGGGAACTAGACAGGCTAAACTCTCTAAATACATACAGGGTGCATTTCTCTTCATTACAGTATGTATCAGTAAAAGGTGTTGTGCATTCCTCCCCCCTGGCAGCAGTCTGTCTGTAGACACATGATTTGGCCGCGCCTCGTATCTGTAACCTGCCACACATGAATAGCACATTATCTGACCGTTCTGTCGATGATCCGCACAATGCCGTTCAGAATCGCACTCTGAGAGCCGCAGCAGCCGGGCCACTTGAAACGGCTGCGCAGAGTCTAATTGCAGCTGACACATTAAATGTGATAAAGCTGCTCTGATCAGCGCGGTGACTGAATAGATGACTGCAGAGTGACAGCACAAGAATGGCCCATTACTTCTGCTAGCTGTTGTCACTGCGCATCTCACCGCCGCTGCATTTAATGTACAAAGCGGTATAGATGAAGTGTAACTGCAGCAATCAGGCTCTAACAATAGACAGGAGGAGATGGAAACTCTGCTAAAGGAATAATATAAATATACAGCAGATAAAGCCCCGCACTGACATCAGACATATGACAGGAAATAAAGAGTCTTCAAGATGGTGGATGGCGGGCGGAGCTGCTATGCTGCCGATACATTTACAGCATGTGGGGATGTATTTTACACATTTTCTATCAAATCTGTATACGTCATCTGGGCAATGTTTCCTATACTTTATCTTGTCAAAAATATGTTTGTTTTTTTTTGTTTTAATTAAGTAATAGAAGAATAGCAGATGAGTGGTGGGAGGAGCTAGTGTGGACTTTTGCAGAAAGGAACAGCAGATGAGGAGCGGTAGGAGGAGCCAGTGTGGAGATCTGCAGAGAGGATCAGCAGATGAGGAGTGGTGGGAGGAGCCAGTGTGGAGATCTGCAGAGAGGATTAGCAGATGAGGAGTGGTGGGAGGAGCCAGTGTGGAGATCTGCAGAGAGGATTAGCAGATGAGGAGTGGTGGGAGGAGCCAGCGTGGAGATTTACAGAGAGGAGCACCAGATGAGGAGTGGTGGGAGGAGCCAGTGTGGAGATTTGCAGAGAGGAGTAGTAGATAAGGAGTGGTGGGAGGACCCAGTGCAAAGATTTGCAGAGAGGAGCCGCAGATGTGGAGTGGTAGGAGGAGCCACTGTGAAAATTTGCAGAGTGGAGCAGCAGATGAGGTGTGGTAGGTGGAGCCAGTGTATAGATTTCCAGAGAGAAGTAGCAGGTGAGGAGAGGTAGGAGGAGCCAATGTAGACGTTTGCAAAGAAGAGCAGCAGATGAGGAGTGGTGGGAGGAGTCAGCAAACATTTGCAGAGATGAGCAGCAGATGAGGTGTGGTAGGATGAGCCCGTGTTGAGATTTCAAGAGAGAAGTAGCAGATGAGAAGTGGTAGGAGGAGGCAATGTAGAGATTTCCAGAGAAAAGTAGCAGATGAGAAGTGGTAGGAGGAGCCAGCACACAGATTTGCAGAAAGGAGGAGCAGCAGATGAGGTGTGGTAGGAGGAGCCAGTGTAGAGATTTCCAGAAAAAAGTAGCAGATGAGAAGTGGTAGGAGGAGCCAGCACACAGATTTGCAGAGAGGAGGAGCAGCAGCAGATGAGGTGTGAGGTGAGAGGCCAGTTCATGAAATGATGATTGTTTTTTAAGTAAACTCAGCATTTAAGTTATTTTGCATTTTCTTTCTATCTATAGACAGAACTCGATGAACCAACATATAACAGATATCGATTGATTGCACGGAAACCAAGACCTGATCTGTTTTACGGCATCATGGGAAAGCGGAATACTGGTAAGACAGGAAGTGTTTGCAGGTGGGGCAATGTAAACTAGTAAAGGGGCACTCTGACGCACAAAGTCCGGGCGGCGTTAATTACTATTCCCCCTGCAAGTCGTAGCAACTGGGAGGGAGTAGTAGTTGGATCTCTAAATTACACTGCTGTGCAGACATACAGTAGACCTAACAACATTATGTCTATGGTGGCACCCAGGTCAGCGCAGGGTAGAGCGTGTGCTGAAATGACCTGCTTTGTAATTTTCCCCCTATATCAGCATACAATGATCAGAACATCACTGAGGTCTCCAGTTGCTTTCAGGGTGGTGGCCATGATGTAATGCTCATGGTTTCTGCAGGGTTCCTCAGGGGTGGGGCGATGCATGGGAACATTTGCCCTGCACTGTTTCTGCATGGTTCCTCAGGGGTGGGGCGATGTATGAGGAACATTTGCCCTGCCCTGTTTCTGCAGGGTTCATCAGGGGTGGGGCGATGCATGGGAACATTTGCCCTGCCCTGTTTCTGCAGGGTTCCTCAGGGGTGGGGTGATGTATGGGAACATTTGCCCTGCCCTGTTTCTGCAGGGTTCCTCAGGGGTGGGGCGATGCATGGGAACATTTGCCCTGCCCTGTTTCTGCAGGGTTCCTCAGGGGTGGGGCGATGTATGGGGAACATTTGCCCCACCCTGTTTCTGCAGGGTTCCTCAGGGGTGGGGCAATGTATGGGGAACATTTGCCCCACCCCCTCCATACTTTAAATCTATATATATAAAATCGTGTGTGTGTGTGTGTGTGTGTGTGTGTGTGTGTGTGTGTGTGTGTGTGTGTGTGTGTGTGTATGTGCCGCGATCACGCGAAAACGGCTTGACCGATTTGAACGAAACTTGGTACACAGATCCCTTACTACCTGGGATGATATGTTCTGGGGGTCTCGCGGCCCCCCTGCACACGTGGGCAGAGCTACAAACAGCAAATCAGATTTCACCCATTCAAGTCAATGGAAAAAATGTAAAAGCCTGCCATTCTCACAGTAATCAAGCCAGAGTCCCCACACATGGCACAGTTGGTCACTTGGTGACCGAGGTTACAAATCCAGGAAAAGTGGGCGGAGCATAAAACTGCCAATCAAATTTCAGCCATTCATTTAAATGGGAAAATGTAAACTGCAGCCATTCTTAGACTGTTAATCGCAGGGTTCTCAAACTTGGTACACTTGGTCACTGGGTGAATACGATTACGATTCAATAAAATGGGTGGAGCCTACAACAGCCAATCAAAATTCACCTATTGATTTTCAAGGGGAATATTTAAACTGCTGCCATTCTTACACTTTTAATGGCAGAGGCTTCAAACCTGCTACAGTCGGTCATTGGGTGACTGGGGTCAAAGTTCACTAAAGGGGCGGGGCCACATACAGCCAATCAGATATCCTTGGTGAATAAACTGCTTCCATTCACATATTTTTTTATGCCTGGAACCTGAAAGCTCACAAACTTGGTCATTGAGGGCTGGTGCACACCAAAACCCGCTAGCAGATCCGCAAAATGCTAGCAGATTTTGAAACACTTTTTCTTCTTTTTCTGTAGCGTTTCAGCTAGCGTTTTGCGGTTTTGTCTAGCGGTTTTGGTGTAGTAGATTTCCTGTATTGTTACAGTAAAGCTGTTACTGAACAGCTACTGTAACAAAAAACGCCTGCAAAACCGCTCTGAAGTGCCGTTTTTCAGAGCGGTTTGCGTTTTTCCTATACTTAACATTGAGGCAGAAACGCATCCACAATCCAAAAAATGCCTCACCCAGGCATTTTTCGTTTCTGCAAAATGCCTCCCGCTCTGGTGTGCACCACCCCATTGAGATACATTGACCAAGCAGATCCGCAGCCGCAAGCGGATCGGAAAACGCCCAAAAAGCCGCTCGGTGTGCACCAGCCCTGAGTGACTGTGTGTGTCAAGGTTACAAAAAGTGGGCGGAGCCAAAAAACTTTTATTGGAAAAATATAAACTGCAGCCATTTTTACACCGTTAATGGCAGGGTTCTCAAACTTTGCACAGTTGGTCACTGGGTGACTGAGATTAAGATTTTGAAAGGTGGGTGGAGCCTACAACAGCCAATAAAAATTCACCTTTTGATTTTCAAAGGGAATATTTCATCTGCTACCATTCTCTTATACTGTGAAAAGCAGATTCCTCAAACCTGGTACAGTTGGTCGCTGGGTGACTGGGGTCCAAATTCGGAAAGGGGGCGGAGCCACAAACAGCCAGATTTGTTTATTTTTCAATGGGAATATACAAAGTATTGATACCAAGGACCTAAAAGCCGATAAACTTGATAACTGAGTGACTGTATGTCAAGGTTACAAAAAGTGGGCGGTGCCAACAACTACATTTTTAACATGGCAGGGTTCCCAAACTTTACACAATTGGCCACTGGGTGACTGGGATGAATATTCAGAAATGTGGGTGGAGCCTACAACAGACAATCAAAATGTACCTATTGATTTTCAAGGGGAATTTTCCCATTGCTACCATTCTCACACTGTTAGTGGCAGAGGCCTCAAACCTGATACAGTCAGTCATTGAGTGACTAGGGTCCAAATTCACTAAAGCGGTGGAGCCACAAACAGCCAATCAGATTTGTTAGATTGATTTCAGCCATTCTGTTATTGGCAGGGTTCTCAAACGTGACACAGTTGGCCACTGGGTGACTGAAACTAATATTCAGAAAAGTGGGTGGAGCCTACAGCAGCCAATCAAAATTCACCTTTTAATATTTACATTGCTGCCATTCATACACTCTTAATGGCAGAGGCCTAAAATCTGCTACAGTCAGGGACGGATGTAGACCAAATTGCGCCTGGGGCAAGGTCAGGTTTTGTCGCCTAAACTGCCTTTCCCTATCCAGTTTTGGTGCCTAAAGGTCAGGTTTTGGCGCCTAAACTGCCATTCCTCATCCAGTTTTGGTGCCTAAAGGTCAGGTTTTGGCGCCTAAACTGCCATTCCTCATCCAGCTTTGGCACCTTTTTAAGAATTCAACAAACTGCGCCTGGGGCAAGAGACCAGCTCGCCCCCCCCCTAGATCCGTCCCTGGCTACAGTCAGTCACTGGGAGACTGGGGTTTAAATTCTGAAGGGATCAGGCAAAAACAGCTAATTAGATTTGTTTACTTTCAATGGTAAAATGCAAAAATGTTCAAATGCAGTAAAGGGGCGGAGCCAAAAACAGCCAGATTTCTTTGCTGGATAAACTGCTTCCATTAGCACAATTTTGATGCCACGAACCCAAAAGCTCACAAACTTGGTCATTGAGTAGTGACTGTGTGTCAAGGTTACAAAAAGTGGGTGGAGTTAAAAACAGATTTTTCTGGGAAATTATAAACTGCAGCGCTTCTTCACTGTTAATGGCAGGGTTCTTAAACTTAGCATAGCTGGTTACTGGGTGACTGGGATTAATATTCAGAAAGGTGGGAGGAGCCTAAAAATGGCAATCAAAAATCACATGTCACTTTTCAAGGAGAATATTAAAATTGCTGCCATTCTTGCACTTATGGCACAAGCCTCAAACCTGGTACAGTTGGTCATTGGGTCACTGGGGTTCAAATTCAGAAAAGGGGAGAGAGCCACAAACGGTGAATCAGATTTGTTTCATTTCATGGGAAAATACAAATTATTGATGCCAAGGATCCCAGAGCTCACAAACTTGGTCATTGAGTAGTGACTTTGTGTCCAGGTTACAAAAAGTGGGTGGAGTTAAAAACAGATTTTTCTGGGAAAGTGTAAACTGCAGCCCTTCTTACACTGTTTATGGCAGGGTTCACAAACTTTACCCAGATGGTCACTGAGTGACTGAGATTAATATTCAGGGAAGTGGGTGGAGCCTATAATAGCCAATCATAATTCACCTGTTGATTTTCAAGTGGAATATTTAAATTGCTGCCATTTTTACACTGTTAATAGCAGATGCCTCAAACCTGCTACAGTTGGTCATTGGGTGACTGGGGTTCAAATGCTGGAGAGGGGCGGAGCCACAAACAGCCTATCTGATTTGTTTAATTTCTATGGGAATATACAAATTATTGATGCCAAGGACCCCAAATCTCACAAACTTGGTCATTGAGTGTTTGTGCGTTAGGGTTAGAAAGTGGGCGGAGCCCACACCAGTCAAATACATACCCGGGCAACGCCGGGTCATCAGTGGGTGGAGACAAATACAAATTTCACTGGGAAAATGTAAACTGCAGCCATTCTTACATTGTTAATGGCAGGGTTTTTAAACTTTGCACAGTTGGTCACTGGGTGACTGGGATTAATATTCAGAAAGGTGGGAGGAGCCTACAAAAGTGAATCAAACTTCACCTATTGCTTTTCAAGGGGATTATTTAATTGCTACCATTCTTGCACTGTTAATGGCACAGGCCTCAAACCTGGTACAGTTGGTTATTGGGTGACTGGGGTTCAAATTCAGAAAAGGGGGTGGAGCCACAAACAGCCAATCTGATTTTTTCATTTCAATGCAAATTATTGATACCAAAGACCGCAAAGCTCACAAACTTGGTCATTAAGTAATTGTGTGTTAGGGCTAGAAAAAGTATGCAGAGCCAACACCAGCCAAATACATATCCGGGCAACGCCGGGTGACCAGCTAGTATTATTATATAGCTTTATTTCTTCCGTGGTGCTGTACAACACAGAATACACAGTACACAATCATAAGGCAATGATTTACAGAAAACAACAATCCACTTCAGTCTGGCTGCTTACTACATTCTCCATATAGGGCTGCCAAAGAAAACCAATCTCTATCTGTGAGTTGAAGGACAACTGAAGCAAGAGGGATGTGGACTGTGGAGGCTACTTTATTTCCTTTTAAAGGGAACCTAACCTGAGAAGGATATGGATTTTTCCTTTTAAAATAATACCAGTTGCCTGACTCTCCTGCTGATCCTGTGTCTCTAATACTTTCAGCCAGAGCCCCTGAACAAGCATGCAGATCAGGTGCTCTGACTGATGTCAGACTGGATTAGCTGCATGCTTGTTTCAGGGTGTGATTCAGCCACTACTGCAGCCACAGAGATCAGCAGGACGCGTACATCAAAAAAGGGCGTCGGGAAAAAAGAGCGCGTGGTGTAAACGATAAACAGTATTATCGTTTATAAAAATATTGTGTAGAATTTCATTTACAAATAGTGTTTTAAGAATTTATAAATCATTAAATAATGTGTATGAAATCGGCAATTCTTAAAACGTTAATCTTCCCTGTTTCTAAAGTGAAACTTATAATTACGTTTGTTAAAAACCCTCCCTGTACCTATCCCTAACCCCTAGACCCCCTGTTGGTGCCTAAACCTAAGACCCCCCCTGGTGGTGCCTAAACCTAAGACTCCCCCTGGTGGTGCCTAACCCTAACCACCCCCCTGTTGGTGCCTAAACCTAAGACCCCACTGTTGGTGCCTAAACCTAAGACCCCCCTGGTTGTGCCTAAACCTAAGACCCCCCTGGTGGTGCCTAAACCTAAGACCCCCCTGGTGGTGCCTAAAACTAACCACCCCAAAGCCCTCCCTGTACCGATCCCTAACCCCTAGACCCCCTGTTGGTGCCTAAACCTAAGACCCCCCTGGTGGTGCCTAAACCTAAGACCCCCCTGGTGGTGCCTAAACCTAAGACCCCCTATGGATAATAATGTTTTACAAACATTAATAAATAAAAAATTTAAATAAAAAAATGTACCGGTAAATAATTTTTTTGGGTGGATAATAATGTTTTAGAAATGTTTTAGAAATAGTGATTTAGTATTTTATAAACGTTATTCGTCACGGGCTCATTTTGTAAAGTTAAATCATCACAAGCACAGTTATAAAACCTTAAAAATCTTTGGGCGCCGTTTGTAAAACGTTAATAATCTCCGGCGCCTTTTTTTCCCTGTGCGGCGCCCATTAAACGATATTTATAATGGGAGTAAATGGGGCACCCTTTTTGTCCACTTGTCTCATGCGCCCAAATCTCCCAGCAGGACTGCCAAGCAACTGGTATTGTTTAAAAGGGAACATCCATATCCTTCTCAGTTAACCATTTCAGCCCGCGGGGATTTTTCACTTTATGCATTAGAGCAATTTTCACCTCCCATTCAATCGCTAATAACGTTATCACTACTTAACACAATTTATTGATCCATATCTTGTTTTTTCCGCCACTAATTAGGCTTTCTTTGTATGGTACATTTTGATAAGAATTATTTTTTTTATAAATGCATTTTAACAGAATTAATAAGAAAAAAATAGAAAAAATTCAATATTTCTCAGTTTTCGGCCATTATAGCTTTAAAATAATCCACGCTACCATAATTAAAACCTATGTATTTTATTTGCCCGTTTGTCTCGGTTATGACACCATTTAAATTTTGTCCCTATCACAATGTATAGCTCCAATATTTTATTTGGAAATAAAGGTGCATTTTTTCAGTTTTGCGTCCATCACTATTTACAAGCTTATAATTAAAAAAATGTTCGTAGTATACCCCCTTCAAATGTATATTTAAAAAGTTCAGACCCTTAGGTAACTATTTATGTTTTTGTTTTTTAATTGTCATTTTTTTTCCAATTAAAAATTGTATTTGGGTAATATTTTGGTGTGGGAAATAAAGTTAATTTTTAATGTTATTATATGTGTAAATTGTAATGTAAAAAATATGTAGATGTAGTTTTACTATTTGGCCACAAGATGGCCGCCTTGAGTTTATTTTTTTCTCCTTGTGCTTTTCAATCACCGGAAGTACAACGGGGGAAACATTTTTTGCAGAAAGACTGAAGCCTCTTGTAAGAGCGCTTCAGTTTTTCTGCTGGGGACATGGATCGGTGATCGGGAACCATGTTCCCACTCACTGATCCCAGAGCTACCGGGGGACAGCTCGGGGGCCGGGGGTCGCACGGGAGCAGAGCAGCCGCCTGGACGTGAGGAACACGTCCGGGTGGCTGAAATGGTTAAGGTCCCCTTTAAGCAATACCAGCCCCTGAACAAGCATGCAGCATATCAGGTGTTTCTGACATTATTGTCAGATTTGACAAGATTAGCTGGATGCTTGTTTCTGGTGTTTTTCAAACACTACTGCAGCCAAATAGATCAGTGGGGCTTCCAGGCAACTGGTATTGTTTAAAAGGAAATAAATATGGCAGCCTCCATATCCCTCTCGTTAAAGTTGTCCTTTAAAAAGTTCCCCCCATGATTGTTTGATCGCTGGTTCTCGGCTACACCAGAAATATTTATCTTGGCTGGAATCCTGTGAACACGTTTTAAGACGTGGTTGTTGTGTGAGTCTGTCAGTGTGTAGAGCAATCTGTGCGTTTGTCCGTTCCGTCTCATTGTTCGTGTCTGTCTGGCGCTCATTGTCGTCTTGTGCCATTGGCTCCAAGTCATTATAATGGACACCGTTTCCTGAACACGCTCTGACATCTTCTCTTATCTCCTTTCTCTTTCTAGAATCTAAACGCTCCCCTCCAAAATGTGAGTAATAATCATTACGTTATAAGTTATAATTCTTCCTCCTTGATACAGAACTTTGCCAGTGTCAAAGGACATAACTACATAAAGCTTCCCCCCCCCCCCTTCTAACATCTGTTGTCTGCCCCCATCCCCCCCTCTCCCAAACATCAAGTATTCATCTGACCTGCATCATTGAGGGAGGGGGAGGGGGGGTCCTGTACCTAATATAGAGCAGCAGCGGTTATATATTACCCGCTCCTGGCTGCAGGACAGGTCCTCTTCACTCCTCCACCATGCACCTCTGGATGAGTGTCACATGACATGCAGAGAGTGGAGCCGCAAGGTGATTGGCTGCACAGCAATGCGATGAGGTGCATTGAAGAGGTGTGAAGAGGACCTGTCCTGTCTCGTAGGGTTCAGATAATGTATAAACGCGCCAGTGCTGCTGGCGCTCCGCATTACGTACGTTGCATTGCGTAAAGATGTCACCACCTGTGAGACATTTCCAAATGTGAATCAGGGGGAGGAAAGATTTTACAATGAGCAAATGGGGACTAAATCATTTATAAATCATTATTGTAAAAAAAGAAGCAATTTTATCATTACATTATTTCCACTACTACAGGTCCTCTTTATTGCACGCCTGTAAGTCAAACAACATGGGCAGCGCGTTGGAATGCTTTCATTCATTGCATTAAAATCAAAGGCAACCATGGCCTTGTACCTGTGTTATAGGGTTTGCGGGCGAATTGGCTGCTCTGACCTGTCTCTGCTAAGATTTCAGCCTGTCTGGCAGCCCCGAGCTTTGGTGAGAGATCTGGCCTGCCGGAGGATCCTTGTTCAAACACCAGTGAAAGCCATTCGCTTCCTCCCGTTGTCACCCTCCCGCCTCCATAGACACAGAACAGGCTAGGCAAGCAGCGCATCTGTACAGAGCTCATTCCAAACTGCCGCCTGAGGTATAAAGTCCCGATCTGAGTGACCGCACCATAGTGTAAAATGGCCTTTAAAGCGGAACTGAATATTCAGTAAAAATAAAGTGTTTCACTTACCTGGGGCTTCTGCCAGCCGTCCTGTCCGGCGCTGGTCCTCAATGATCCTCCATTATCCCGCCACGGTGCAGTTTCGTTACCGCTGACTTGTAAGCCGACGGCGACTGGGCCTGCGCAGCCCTGGCCACGCGTATCTTTCTTTGCATTACTGTCCTGCAGGATGCTATTGCGGATGGCAACGTGAAGAAGGATACACGTGGCCAGGGCTGCACAGGCCCAGTTGCCATCGACTTACAAGGCAGCGGTAACGTAACTGCACCGTGGCGGGAGAACGGCGGATCGTGGAGGACCGGCGCAGGACAGGACGGCTGCAGGGCGCTGGGTAAGCACTAGGTGAGCAAAGTAGAAATGCGGGCTTTCAAACCACTTTAAAGTGAATCTGTATTGTTAAAATCGCACAAAAGTAAACATACCAGTGCGTTAGGGGACATCTCCTATTCCCCTCTGTCACAATTTTGCCGCTCCCCGCCGCATTAAAAGTAGTCAAAAACAGTTAAGTTTGTTTATAAACAAACAAAATGGCCACCAAAACAGGAAGTAGATTGATGTACAATATGTCCACACATAGAAAATACATCCATACACAAGCAGGCTGTATACAGCTTTCCTTCTGAATCTCAAGAGATCATTTGTGTGCTTACCTTCTGTCCCCTGCAGCTCTCATGCACTGAAGAGTTACAGGCTGTGAGGCTGATTGTTTCTTCCTGCAGACAGCTCTGCCCTGTCTGTAATTCCTCAGTATGTGTCAGCCCAGCTCCTTTTACAGCCTAACAGAGGATTTTTATCCAGCTCTCTTCTCTCACTGATAAGAGAGCAGAGACGCTGCTGGCTTATGTAAATAACACACACACTGGAGTGTGCATAGAGGGGCCTGGAGAGGGGTGTGCAGATCAGCACGGAAGAGTTGGCAGCCTTCCAGACACAGGATGACAAGTCCGACAGGGGAAAGATAAGCTGATTTATTACAAAGATGGTGATAGTAGAAAGTGCTGCAGTAAGCCAGAGCACATTAGAATAAGTTTAGGAACTTGTAGGATGGTAGAAAAAGGATGACATTTTTGTTACAGAGTCTCTTTAAGGACCACTGTGCTAAACCCCCCCCAGTGACCAGGCTATTTTTTACAAATAAGGCCACTGCAGCTTTAAGTGCTCGCTGCAGGGCCGCATAATTCAGCACACAAGTGATCCCCCCCCCCCCCTTCTCTGCCCACCAACAGATATTTCTGTTGGTGGGCTATGATCGCTGCTGGAGAGTTTATTTTTTTTTTTTTATAAATATTTGTTTTTTTTCATTAAATATTACTATTTTTGTTATTATTTTTATTCTGGTTCCTCCCTCCCTCTGCCTGCCTATGACAGCGAATCGCTCCTGTCTGCCCCAGGGGGACAGTCGTGTCACATGGCTGTCCCCAGTACAGGGCTGACGTAGATCGCAGCGCTATACAGAGTAAATACATGGCGGTTTCGCCGTCGAACAGCCTCCGAGCGGTGATCACCGCTGGGAAACTGATGACGGAGCGGAGCTCCATCGTTCTACTGGGGATTTGCGCGCATCGGCGTGTGCGATCCCCTGCATCCCCCGCCCCTAGCACTTCCCGCCGATCGCCATGGAGTGGTCCTGGGGCTGCCGCCACGTTCACGCCAATTGGCGTGGACCGGTCGGTAAGTAGTTAAGGAGCCTTTGTCCGATACCGTGAACTTTTTTCTATGTGTCCACGAATGTGACAATAAAAATTGGGACTTTTAACCAATCCTACAGTGTAGCGGGGTATCCCTTTCTACACACTGTTTGGTCATCTATTCCCTGCTCCAGTATGGATGGTGTTTGGATGGTGGTGGTGGCGGTCCCCCTCTCCTCTTTTTTCCTCTCATCGATCGTTTGTATTCCTTACGAGTCGCCAAACCAACTACCGCTCCCAGTCATAGCGGACTGCTCCAATCTCATGCAAATCATGCATCAACTAATTACCCCGGCCTTGTCAGTGGAGGGTACCCGTTCTCCTAGGGGGCTCATTACAAACCTTCAGATCATTTTCGCCTGTCAGTAAAACAGAGGAGGACACAGAGGTGACATAGAGGACACAGGTGACACAGAGATGACACAGAGGTGACACAGAGGAGGACACAGAGGAGGGCAAAGAGGTGACACAGCCAATGTGCGCAGAATTCGGAGTCCTTCTGATTATAGCCGGGATGTTTGGCCTGAACACACCGGCTGCGATTAGCAGATGCTGAGAACGGACGCCAGGCACCAGGGATTTACCAGCTGCTTATAATGAAGCTGAGATACCAGAGATGCCAGCGATGGGCGCTGTGCCCGCTAGACTGGCCACGCCGCTCAGAAAGATGGAGGAAGAGGCAGGAAGTGATAAGTGGCCAGATAGGTGATGTGTTCCTAATAAAATCTGTAACAGGAAATTTATTAATGTGCACGATGTTCCTCTCTTGCCTGTGAGCTTCGGGTTCAGTCTAATCATTTGTTAATTAATCATCTCTACCACCTAGCTGAGCAGTACATGGCACAGATCATTCTCCGAGTGTTGCCATGCCACGCTGTATACATGCCCGGGTACCATGAATGTACCAGACAGAATGAGAATGAGCTAGAACAGAAGCAATATGTTTATAGCAAGTCTGATCCTTCTTATTTTAAGCCTGCAATAAATTCGGCGGCCATGTGTTTCATTATGCACCACCCTAGCTGGGGAGACTTCCAGGTACCCTGAACACTATTCCACCAAAAACAATAACCTGGGTCATCTGCTTGTGCTTGAAAATTCAATTTAATGTTAACTTGCAGATAATATGACAAAACACGACTCACAACAAGTTAAAATTCCTAAAACCAATTCAGACCACATGAGCTTAGTTCATTTTCACCCACTGTCCTCAAGATGGTATGTTTCCGTATTGATCACCCAGCCGCAGCCTATGCAAATCAATCGGTTACCCAATCAAGATTGGACATATGTGGGCCCTCCACCTGGCGCACACCGCGAGGCCTCCTCACTCACACAACCTTGGCAGTGCACTGTCCCTCAGTGTAACCTAGATGGACCATCTATTCAAATTACGTCAACAAAGTTACTGTATCAGGTATGAAATTGGAGGTGTAGCTAATTGTAGCTTCCAATGGCCCAAAAAGTTCCTCTCATCATGACCAGCAACTGACAGATGACCGTCTCCTGAACGCTTGGAAAAGTCCATCACACTTCCATTCACTTGTGAACTTAGCAACTGTACCAGCTGAGTGCGTGTAATTGGCTGTTTGTACTCACGACCTTGCTGCCATGCTGTCAGATCCTGTACGGAGGGAGTGAAACTCAGGGCTGACACAGTCCGTTTGCCCGACTCTGCATGTGCGTCACCTCCTTGCGCTGACTCCGCTGGCTGCTCCCAAGTGGGCGGGGACAGGCGGACCACGTGAGCCCTCATGATCCCGAGACGCCGGGCTACACCGCGATCCCCCGCAGCTAAAGAGCAAAGGAGACCGGAGCAGCCAGCGGAGTCAGCGCAAGGAGGTGACGCACATGCAGAGTCGGGCAAACGGACTGTGTCAGCCCTGAGTTTCACTCCCTCCGTACAGGATCTGACAGCATGGCAGCAAGGTCGTGAGTACAAACAGCCAATTACACGCACTCAGCTGGTACAGTTGCTAAGTTCACAAGTGAATGGAAGTGTGATGGACTTTTCCAAGCGTTCAGGAGACGGTCATCTGTCAGTTGCTGGTCATGATGAGAGGAACTTTTTGGGCCATTGGAAGCTACAATTAGCTACACCTCCAATTTCATACCTGATACAGTAACTTTGTTGACGTAATTTGAATAGATGGTCCATCTAGGTTACACTGAGGGACAGTGCACTGCCAAGGTTGTGTGAGTGAGGAGGCCTCGCGGTGTGCGCCAGGTGGAGGGCCCACATATGTCCAATCTTGATTGGGTAACCGATTGATTTGCATAGGCTGCGGCTGGGTGATCAATACGGAAACATACCATCTTGAGGACAGTGGGTGAAAATGTACTAAGCTCATGTGGTCTGAATTGGTTTTAGGAATTTTAACTTGTTGTGAGTCGTGTTTTGTCATATTATCTGCAAGTTAACATTAAATTGAATTTTCAAGCACAAGCAGACGACCCAGGTTATTGTTTCTGATCCTTCTTACTTGGTTATAACTGGCGTGGGGTTACTTGGCTGGGGAGTCCACACTTTATTTTTTCACAGGGTGATGGATCAGCACCCCTTGTGAGTCATATTTCTGGTCAGGACTCTACAGGTGGACATACATCACTGGATGTATGGCCAGATTGACCATTAGATAGATCCCTCTGAACAAATCTGATCAGAGAGCGATCTACAATCAGGATCAATGATACTATGAACACTGGAGATAGATTAGAAGATTCACAGCGACTGCTGATGACGGCAGAGAGCCGAAACCAGTAGGACAAACTAGAGAGAGGGCATCTCCAGGTTTACTGACTTTTACCAGCCCTGAAAGTGCTTTATGGTGATTTTATTGTGTTTGGGTCCCTGTAATGCAGGACTTGCAATGTAAGTGTTGGTTTTACCCTGCTTCTGGCATTTGTATCAATAAATTGTGTTTTGAATTTTGAAAACTAACCAGTGTCGCAATCATATTTGGTTATGGTACCACAAGAGCTGGGCCAAGGTAGAGGCAGGAAAGGCACCAGCCTCGGGGCGCAATGGCGTGGCTTGCCCCGTCACCCTCTAGTCTAACCTCCCACAGCCTCCCCTACAGTTTCCAGCCACATGTCCTGACTGAAGCGTGAGCTCCGATCATAAGTGACTGCGTGCCTGCCCACAAGCCGCGCTGCTATCAGAGAGAAAACAGGGGCGGCTGTAGGGTCAGTGTTGCTTGGCCTGCATCGTACAGTTCCTAACAACACGCGCACTTTGGAATTCCTGCCTTTGGTACTGGGAACCCTTGTCCCGGCACTGGGTACCGCTATCCGTGTTGGAGCACTGGGTGTCTGCAGGTTTAACCTTTTGATGGCTTCCTACCGCACTGTTTGTGCAAAGGAGATTTGAATCAATGGTCTGCTGCTTACTGTCACAAGAAAAGTATTGCAGACTGGCCCTACATCTAAGCACCCCGAGTTATCTAGTAAAACATTTGTGCCAAAAATGGGACTTGATATTAATTTCCCTTCCCTCTGACCTCTGTCTCTTCCTCCAGCTCTCTTCTCTCCATTCTTCTCTCTCGCTCTCTCTCTCTGTGAGAATCTGCTCAGCTGCCTGTGCAGACAGGCAGCTTTTTGACCACTGTTCAGGTCTGCATTCTGCAGGTCTCTTTAAGAGAGACTTTTTGTCAGTATTGCAGCTTGCTGCTGAGGAATTTGCATACATTCATTATGCAAATCCCCTACCTGCCTCCTGTGATGACTGGCAGTATAAAGGTTGGGATTACCCACAGTCCTTGGCTGGTCATTCCTTCAGGGTTTGTAGTAAACACTCCTAGAGAGTGTCAGCCATGCTACTTCTTGTTGAAGTTATCTTAGAGTAATTCCTGGAAAACTGCACTAGGCACGTTTCCTTAGTGCAGTTAGGATTGCTTATCTGTTTGTTTGTTCTGTTGCGATTGTCCTGTCCCAGCGGTGGTCGACAGGAAATGGTTCTGATCTCTGTTTTTGGAGTATAGCTGGTGCAGCGGTTGCTACCAGCTATCTCTTCTGATCTGTCTCCTTGGATCGCGCTAGCCACTTTCCGCTAGTACTGTGGATCCTTCTGTTCTGCTACTCTGTACCTGGATCGCGCTAGTCACTTTTGCTAGTGCTGTGGATCCTTCTGTTCTGCTACTCTGTACCTGGATCGCGCTAGTCACTTTCGCTAGTGCTGTGGATCCTTCTGTTCTGCTACTCTGTCTGCCTGGATCGCACTCGCCTAGCGCTAGTGCTGTGGATCCTTCTGTTCTGTCTTCCTGGATCGCGCTGGCCACTTTCGCTAGTGCTGTGGATCCTATCTCTCGCTTGTCCCTGTTTTCGTGTGTCTGTCTTGTCTGCTACGAACACTTGCTGGAGGCTCGGTGAGGTAACCGTTAAGCAAGCGCTCGCGTTCTCTGTTTCGTGTTTGTCTGTCTTTGGTTAGTTAGGCGTGCTTGTCTCTGTTGTGCGTAACACGCGGAGACCGTGCACGAACGCGTGCACTGTTGCGAATGAGTGCGGTGTTCGCGTTCAGCTAGCATTTGTTATTTTCCTTGTCTTTCTCTTTGTATGATTTGCTGTGCCTTTCCTACCCTTGTGCTCTGTCCTGCTCAGTCTTGTGTCGCTATTGGCAATCGCCATTCTTGCGATTGTGTTTCCTACTTCGTTTCCGCCGTTGTGTGTTCGCCGTTGCTGGGTGGCGACTAGTTTGGTGGGCACACATTGGTTCTGTCCCTTTGCTCTGTTCCCTGTGGGCTATCCAGCCCTGCCTGATTGTACCTTGTCCTGGATCTGTACAATTCCCATTTGGCATCTGTGGCTGTGCAGCGGCTGTGTTCGCCTGCACTCCACAGCGCCATCTGCCAGTGGGAATTGCCCTCTGCGGGTGCATAGCACCTAGCCTGGGTGTCCTCAATTATACGCTTGTGGAGGAAATCCGCCGCGTCAGCGCACGTCTGGTGCGCTGACCATGGAGACGATTCCACAATCGTTACACTCTCTGAGGAAAATTTTGACAGAACTTCTAGAAAAGTTATTCTTGACTATTTTACCAGTTTTCCTCCTTAGCGGAAATACATCAGCTATTTCACATCATTATGTCTCAAATAACAACCTCGGGAGTCTGACTTTCTAAAAAGAAAAATAAATGTGCCGAGAAATTATTACTTTACTTCTCACCTTTGGAAAATTGATGGTTTGTCTTGCAAACTTTCCGAAGGAAAAAATAAAGAGGGAGACCAATTGCAGTTATTACTCTATTTCCAGAGGTCATCGTCACCCAGCGTGGAAACGTTGTCATGGTGGTGACAAGTTGTAGGACATGCTGGTCCTCACATCAGTCAGTCCTGCCTCTGATTCCCATTTCTGGTCGGATGGCTCAGTGATTACCAAGAAAAACACAGTAATAATAATTCTACTGCAATGAAATCTCAACGTTAACAGACACCTGGAAATACTATTGTTGGAACATAATTCTGCTATTCTTAGAAGGGACTGAGAAGATATCTTACTGTAGCAGATGGTGAAAACTACACATTGCAGTATGGACCAAAAGTGCCCTAATTGCCACCATCCACACTAATTAGGCAAGCTTCTGTGGACGTGGAACCAGAGAGCAGTGGTGCTCACCGCCAGGTCGTGATCACGCTTACGCGTGGATTCACGACCATTTTGACGCATTCCGCCTCGGACACGAAAATCCGTGAATAGATTTTCAACCACGAAAATCTACTTCGGCTTCGCGTGAATGCGGACAGAAATCCGCATTCACGCTCGTGAAACCCGGTGCTGAAGTCGTGGTTTGCGGAAATGCGTCAAACTATGCGGAAGTGACACATTGCAGGCCAATCAGAGTGCCCCAGCCAGGCCCTAGCAACCAATCACAGGAGGGGAGCTATGCCCTCCCCTCCTAAATATAAAGCGGCGGCCATGATGGAAAAGCTCTGTCCTTGCTAGACTGTGGTGCTGAGAGGATTATCTCCAGGCCATTGTTGTTTGAGCAAGTGCATTTATTGTGTTAAAAACAAAGCGTTTTTTTTGCTAACACTGCTCTTATACTGTACACAGTTATCTAGTCAGTGAGTGATTGCTGTAGTTAGTTGTAGTCAGTGTAGTGTAGTGGGAGTGTGGGAGTCTAGTGATTATGTAACTGTGTGTAGTGCTGTGCAGGCAGGTTCAGTGCTGCAGTGTAGTGGGAGTGGGGATTATCTGTGTGTAGAGTGCAGGCAGGCAGGTTAGTGCAGCTGCAGTGTTCACTTGTATATTCCAGTGACAGTTATACACTTGTACTATTTGCAGGCAGTCAGTCACACCGCCGGCGCCGCCACTCTCTGCCAGCGCTGTTCATTCATTCTGTCAGTGACCTTGTGCCATGCCCAGTGCCCACTGCTCGCTCGCTCGCTGGCATATGAGCATCTCATTACACAGTGTGACATCCTTGTGTGCCCATTGCATCCTTCAGTGACCTAGTTGTATATCCAGTGCCCACTGCTGTGCCCACTGCACCCTTCAGTGACCTTGTACTGTGCCCACTGCATCCTTCAGTGACCTTGTACTGTGCCCACTGCATCCTTCAGTGACCTTGTACTGTGCCCACTGCATCCTTCAGTGACCTAGTTGTATATCCAGTGCCCACTGCTGTGCCCACTGCATCCTTCAGTGACCTTGTACTGTGCCCACTGCATCCTTCAGTGACCTAGTTGTATATCCAGTGCCCACTGCTGTGCCCACTGCATCCTTCAGTGACCTTGTACTGTGCCCACTGCATACTTCAGTGACCTAGTTGTATATCCAGTGCCCACTGCTGTGCCCACTGCATCCTTCAGTGACCTTGTACTGTGGCCACTGCATCCTTCAGTGACCTTGTACTGTGCCCACTGCATCCTTCAGTGACCTAGTTGTATATCCAGTGCCCACTGCTGTGCCCACTGCATCCTTCAGTGACCTTGTACTGTGCCCACTGCATCCTTCAGTGACCTTGTACTGTGCCCACTGCATCCTTCAGTGACCTTGTACTGTGCCCACTGCATCCTTCAGTGACCTAGTTGTATATCCAGTGCCCACTGCTGTGCCCACTGCATCCTTAAGTGACCTTGTACTGTGGCCACTGCATCCTTCAGTGACCTAGTTGTATATCCAGTGCCCACTGCTGTGCCCACTGCATCCTTCAGTGACCTTGTACTGTGCCCACTGCATCCTTCAGTGACCTTGTACTGTGCCCACTGCATCCTTCAGTGACCTTGTACTGTGCCCACTGCATCCTGTGATTCATTACTAGCAACATGTCTGGCAGGGTTTCGCGGAGTGAGAGGAAAGGGAGTTCAATTGCCTCAGCCACTTCTGGGACTGCTCCACGTCCAGGGAGAGGACGCCCAGCTGTACGTGGTCGTGATGCAGCAGAAAAGGGGGCAGCAAAGCCTGGGCCGAGTCAGCGGACGCCATTGTCCAAATATTTTAAAGTTTCTGGTCCCCGTGTGGTGGTTAAGCAAATGGAACCTGACGTACTCATGGACATCATGACTTCCTCCCAGACCTCTACTGTGAGCACCACTCCAAGCAGTAGCAGCAGCAGCCAACATCCCACGCTTGTTGTGACATCCACCCCAGCACCCACTGGTCAGCAGCCCTCCCAGGATGACAGCGTTCTGTCCCTCAGTCCGGCATCTGGGAACCTGCTGATGCAAGAAGCTCAGGACTTACTGGGGACTGATGTGGCAGAGATTGAGATCGGGCCACAATCACAAGCGTTGTTGAGTTCTGGTGATGAAGAAGAGGGGTCTGTGTCTGGGGATGTAGAGACAGAAGAGGAGGCAGGGGAGTCAGAGGAAGAGCTGGATTATGATGCTGCTGCTGATGATGACGTTGTGGACCCTAACTATGTGCAGCCTGCTGAGTCCGTGGTAGAATGGTCAGAGCAGGATGACGAGTCACCTCGGCCTAGGCAAGGATATCGCCATATGTCAGGCAGGGGCAGGGGCATCGGCAGCAGTGGGCGTGGAGGAAGTAGACAGGACACTGCTTCAGCCGGCACCACCACCATGCAACCCCCGGCAACTACTACCACACATTGCTCCGCTGCACCCTCTGCTAGTGGGGGCCGCAGTAAATTAAAGTCACCAGTGTGGGATTGCTTTGAGGAATGTACTGATGACAAAAGGTATGCGGTGTGCAGGTTATGCAGCAAAAGATTGAGCCGTGGGAAAAGTCTGAGCAAGATGGGTACCTCATCCCTCCAGGGCCACCTGAGAAGCCGCCACTGCCGCGAGTATGCGGACTTTAAGAGGAAGCAGGCACTGCTGGCAGGGGTTCCTGAGAGCAGAAGGCCCACCAGCGCAGCAGCATCCTCCCTCCCTCAGAGTCGTGAATCCCCCACAGCAGCAGCAGTAGTAGCACGCAAGCGCTCTTCCACCTCGGCTACTCAGGACACAGACATTGAGGCTGGCAGCCAGTGTTCGTCTCTCTCCTCTGTCTCCCCTGCATCCCATCGTCGTCAGACCCTGCTGAGCGACACCATTCAGGGTCTGACCAAGCCTCTGCCTCCAAGCCACAGGCGGATCCGCAAACTAAATGGCTTGCTGGCCCGGGCCATGGCATCACAGCTGCTTCCCTACTCCCTGGTGCAGGAGGGGAGCGCCATGCGGACGCTGCTCCAATTTGGCATCCCCGAGTGGCAAGTCCCCAGTCGCCACTATTTCAGCAGGAGCGCGATCCCAGCACTCCACAAGTTTGCGGTGGAAAACGTGGCCCGTTCCCTGGACTACTCTGTGGGCAAGCGGGTCCATGTGACCATGGACTCGTGGAGTAGCAGATTTGGGACAGGTCACTACCTGTCCTTTACGGCCCACTGGGTGGCACTGATGGAAGGGAGGGAGGACAAGAGCGCATCAGCCCAGCTAGTGGTGCCACCACGCGGGATCAGGGGGGATGCAGAAGGGTCCTGTCACGACACTCCCTCAGCACCCGGAAAGCAAGCCCGCCTCGGCAGCAGCAGCGCCAAGCCTCGGCACTGCCAAGCCCTTTTAACATTGGTGACCCTGGGGAAGGAGAGGCTTACGGCCACCAACGTCCTGGCCGCCCTCAGGAAGCAGGAGCGGAGGTGGCTGACCCCCAGAGGCCTGGAAGTGGGGTATGTGGCAGCCGATAACGGGGCCAACCTGGTGGCAGCAGTGCAGCAGGGAAACCTCCAGCACATCCCCTGCTTGGCCCACGTGCTCAATCTTGTGGTGCAGCGCTTCTTGCGCACCTACCAGGGGATGAGCGAGCTGCTGCAGGATGCCCGGGCGGTGGTACGCTTTTTCCGCCTGTCAGCCACTGCCTCTGCACTCTTGTCCACCTTACAGCAGCAGTATGGAAGGCCACAACACCGGCTGATCATCGACATGCCAGTTCGCTGGAATTCGACTCTGGCCATGTTGGAGCGGCTGTGTCAGCACAGGCTGGCTCTTAGGGCCTACATGCTAGACCCAAGTGTCCCCAGCAACCAGCAAGTCCCCATGATTACTGCCACTCAGTGGACACTGATGCAGCAAGTATGCCTGGTGCTGAGTCCCTTCCTGGAGGCAACCAAGATGGTCAGTGAGGAGCGGGCCTCTGTGTGCCAGTGGGTGCCCTTGGTTTGTCTACTGGAGCAGGCAATGGACAATTTAATTGAGCGTGGGGATGAAGCCCTGAGGCAGTTGGAAGAACAGGAGCAGATGGCAGCACAGTCCAGCTCAGAGGAGGGCTCACAGCAGGTAGTGGAAGAGTTGGAGGTCCCTAACCTGAATGAGGAGGAGGAGGAGGAGCAGAGTGCAGCAGGCGTTGTACGTGGATGGCGGTTTGAGGAGGACGACGACATGGCACAGGAAGAGGACAGGCATGCGTTATGGGACAATGGCGAGGACTAGTGTTGGGCGAACAGTGTTCGCCACTGTTCGGGGTTCTGCAGAACATCACCCTGTTTGGGTGATGTTCGAGTTCGGCCGAACACCTGGTGGTGTTCGGCCGAACTGTTCGCGTTCGTCCGAACGGCTCAATTCCTGGCCGAACCTGGCTGAACAGGGCCCCTGTTCGGCCGAACAGGGCCCTGTTCGGCCGAATACGGCCCCCCTATGGGGTCGCAGGCATAAGGGGGGAGCATGCCCCGATCGCGGGGGGGGGGGGTCGGAAATTCCCCCCACCCCCTCCGCTAGCGCTCCCCCCTCTGCCCGCTTCCCCATACAAAAGTTTAAGCAAAGTACCTGTAATAGTGGATGGCCTGGCAGTGGCACTGTGGAGTGAGGAGGAGGAGTCCGGAGAGTGACGCGTTGAGGGAGGCCGGGCAGCGAGCGTGAGGTCAGAGAAAGGGCGGAAGTACCACAAGGGTACTACCGCTGAACCGCCCGCTGCCCGGCCTCCCTCAACGCGTCACTCTCCGGACTCCTCCTCCTCACTCCACAGTGCCACTGCCAGGCCATCCACTATTACAGGTACTTTGCTTAAACTTTTGTATGGGGAAGCGGGCAGAGGGGGGAGCGCTAGCGGAGGGGGTGGGGGGAATTTCCGACCCCCCCCCGCGATCGGGGCATGCTCCCCCCTTATGCCTGCGACCCCATAGGGCCCCCAAAAGCAGGATGTTCGGGAAGTTCGGGGTTCGGCCCGAACATACCGAACATCTCGGCCATGTTCGGCGAACTTTCCCGAACCCGAACATCCAGGTGTTCGCCCATCACTAGCGAGGACGAGGAAGATCTTGCTGGCAGGGCCCACTTGTTTCCCATGGCTGTGCACATGTTGCGCTGCCTTCGCAGGGACCCCCGGGTGATCCAGATGCGTTCAAGGGAGGACATCTAGATTACCTTGATGCTTGATCCCCGTCTGAAGGGGAAGCTGGGAGACTTAATGACGCCATCCACCACCGAGCAACGCACAAGGGAGTTGAAGGAGGCCCTTGTGCGCAGACTACTGGAAGCATTCCCCCAGCCTTCCACCCCCACTGTAACTGCTCTGCCAAGCCAGCAAGAGGTGCCTGCCATTGCCACTAGCAGCACAACAACAACCACCAGCAGCAGCAGCAGCAACTGGCGCCCCGGAGACCTGAAGAGCCTAAGCAAGAGCCTGTATGCAGTGCAGCAGCCCAGAACAGAGGTGCCCGCCACAGCATCCACCACCAACCAGCACAAGCAACGACTGACCACCATGGTGTCTGACTATATGGGGTCATCCAGCGGGCTCAATGACACCGACAGCCCCGTGGACCCCTTGGAGTACTGGGTCAAGAGACTGGACATCTGGAGCGAGCTTTCCCAGTACGCCCTGGAACTCCTATCCTGCCCTCCTTCCAGTGTCCTCTCAGAGAGATGCTTTAGTGCGGCCGGTGGTGTGGTCACAGAGAAGCGCTCTCGGCTCTCCCACGCCTCTGTGGACAAACTCACCTTCCTGAAAATCAACCAGGCTTGGGTGGAAGGTGAGTTCCTGGCCCCTATTGTCGGACACAGGGGGACATGAAGTGGCTGCTGCATGTGCTGTTGTTAACTATGCCTGCCTTTATAAAGACATTTACTACCTGCCTAGTGCCTACCTTGGTTAATTTTTTGGTGTTATGGTACTACTACCAGTAAGTTGCCATGGTCCTCCTTCTGAGCTGCTGAACTGACCGCCCGCTTTGTCCTCCTGACTCAGTCGCTACTACACTCTGCGTTCACACTGCCCGGGTCGCCGGGTGCATTTAATTTTTTGGCCAGCACTATGACGCTGTGCTACTACTACTGTGCTGCTGCTGCTGAACTGACCGCCCGCTTTGTCCTCCTGACTCAGTCGCTACTACACTCTGCGTTCACACTGCCCGGGTCGCCGGGTGCATTTAATTTTTTGGCCAGCACTATGACGCTGTGCTACTACTACTGTGCTGCTGCTGCTGAACTGACCGCCCGCTTTGTCCTCCTGACTCAGTCGCTACTACACTCTGCGTTCACACTGCCCGGGTCGCCGGGTGCATTTAATTTTTTGGCCAGCACTATGAAGCTGTGCTACTACTACTGTGCTGCTGCTGCTGAACTGACCGCCCGCTTTGTCCTCCTGACTCAGTCGCTACTACACTCTGCGTTCACACTGCCCGGGTCGCCGGGTGCATTTAATTTTTTGGCCAGCACTATGACGCTGTGCTACTACTACTGTGCTCCTGCTGCTGAACTGACCGCCCGCTTTGTCCTCCTGACTCAGTCGCTACTACACTCTGCGTTCACACTGCCCGGGTCGCCGGGTGCATTTAATTTTTTGGCCAGCACTATGACGCTGTGCTGCTACTACTACCACCAGTATGTTGCCGTGGTCCTTCTGTGCTGCTGAACTGACCGCCCGCATAGTCCTTCTCCTGACTCAGTCGCTACCACCACTGCACTCTGCGTTCACACTGCCCGTGTCCACTGACAACTCTGCTGCGATGTCATTGCTAATTGCTGCAAAAAAACCAAAAAAAAAACTTACAAAAACCTCTCTGGAGCCTTTTTGCCGTCAGCCACTCATCCTCCTCCAGCGGTACCTTCGCCGCCAAGTGCCATTGGAACTCGCCTTCACCTCTTTGACTGCTTAACGCGTATATCCCTTTTTAAAACCACTTATTACCAATTAATAGCCCCATTTAAAGTGTTGATTTCACTTTAAAATCCATTTTCTCTAGAAAAAATTTTTTGGGGGGAATTTTTTATGTTGAAGTTATGTTGCCCCTTATCACCTCGATAATCCATGCTATTTGGGAGACTGTAGCATGTATGGGGGCTTTGTTATTAACGTTAAAAGAAAATCCGCCTCCGGGCGTGAATCCGCGCGTGATTACGCCATTCACGGGAAAAAATCCGCGTGGTTGCGTGGACGCGGACGAAAATCCGCATGCGGCGGGGCCGAATGCGGATTTGTTTTTGCAACCACGCGGATTTCCGAATTCGTGGATGAGGCACATCCGAGCATCCTTACCAGAGAGTCCTTTCCTTCAGTAAAGGAAACAAAACATTCATTTAGTTCTGGGTTTGGAGTCGGACTGAGATCTGGTTCTGGGTTTGGACTGAGATTCATTTGGTTCTTGTTTTGTCCTCCTGAGTTTAATTTGGCTTTGGGTTTGGACTAAGATCATTTTGGTTTTAGACTGAGATTCATTTGGTTCTGGGTTTGGATTAAGATTTCTTCGTTTCTGGGTTTGGACTGAGATTATTTAAGGTCGGGGGGTTGGGAGCGAGAAGGAGTTCTAGAATTCGGAAGTGGTGGTGTGCATCTCCTCTCCAGCCAGGGACTACAGCCTGCAAGTCTACAGAGTGCCATCAAAGCTGAGACCTACTGAAAAATCTATCATGTCCATGAATGATTGGTGCTAAAAGGGAATCATCAATTGTCTCTACCCTTTTGAGACTGCTCCACCCCAGAAGGTTTGAGCCAATGTTCAACCATGGCACCTGGCCGTCCTTTTACTGGTGGCCTACCAAGAGATAGCCACACTCAACTGTCACTTTTCTGCTCAGGACCAACAGATAGGAGAAGATGTAGTGAGGAAAATAGAGTGTCCATAGACAGCAAACATTACCCCCCCCCCCTCCATACATTGGCATTGATAAGAGTGAGATTACCAAGGGAATCAAGGCTTGTCATCCTACACACTGTAAGAAGAAAATGGTGAGCTTCTGCGGGGAACTGACGGCAAGGTGAGTATGTAATATTCATTTACAGGTGCATCATGTGTTTACTTTAAATAATTTTACTTGGTTAAGGTTCACTTCAAGCAATACCTCTGCTGGCTCACCTTTACCTTCCCCTCCCTCTCCCCAAGCAATGCCCCCCCCCCCCCCCCAGGGCTGGTTCAAGTACCAATTGGGCCCTAGGGCAAAATTAGCCTGGGGGCCCCCTAACAGACACCCCCGACCAAAAAGCATCATTAGAGGCCCTTTGTTGCAGCCAAATTTCCCTCCTGGGCCACTGAGCTGGCTGCTGACCCTCCCCCAATCACCTCCCAACTCAACAGACTCTGCAGAGTCCCTGGGGAGCAACAACTTGGGGGCCCCTACAGGCTCTGGGGCCCTCGGGCAATTGCCCATTTTTTTCTATGGTAGCTCCGGCCATGCCCCCCCCCCCCCCTAATAGATGAGCCTAAACCCCTGTGACCATGTCATTGACTCACTAATGGTTCTTTCTTCCTTGGACACCTTTTGATACTATTATATATTGGAAACACTCCACAAGCCATTTTGATGTTCCAACCAGGTCGATTAGCCATTTTATCAAGCCTGATACACACATCCAATTTTTATTGGCTAATGCTCGGCCAATTTTACCACCTCCATGTAATATGAGGGCCAACAGGTTTTAAATATGATGAACAGATTGTGTAGGTAAGCTCTCACGCTAAAATTAGCCAATCATTGCCCAATCAAAATTGTATGAGGGTACTAGGTATTATGCCTAATACACACAATGAGATTTTCTGGCAGATGTACTGCCAGATCTTTAACCACTGCACTGCATTGAGCAAGGCTTGGAAGGAAGACAGGGGCAAGCAGCTCCAGCAGGCAGGAAGTGACCTCTCTGTTGGGGTCGCTTAAAATATTAAAAACCCTAAAGAGCCTTTATTCCATTCTGCATCCTCCAAAGCTAAAATAATCTTTCTTTTTCCTGCCGAGGAAGTTATATAATATTATTCAGACAGACAGGTAGTGGAAATGTAACAATGGCCGGGAGGGATCCGCCACTCACTCCGCATAATTATTTATCTTTTCTGTTTTAGGGCAAAAACTGGATTCCTTTATCGGGCTGATGGGCAAAAGATCGTTAAGTTCTGGTAAGCACTGCACTGAATATTAACAGCAAAGATTGTTAAATGCTGCTGCCTCTGATAAGAATATGAAATAAAGAGTCGCTCCGCATCCGTAAGAAATCCAGGATTGTGAATAGAGATGGGTGAGAGATGTCAGTAATTACGGCTTGCATGCAAATTTCATGCGGCTTGGGGCTGGACCAATCAAAACCAAAAGGAAGTGAATTTTAATAGGTCCAGTTACTAACTGCAAACAATTTGCAATAAAGATGCATACAAACTGGTATTAATTGCATCATCTGTGATGAAACATGTTTGACTTGATTCAGTAAAGTGAAGTTCCACCTTTTGCAAAGAAATAAACAAATCTCTCTTAATGACACACATAATTTCACATTGCTTACCTTGTATAAACAAATGCACTTTCTCGTCTGCTGCACACTAACGGATTGTGTCCGAGCTGCTGCCAGACACTCAGTTTGTGCAGATGTGGAAAATGGGCAACAACTTTTCCTGCTCTATGTAGCTAATTACTGCTTCAAGAAGAGGAAACTACCCAGGTATCAAAAAGTAGTGAGTACACAGAGTACAGATTCCAGACTAGAAACGTGGTGCTCCACAGAGTACCGATTCCAAGCTAGAAAAGTAGTGTGGCACAGAGTACCGGTTCTAGACTAGAAAAGTAGTGTTCTACAGAATAAATATTCCAGACCAGAAAAGTAGTGTTCTACAGAGTATCAGTTCCAGACTAGAGAAGTAGTGTTCTACACAGTACCAGTTCCGAGCTAGAAAAGTAGTGTTCTACAGAATACAGATTCCAGACTAGAAATGTATTGTTATACAGAGTACCAGTTCCAATCTAGAAAAGTAGTGTTCTACAGAGTACCAGTTCCAGACTAGAGAAGTAGTGTTCTACAGAGTACCAGTTCCAGGCTAGAGAAGTAGTGTTCTACAGAGTATCAGTTCCACACTAGAAAAGTAGTGTTCTACAGAGTACCAGTTCCGAGCTAGAAAAGTAGTGTTCTACAGAATGCAGATTCCAGACTAGAAACGTAGTGCAACACAGAGTATTAACTCCAGACTAGTATGTGTATGGAGGTTTTCTACCCAGGGCATTAAGAGGGAGAGAGGGGTGCTTGGATTACCCCGGGGCAATTACCAGGAGGGGGATGGATGGGGGCACATTGCAATATTTTCCCTGGGGGGCTCCTAGCTGCCTTGCTATATCCCTGATGTTTGTGAAGCCCGCATGCCTTTCCTCAGTGTAACATGTCTGTTTGTGGGGTTATTGCGTACATTTTGCTTTAGTGACAGGACATTGACTGCCTGAAAGTCCTGCTAGTGCCTCACGTATCAGATTTATGCCGGCTGTGACATCACTCAGTCATTTGTGATGTCATCATTTAATGGAAACCTTTTCATCAAGCAAAGTGACACGTTTCACCCGTTAACCTCAGACAAGAAAGATGTGTGCTAATGAATCAGGTATTTATGACGAGAGTACAGCTGTGTCACAGGAAATAACCCGGGGAATCCCTTAATATAAATGACTACGTCAGGCAATAAAATATCTCTTAAAAAGTATAAAATAAAATATCTCATAACTTTAAACTGAACCTATAAATTATCAGAATAAGGTAAAAGAGATGGTGGTAGCAGCTACAAAGGCTACTAAATTCATATTTAAGTGCTATTAGACCGAGATAATATCTCACCGCCATGCTCTTGGTTCACTTGTTTTTTAACACATTGGCTGTCAAGTTTTCTAAAGTAAAAATAAAGTACATTTTATTGAGTCTGGCGCTGTCCGCACAACCCGTGCCATGAAGCTGGACTCTGGGGGGAGATCCTAACATCTGAATGTACAAATACAGCTTACAGAAAATCTATAGTCTTTACAAACGTTTTCTGAGGCCCGAATGAATAAACTTTCGGAATATTTTAAGTTTTCAGGACTCAAGAAATTAAAATGTGCTATAAAGTTTGTAAAGAAAACAGCATCAGGCTCAGAGGAGTAGCTATTGGGGAGCAGGGAGGACATATGCCACGGGCGCAGCACTGTGAGGGCAGCAGAATAAGGCTATCTAAGTGGGGCACATCTGGCTATCTAAACAGGGTGAAGGGGGCACATCTGACTAACTAAAGGGGCATACATTTGCCTGTTTAAAGGGGGGCAACCTAGCTATCTGAATGGGGTGAGGGGGCACATATAGCTATCTAAATAACTTTTGACTCCACCCATGACCATGACCACATTCTGATGCGTGGCCAAGCCCATTTTGTCCAGAGGGGGTGCAAAACCTGGTTTTGTCCCCGGGCGCTGAAAACCCCCTTAGCTATGCCTCTGATTAGGCTTCAGCTGCTTTGAGACAGTCTATTTTGATGACTTTATTGACTGCCGGGGGCTGTAAGGGGATTTCAAGGAAAACTGAAGTGGGGGGAAAATGAGTGATATACTCACCTAAGGAGAGGGTCACAAAGAGCCTTCCTGGTCCTTGTTATGTCCCTCTGTTTCAGTGCTGGGCCCCAGTAAAGTTCTTTGACCACCTTGGTTGAATAATCTTTGGCCCACCTCATACCTTCCAACTTTTTGAGATGAGAAAGAGGGACACTTAAGCCACACCCCTGATCACGCCCCTGCCACACCCCTAGTCACACCCCTTGTCACGCATAGCATACAGATTTCATAAGAAAAATATGTTTTTTTATAATTTAAACCACACTGGTCCTTCCTATCCTGGTTCATTTTCCTTCATATTAACATTTTAAAATTAGTAATTTATCAATTTAAAGGATGGGAATAAAGTTTAGAGTCAATCATTCACATTTTTTAGTAGAGAAATATATATATTTACATAGAAAGAGGTACAAAGTCCTGAAAGAGGGACAAATGAGGAGGACAGAGGGACAGGGCTCCCAAAGAGGGACTGTCCCTCTGAAAGAGAGTTGGATGGGAGCTATGCCACCTCGGCAGTCTCCAGAAGTATGATGGGATTTGTACTGTGCAGTCACAGACTCCTGACTTGTGCAAGTGCAGCCCTCTTTGGCAGGGCCGGCACTTCCATTGAGGCAAAGGGGGCAATTGTCCCATTGCCCCATAGCCTATGCCCCCCTAAAGATGCCCCTCCAGCTATGGTGAACCATGACAATGGGGACGCTGTGTGCTTACTCTGTATAATTACATTGTGTGATGGGGGGGGAGGGGTTGGATCAAGCCTGGCAGATGGCTCAGGGGGCCTGGGGGTGATTTGGTTGGAGGAGAGGTGTCATGGGCCCCTCAACTTACTTTCACCCCAGGGTAGCTAGAACCAGCCCTGGTCTTTGGAAGTACTTGGGGTACAAGTGCTTCAAGTCATGAAAGGAGCAGACTTTAATGGGAAGACAGCAGTGGACTGAGAGTATGGAGAGAGGGCCGATAAGGCTTTATGGGATCCATAGGGCCTGATTCACAAAGCGGTGATAACTCAGTTATCACGGCTAAAAGACTTTAGGCTGAGTTAGCACCGCTTTGTGCTCTTTATCGCACGCAAAGTTTTGCGCAATTCCGCGCGCAGCGCTCATAGTGTTTAATGGGCGCATCGCGCGCACTGCACCATGCACTGCGCGATTGCGATTTCGCGTGAGTTTCATTTTATCACGCCTAAACTGAGTTTAGGCGTGATAAAGGGCTTTTCACAGGCGTGCAAACACTTTGCACCGCTTTGTGAATCAGGCCCTTAGACTTCTCTCTACAGAGGTAAGTATCTCTTCCATCTTCTGAGGTAAGTATGTGACTTTTCCTTTTAATGAAGTCTCCGGTTTGCTTTGAATCTATCTGTGCCTCCACCCTTCTCCACAGCATGAAAGAACAGCACCGGAAACAGGCCGGAAGTGATGCGCTGTGTATCGGTAATGCATCTGAATGTTCATCTGTTTATCATATCTCTCAGCATCTTTTCTTAAAGGACCTCGGAGGGGAAAATCTTAAAATTTAAAATTCATGTAAACATATACAAATAAGAAGTACGTTTCTTCCAGAGTAAAATGAGTCATAAATTACTTTTCTCCTATGTTGCTGTCAATTACAGTAAGTAGTAGAAAGCTGACATTACCGACAGATTTTGGACTAGCCCATCTTATCATGGGGGGTTCTCAGGGTTTTCTTTATTTTTAAAAGCACTCAGTGAATGCCAGTTGCTCTGTTCAACTGTCAAAGAAGTGTACAGTGAGCAGGGAGGCTGGTCAGCAAGGGGTGTATAAATCTTTTTCATGAAGCGATGGACTAGGTAATGTCAGATTTCTAATACTTACTGGAAGTGACAGCAACATAGAAGAATAGTCATCTATGGCTCATTTTTCTCTGGAAGAAATGTACTTTTTATTTGCATGTTTTAAATGTTAAGATTTTCGCGACAGTTCCTCTTTAAAGTGTGCCAGAGACCAAGGATACTTACCTTTTTATACATATCTGGGGTTTCCTTCAGCCCCATGCGCACGGATCGCTCCCACACCGCCGTCCTCCGCTTCCTGCAGTTCCGGTACCGGGTCCCGTAACTTCCTCCAGTCGCGGCCAGTCTGCGGAAGAGAAAGTGCGCTGTTTACGTATCTCTCCAGCAGCTGCCGCAGAGATACGTAAGGAGCGCACTTCCTCTTTCGCAGACTGGCCATGACTGGAAGTTACGGGACCCGGTACCGGAACTGCAGGAAGCGGAGGACGGCGGCGTGGGAGCAATCTGTGTGCTTGGGGCTGGAGGAAGCCCCAGGTATGTATAAAAAGGTAAGTATCCTTGGTCTCTTGTTTCCTTTAAAGATCTCCACGATTACAATATGTATCAATTTACTCTTCTGCCATAATAAACACCCAGCGATGGATATAAACAGCAACGCGCCGCTGCTCATTATTCAGGGCAGGTATGGCTGACATTTCAGTGATTGCTGCAGATTGATACGCAGAGCTCTGCTGAGGTTATCCAAGCTTAACCCCGATCATGTCACGTCCTCCATGGATTGATTATCCGGCACCGACTCTTGTCAGGTCTCCCCTGTGGCCCGGCCACATGTTAATGAAGACAGAAGCTTAGCATTCTGGATAACGAACTCCCAGTGCTGCCCGCCAGTGAGCTGCAGTGCTAATGTGCGTTTCCATGCTGTACCTTCGTCCACAGATGTAGTACGCCGGACGCAGGGCCCATTCTATTAGCAATGGGGCCTCTGCCCCGCATACGTATTTGAATGCCACTGGTCAGTTGATGGCTCACCCAGCTGGCGGCATAAAATATTGTTTACCTTCCAAGTCGTAGCAATTCGGGGGAACGGGGGGGGGCCACATAATTCAGGGGCCTGCTTTTGCCGCCTCATGAATTACTGCTATGCAGCCGTGGGCTATGGCATTGCAGCTATAGTCGCCCAGATATCAGGCGCTGTGCAGCACCATACCAGCCCCGAAAGGACTCCTCCAGGTAAGTAAAGCTAGGTTTAATATTTGACCTTGGAAGCCCTTTAAGGGTCCGGTCCCTTTCGGTCCAAAATGGGTTACCGTAACTATTGTCTTAAAGGATACCCAAGCAGTCTTCATGTGCCCCACTCTCCCCATTCACCTCCATTCCCTCGTAAAAGTCGCCGCCAGATTGACCATGTCGTGTACTACTGAGCAAGTGCTGGCGAGGCGGTGCGTGTCCTTGATGACTTGTAGTACGCATGCTCAGGAGTACACCAGGCCATGGGAGCGTGATCAAGGACACATGCCGCTAGGATAGAGCTTGAGCAGTAGTGCGTGACTAGGCTGACCAGGACCAACTTACGGGGGCGTTTACGAGGGAACGGGAGGAGGGGGGAATGGTAGGCATAACGACTGCTGTCCATACATGCCTGCTCTCTTCGTTTGTGCAAATTAGTTTGCCTCAGGTATCCTTTAAGTTTTTGCACCTAAAAATTCTGCCCCCCCCCCATAAAAAAGTATAGCGACACCCCTCCACACACATGCACACACTTACAGTGCAGCCACCAACCATGACCCCTGCCACCCCAATTAGAAGCAAGCCACCATCCTTCTCTACTCTACCAATTATAGAACGGCCACCATCACACCCCATCCAAGTGCAGTCTCAAAAACACCTGCTCCAGAAAGTAGGCTCTGTATAGAAGGGAAACTTGGCCAACCTATGCCCAAACCCCTCCCTCCCCCCTCCCCCCAGGCTCCTTACAGCTGGCAGGGCTGCCCACCACCTCCCGTCCTTGGCTTTCTGCGTCCTGGGAGTGGGATTGTGTCCCGGGGAAACATAATGATAAAGCTCAGTGGGCATTGTGACTGTCTCTCCATGTATATCTCTGCTTGATAAATATACCAGTAAGTGCAAATTTTGATGAATCTGGGAATGTAGATTGGGTAGACTTTTTTATACAGTAACTTTTGTCTATTTTCATCTCCTGGGAATGCGTCTGTTGCACTCAATAAACTCTCAAAGACGGGTGAAGGATGTTTTACAGTCCAGCACTGCATCCAGAAGCCCTCTTAGGAAATTATAACTATTTTCCATTCTGTCATGCACCAAAGGGCTCCCCGAAATGACAAAAATGGCTCTAAATAATCCTCTTATAAAATAATATCACCTCTCCTGTGTCAAAAAGCACAAAGGCTAGGTAAGGAGAGGAAATTACAGAACAGAGCCATTAGGACCTTTCTACTCTCCTTGAGCAGTCCATTATGGTAAGAAAATGGCATTACTCATGCATTCTGAAGACAGTCCAATTTGTGGCTCGTTACTGTCCTTTGATATGTTGTTTGAAGCCTATTCGGTGCAGAAAATGCGTAGACTGAAGCCGTAACGGGAAGAGAATTTCATTCTCCAAAATGACTTTATAGAATCAGCAGTTGGAGAGCGCTTTGTCCATAATGAAGAATCTATTCCAGTCTTGAAAGAGAGCCAAATATTGGCATTATGGAACTCCTAACGTGGGCGGAGGAGACACCTGTTGTTCTAATGAGTCTTTGATAAACTGGATCTCCATGGTGACTGAAAAACAAACCCCAAAACAAGGCCCTGCTCAATGAAGGATTATCCTTCTGACAACAATAGCATGCCTATAAAGAGCAGGCAAGTCTTTATCTCCAGCCAGAGCACAATTTGCTAATTTATCACCGAAATTAAGGTCACACGCTCGCGGGAACGGCAACAAACACGGCGTACTTTGCTTCCAGGGTCACAATTGACATGCACAATGGAACACCGGTCTGTCTGCCTGGAAACGCCTCGTTATAAAAGCTCATACAGTCGTTTTATTGAAAGATGTTCCTCGGGGAATGTTACTTATGCATGATGACGAATGTCGGGTTTAGGCAGCAGCTGGAGAATTCGGCATGAGTCATCAGAACATAAGGAACCCTGTGGTGCTAGTTGGGCTGTACACTGTGTCCGTACATTGGTCTTCTGCCAAAAATGTACAATATTCCATATCAAAACCATCACAGTTCCAAACAGCAACACTAATTGGTAAATAATATGAAAGTTGGAAAGTTAGGTGGAACTCAAAACGATTTAGCGTAAAGGAACCCTGTCCCTGAGCTGTACTTAAACTCGAAATTGGTCTCCCGCATCTTCCTGGGCTCTTCTGTGGTCCCGCTGTCTGGAAGAGGCCAGGAAGATGCTGGAGGCCTCGCGGGCTACGGGGGGCTGGAGAAAGCCCCAGGTGAGTCCAAATTCCGATTTTAAGTACATCTCATGGTTCCTTTAAGGAGACACTGGGGCAGGACTGGCTTCTCGGATTAGTCTGTATTGAAACACAAAAGTCATCACTGCCTCAACTCAACAAGACTCTCTAAGTATGGTCAAAGGCAGAGATACAAAGAAATGCAATGCGTCTTACAATAACACACACTAGATGGCTCCTGGCCCCCTGGCATGTCGGTGAGTGATTCAGGCCCTGAACTCTCACCCAAGGGATAGAGTCCCCCATCCCTCCCGGGTGACATGAGGCTAAAAGAGGAACTCCAGCCTAAACAAACATACTGTCATTACGTTACATTAGTTATGTTAATTAAAAGAGATAGGTACAAATCATCTCTTACCCACCCTGGTTTAAAAGAACAGGCAAATGTTTGTGATTTCATGGGGGCAGCCATCTTTTTGGTTGAAAGGAGGTGACAGGGAGCATGAGACACAGGGGGAGATTTATCAAGGCATTACCGACAGTTTTTTCTTCTTAATCTGTTCTAACCAGCAGGGAGAACAGTTCTGCATGATAATAAGAACGTTCTTAAATCCTAGTAATAGTGGCAATTTAGCGTGGATTTCTGGAGCTGCACTACAGTTAAGAGAAGTGCAGATCCATCCCTAAACTGGCGCAGATTAAGAAGTGCTTGATAGCAGTTCTACAGATGTAGAACTGCAGGCTAGACATGATTTCAGAGTGCAGGCTAGACATGATTTGTCATGTGCCCCTTCCACCTGCTAAATTCCTCCTCAGAGCCTGCTGCTATCAATACAGCAGGTGTGTTGGTTACCTCAGCAACAGCAATTCCCCTCACACACTGCACTGTCTGAGAGACCTTCCTAGCTCCTCCTATTATACAACAGTTTTAGAAGGAATCCGCACTATCTAACGATTTCTTAAGATGCCTGAGACAGTTCTGCATGGATTTCTAAAAACCAACTAATATTTTGTCTCAGACACTCTTGATAAATCTGGCCCACAGTTCCAACTGTCATGTATCCTGATCACCCTTCCCAGCTGCTAGACGACGAGAACAACAACAACATCAGAAATCCCATCATGCTTTGCACAGCATAAGGGGTAAAATGCCCTGGCAGTTTTCTTTGATGGGGTGGAACTTAGCTTCTAAGCAGCTAAAAATGAGGCTTGGGTATGAAAAACAAAGTTCTGATGCTGTGAAACTGTTAAAAAAACACCAAGCCTTTTCAGTGTGGCTGAGTAGATTTTTAGTCCGGAGGTTCACTTTAAGAATGAGAATTGTGACATTATTTTTATTAAGAAACAAAGGTATTCAGGACATTGGAGAATATCTGGGGCACAGCAGAAGGTACTGTCACCCTGCAGATCGAGGTCCCACATTCACATCTTAGCCAGGACACTATCTGTATGGAGTCTGTATGAGTTTCCTCCGGGCATTCTGGTTTCCTCCCACCTCCTGACTGATAAGTAATATAACTCCCAAAATGGGCATATATGTGCTATGGCCACCTGGTCAGTTGGGCACAGGGTGAGCTGAATGATGGCTCACCCTGCTGCCACTAACATAGCGGCAGTGGGCGGTGTTAATTACTATTCTGCTGCAGAGTTGTTGCAACCTTTGACTTTTGGTAAAAAAAATAATTATAATGACAATGGGAGAGATTAGATTGTGAGCTCCTCTGAGGACAGTCAGTGACATGACTATGTACTCTGTACAGTGCTGCAGAAGATGTCAGTGCTATATAAATACATAATAATAATATGGTAGGACATTAGACTATGACTATGGTAGGACTAGAGTGTGAGCTCCTCTGAGGACAGTCAGTGACATGACTATGTACTCTGTAATGTGCTGCAGAAGATGTCAGTGCTATATAAATACATAATAATAATATGGTAGGACATTAGACTATGACTATGGTAGGATTAGAGTGTGAGCTCCTCTGAGGACAGTCAGTGACATGACTATGTACTCTGTAATGTGCTGCAGAAGATGTCAGTGCTATATAAATACATAATAATAATATGGTAGGACATTAGACTATGACTATGGTAGGATTAGAGTGTGAGCTCCTCTGAGGACAGTCAGTGACATGACTATGTACTCTGTAATGTGCTGCAGAAGATGTCAGTGCTATATAAATACATAATAATAATATGGTAGGACATTAGACTATGACTATGGTAGGATTAGATTGTTCGCTCCTCTGAGGACAGTCAGTGACATGACTATATACTCTGTAAAGTGCTGCAGAAGATGTCAGTGCTATATAAATACATAATAATAATATGGTAGAACATTACACTATGACTATGGTAGGATTAGATTGTGAGCTCCTCTGAGGACAGTCAGTGACATGACTATGTACTCTGTAATGTACTGCAGGAGATGTCACTGCTATATAAATACATAATAATAATATGGTAGGGCATTAGACTATGACTATGGTAGGATTAGAGTGTGAGCTCCTCTGAGGACAGTCAGTGACATGACTATGTACTCTGTAATGTGCTGCAGAAGATGTCAGTGCTATATAAATACATAATAATAATATGGTAGGACATTAGACTATGACTGTGATAGGATTAGATTGTGATCTCCTCTGAGGACAGTCAGTGACATGACTATGTACTCTGTAATGTGCTGCAGGAGATGTCAGTGCTATATAAATACATAATAATAATATGGTAGGGCATTAGACTATGACTATGGTAGGATTAGAGTGTGAGCTCCTCTGAGGACAGTCAGTGACATGACTATGTACTCTGTAAAGTGCTGCAGAAGATGTCAGTGTTATATACATACATAATAATAATATGGTAGAACATTAGACTATGACTATGGTAGGATTAGATTGTTCGCTCCTCTGAGGACAGTCAGTGACATGACTATGTACTCTGTAATGTGCTGCAGAAGATGTCAGTGCTATATAAATACATAATAATAATATGGTAGGACATTAGACTATGACTATGGTAGGATTAGAGTGTGAGCTCCTCTGAGGACAGTCAGTGACATGACTACGTGCTCTGTAATGTGCTGCAGAAGGTGTCAGTGCTATATAAATACATAATATGGTAGGACATTAGACATTAGTCTGGAATTGCTGTGTGTGGGAACAAGAGACCCATTTCACTGAATTGCACAAAAGTCAGCCTGTTTATTGTCTCTGATTGTAACATTCTGTCTTTTCCGAGATGATTTCACTGCTCAGCAAAATGTGATTCTGTTTTTTAGAGTCAGAAGAGAGAAACACTGAAGCGGAATTTAACAGAAGACGCAGATGATCCGTCAGATTCTCGCCCGGACGCCGGTTTACCGATTGTAAATTAATCGCTTTCTTTTTCTGTGGTTGGCTAATTCAATGAAATTAGCTGAATGTATATTCAATAAAGTATTTATACCTTCTGAGAAACTTGGTGGAGCATTTCTAAAGGGGAAGTTTAAGAAGTCAAAGTTTTGTGGCAGCTAAATTGGAAATGAGACAAAGAGATCAGCGGTTAAAGAACAAATTTTTGTGTTGATTGAGGCAGTGGGCTACAGTTGGTGGAATGGAGGAGTGGCCTATAGTGGGTGGAATAGAGGAGTGGCCTACAGTAGGTGGAATGGAGGAGTGGCCTATAGTGGGTGGAATGGAGGAGTGGCCTACAGTAGGTGGAATGGAGGAGTGGCCTATAGTGGGTGGAATGGGGGCATCACCTATAGGGGGTGGAAAGAGAAAGTGATCTATAGTGAGTGGAATGGGGGAGTGGCCTATAAGGGGTGAATTGCCCTATAGTGCCTAGAATGGGGGAGTGGCTTATAGTGAAAGGAATGGGGAGTGGCCTATGGTGGGTGGAGTGGCCTATAGTGGTCAGTCTTTAGACTGAAAGTGATCCTGTGGCCAAACCCAAGGCATGGAGTAAGATTTCACCCTGAGCTGTAAATGTGTGCCCGCCCCTTCCTGACTCACTAAGCTGTTTTCATTGGCCTGGAGTTCCCATATCAGGTCACGTGATATTGAGAACTGGACTGGTGGGCATTGGTTTTCGTTATACCTATTATGGCCGTTCCTGAGAAGAAAGGCATAGAACAATAACTTGGTTAGTGATATTTATTGTTTCATTTGCAAACCAGCCCTTGGAAACAATTAGATGGCAATCAGATGTAGGACAAACTTTTCAAAGGAACCAGCAGTTATTCACATATTCACTAACGGAGTCACACAGGGACGGATTTACATTCTTTACTGCCCTAGGCCACTGTCACCAGCTGCCCCCCTCCAGTATAGGTTGCGAGATGACCCCTCCCCCTTCCCTCCAGTATAGGTAGCCTTATGACCCCCCTCCCCCCCAGTATAGGTAGCCAGATGACCCCTCCCCCTTCCCTCCAGTATAGGTAGCCTTATGACCCCCCTCCCCCCCCCCAGTATAGGTAGCCAGATGACCCCTCCCCCTTCCCTCCAGTATAGGTAGCCAGATGACCCCTCCCCCTTCCCTCCAGTATAGGTAGCCTTATGACCCCCCTCCCCCCCAGTATAGGTAGCCAGATGACCCCTCCCTCTTTCCCTCCAGTATAGGTTGCCCTTCAGTATACATAACTAGCAGCCATCAGTGTCACTAATTTCTCCGCTTATCTCCAGTGCAGAAGCTTCCTCTTCCTTTCCGTCTTGCAAATGCTACACCAGTTTAGCCTGCTGCTTTGGTGCCCTTGCTCCTGTGGTGCCCTAGGCCATGGCCTAGTGGGCCTTGGCCTAAATCCGACCCTGGAGTCACATGCAGGGTGCACACTTCCTGTGCCCATGGGAAACAGTCTAAATCTTAAAACATGAATTAGAAAAACCTACAGTGTGCAAGTTGCTGTTATTTCTGCCTATATCTGTGCCCATTTTTAGGGCCCATTCACACCTGAGCGGGAATCGCACGATTCCCGCTCACGGCAAACCGCTAGCGGTTCTGCAAGAACCGCTACACAATGTAACGAGTGGCAGTGTTCTCACTGCCGCGGTTGCGGTTAGCAATAACCGCAACCGCGCTGCATGCAGCGGTTTGCCGGTGACGAGCGTTCCGCGATTTGCGATCGTGATTAGCGTGCATAACACGCTAATCGTGATCGCTCCAAACCCGCCGCAGTGTCCAGTGATTTTTCCGCGCTGATCGCGGGAAAATCACTCCCGCAGAACGCCGGCGGTAATCGCCGGCGTTCTGCGGTTTTAAGTGTGAACGGGCCCTTACTGTGTAAAGCGCTGCGGAAGGTGTCAGCGTATACTGGGTTTTTATGATAAAAATCATTTTTGCAAAATTGAACTCAAAATGAAACGGAGTAATTTCCGCCATCAGTCATGCATTCGATATTACAGCCAGAAAACAAGCCTTTCCGTGTACTTTTTGGAAGAAGCTCAGGCCTCACTCAATATCGGTTGTGCTGTTTTCGCACTGACGGAAGAAATCAGCATCGATATAAGAGGAATTCTCTAGTGAGAAATGTCATTATATATTTCTGTAAAAATTGGTGTCAGCACACAGAGATAATCTGATTATTGGTGATCTGCAGAATCACCAATAATACAGATATATACCCGATTATTGATGATCTGCAGAATCACCAATAATACAAGTATGACTAACCTCTGGACACCTGATAAAGTGTAAGTGTTTTGGTGCAACAGTAGGCTGTCTCCCGTGGGGCGGGAGATGCCGATAACAATGAGCATGGACCACCCGAGGAGCAGGTGGCCCTTGGCTGTGTGTGAACTATCTCCTAGGAAAGGAGATAGAGATAACCTGCGAGCCAGTGATTCCCTGCAATACTGGGAATCGGACTATACTGCAGCCAAAGGACTCCTAAGAGATAAAGTCCCTGACTGGACTACAGAGAGGCCTCTCTGAGGAACTCTGCAGCTACCTCACGCTTGGCGGGGTAGTGTCACAGGTAGTACAGACAGACTGAACACTCAAGGTATGAGTGACAGCCAGAAGGGTCGGCCAGGCCAGGTCGGCAACACACGTGCAGATAAGGTACAGATACAGAAGGCTGATTCGGTAACCAGCTACAGGCAGGGTCTGGCAACAGGTAATCAGATGTGCATAGGTACCGAATCAGAAAGCAGGAGAGAGGTCGAGAGAGCAATTGGTCATAACAGATAAAGCAGAGGCCTAGTCTAGAGTGTGAGGTCCGTGGTCTCAACACCCAGGAACTAGTCTAAAGTATAACACAGCAACAACACAGTATTCCTAAGCTTGGGTGTGAGGTCCTTGGTCACAACACCCTGGAACTGGTCTAAAGTATAACACAGCAATGACGCAGTATTCCTAAGCTTGGGTGTGAGGTCCTTGGTTACAACACCCTGGAACTGGTCTAAAGTATAACACAGCAATGACACAGTATCCCTGAGCTTGGGTGTGAGGTCCTTGGTCACAACACCCTGGAACTGGTCTAAAGTATAACACAGCAATGACACAGTATCCCTAAGCTTGGGTGTGAGGTCCTTGGTCACAACACCCTGGAACTAGTCTAAAGTATAACACAGTAATAACACAAGCGTAATCTGGCTAAGTGTGAATTCCCAGGTCCACCTGGTTCTAACACACTGTGGGATCTGACTGGTCTGAGTGCTCACACGTATGTATTCGCAACGGCAGACAACCTGAGACTAACCAGCGAGATCTATATATAGTGCAGCGCTCCTCAGCGCCACCCAACGCTACTCAGCCAATGACAGTCTGCGATGGGATCAGCTGACCAACCTGATCAGCTGATCCCTCTTCTCCTGGCATAAAGGTCCTGCCTCCCAGCGCGCACGCGCGTGTAGCTCTCCATCTATGTGCACTAGAAGGCCCAGACAAACCAGACGCACGCTGCTGTGCGGAAACCGCCGGTCTGAACGCGGAGACAGCCGCCCCGCCTCCAGACCGCACGGCGGCATCTCCGCAATCCTTTACAATTTCCTTCTGAAGCTCAGACCAGATGGGAGGATTCACCTGTTTTCATGACTTAAAACCTTCTAAAAGTCTTTTCTTACAGTTTGCGAAACACGAGGTCATCCCGAGAATCAAAACAGTCTTTTTCACCCCTATATTTACCCCCTGGTAAATATATGAAATTATTGGAGTTTGTTCTCATGCTGGTGCCTACCGTCTCTCTCCCGCCGTTTTCTGCACAAAATTGCAGGTATTAACCAAAATCATTCAAACGGCAGGGAGAGGGTCCTCCTGGGTGACGGGGAAGGGAGGTCCTAGGCATGCTTTTTTTTTTTAAAGAAACCTCAATTTTAATGTGTTACTTGTTTAAAAAGAGCAGGAGGCGCACTAATAGCAAGCTGGCTGAGGTGGAAACTGCGACAGCCAGTGCGCATCAAATACTTTGTATTGTAATAAATAACAATCAACTCACAAATAATATTTGTATTATTATTTATTGCAAAGTTTATGCCTTGTATGTAATAGCATCATTGCCGACAGAAGATTGTTTTAGAAAATTGGAAATATTTATTTAGATTTAAAGAGACACTGAAGCGGGGAAAAAAATGATATAACGATTTGTATGTGTTGTAGAGCTAAGAAATAAAATATTGTTTCCAGTACAGTAAGAGTTAAGAAACTCCGGTTGTTATCTATGCAAAAGAGGCATTGAGCTCCATGACTTTCAAAGTGGCAGAGAGCTCTGTCTTCTGAAGCTTGTTATCTCAACTGTCAGTCACTGTATTTTCTTTTTCTCTCCAGAGGACAGGTCAAAAGGTCACTGGGCTGCTCTGTAAAATCATTGAGAATGTTGAGTGTAGCGTGTAAACTGCAAATATTAGAGAATGATGCAATGTCATAAAAAACACTATATAACTGAAAATAAAAATATGAGAATATTTTCTTTGCTGCTAATGTTCTAGTAATTATCCGTACTACACAACCAATTCATTATATCATCATTTTTTATTTATTTTTTTGCTTCAGTGTCTCTCTAAGACAAATCTACCTTAAATAGGTTTGTAAGCTTTCAGGGAAATGTATAAAATTGTAGGTCTAGGAGGAGTGCAAATATTAGGTACAATTTTAATTGTCGCTTCAGAATTTCAGACATTTTTTTGCAGTTTATAATTCACAAACATTCTCGGTGAATTCCGAAAGTTATGTTAAAGTATGTACAAATGTTTTGGGTTTTATTATATACTAGCTGGACGCCCGGCGTTGCCCGGGTATGTATTTGGCTGGTGTTGGCTGTGCCCACTTTTCCTAACCCTAAAACACAATTACTTAATGACCAAGTTTGTGAGCTTTGCGGTCTTTGGCATCAATAATTTGCAATGAAATAAAATTAATCTGATTGGATGTGGCTCCACCCCTTTTCTGAATTTGAACCCCAATCACTCAATGGCCAACTGTACCAGGTACAGGTGATTAACAGTGCAAGAATGGCAGCAATTAAATATTCCCCTTACAAATCAATAGGTGGATTTTGATTGGCTTTTATAGGCCCCACCCACTTTTCTGAATATTAATTCCAGTCACCCAGTGACCAACTGTGCAAAGTTTGAGAACCCTGCCATTAAGGGCTGGTTCAGACGGACGTTTGCAGAGCGTATACTGCCAGCGTTCGGGGCTTGGCGTTAAACGCTCCCATTCAAGTGAATGGGAGCGTTTGTACCAAGCTTTCACGCGCGTTTACACGAACACGGCTTTCGGGTCCCGATTTTCACTGGCGTTCAAGGAGCCCCTGGAAGCTACATGTTGTTTCCAGGGGCGGTTAACCGCGACGGGTAATGTTCCCCTAGGGGAAGAAAAAACACGACCGCATCCGATTGCAATGCGAACGCTGCTGAAGGCCCGAACGCATTGCTGCCGCGACGCCAACGAACGCGAGGCCTCCAAACGTCCGTCTGAACCAGCCCTAACAGTGTACGAATGGCTGCAGTTTACATTTGCGCAATGAAATTTGTATTTTTCTCCACCCACTTATTTCCTAACATTGTTCAGGTATGTATTTGGCTGATGTTGGCTCCGCCTACTATTTCTAACCCTAACACACAATTACTTAATAACCAAGTTTGTGAGCTTTGCGGTCTTTGGCATCAATAATTTGCATTGAGATTAAACAAATCTGATTGGCCGTTTGTGGCTCCACCCCTTTGTCTAAATTAGAACCCCAGTCACCCAATGACCAACTGTACCAGGTTTAAGGCTTGTGCCATTAACAGTGCAAGAATGGTAGCAATTACATATTCCCCTTGAAAATCAATAGGTGAATTTTGATTGGCTTTTGTAGGCTCCACCCACTTCTCTGAATATTAATCCCATTGACCCAGTGTCCAATTGTGCAAAGTTTGAGAACCCTACCATTAACAGTGTAAAAATTGCTGCAGTTTACATTTCTCAGTGAAATTTGCATTTGTCTCCGCCTACTGATGACCCGGCATTGCCCGATTATGTATTTGGCTGGTGTTGGTTGCGCCCACTTTTCCTTACCCTAACACACAATTAATCAATTACTCAATGACCAAGTTTGTGAGCTTTGCGGTCTTTGGCATCAATAACCTGCATTAAAATGAAACAAATCATATTGGCTGTGTGTGGCTCCACCCTGTTTTATGAATGTAAACCCCAGTCACGCAATGATCAACTGTACCAGGTTTGAGGCTTGTGCCATTAACAGTGCAAGAATGGCAGCAATGAAATATTCCCCTTGAAAATCAATAGGTAATTTTTGATTGCCTTTTGTAGGCTCTGCCCACTTTTCTGAATATTAACCCCAGTCACACAGTAATTAACTGTGCAAAGTTTGAGAACCCTACCATTAACAGTGTAAGAATGGCTGCTGTTTACATTTTCCCAGTAAATTTTGTATTTGTCTCCGCCACTTATGACCCGGCATTGCCCGCTCATGTATTTGGCTGGTGTTGGCTGTGACCACTTTTCTAGCCCTAGCACTCAATTAATCAATTACTCAATTACCAAGTTTGTGAGCTTTGCGGTGTTTGGCATCAATAATTTGCATTGGAATGAAACAAATCTAATTGGCTGTTTGTGGCTCCACCCCCTTTCTGAAATTGAACCCTAGTCACCCAATGATCAACTGTACCAGGTTTGAGGCTTGTGCCATTAACAGTGCAAGAATGGCAGCAATGTAAATATTCCCCTTGAAAATCAATAGGTTAATTTTGATTGGCTTTTATAGACTCCACCCACTTTTCTGAATATTAATCCCAGTCACCCAGTAACCAACTGTGCAAAGGTTGAGAACCCTACCATTAACAGTGTAAGAATGGCTGCTGTTTACATTTTCCCAGTAAAATTTGTATTTGTCTCCGCCCACTTATGACCCGGCGTTGCCCGCTTATGTATTTGGCTGGTGTTGGCTGTGCCTACTTTTCTAACTCTAACACACAATTAATCAATTACCAAGTTTGTGATCTTTGCGGTGTTTGGCATCAATAATTTGCATTGGAATGAAACAAATCTAATTGGCTGTTTGTGGCTCCACCCCCTTTCTGAAATTGAACCCTAGTCACCCAATGATCAACTGTACCAGGTTTGAGGCTTGTGCCATTAACAGTGCAAGAATGGCAGCAATGTAAATATTCCTGTTGAAAATCAATAGGTTAATTTTGATTGGCTTTTATAGACTCCACCCACCTTTCTGAATATTAATCCCAGTCACCCAACAACCAACTGTGCAAAGTTTGAGAACCCTACCATTACCAGTGTAAGAATGGCTGCAGTTTACATTTTCCAGTGAAATTTGTATTTGTCTCCGCCCCCTTTTTGGTTATGGGAATAAAAAGTATCCTATACTTTATTCCAGGTAATGTACTATGTGTGTGCCAAATTTCATTCAAATCCGTTCAGCCATTTTTGCATGATCGAGTAACAAACATCCAAACATCCAAACATCCAAACATCCGAACTTTCCCATTTATTATATTAGTAGGATATATATATATATATATATATTTTTGTATAAGTAGCAAAAAAGGGAGGAAAAAAAACAAACATGAGAAATGCTCAGGGCCCATTTCCACTATCGCGAATTCGCATGTGTTTTTCGCATGCAAATTCGCATAGCAATACAAGTGAATGGGACTGTTTCCACTTGTCAGCTTTTCTGTGCAGAAAAAAAATCGCATGGCAGAGCCATCAGAATCCGCTATGCGAATCGCATACAAATCATTGCAGCATCTGACAATACGCCTACAACGTCCGCCTAAGACTACATAAATACGCAATAAAATACGCATGTACGCGTACGTCATAGCCAATCATAATCATGCCTACAACGTCCGCATAAAGACTGTTGACGCGTCGCATGCGTACATATGTACGCGTACAGTCAAGACAAGCGTAAAAACGTCCGCCAAGCGACATTTAACGCGTACTGGTGATTGGTTGAGTGTCCCACAATATGATAATTTTTTCTCCCGAGGAGCTAAAAACAGCAAATAAGCCATTGAAGAGTGGTTTTAAATGTTTGAAATGTGAATTAAAGAGCGAAATTGGGTTTTTAATTGTGCCTAATGATTTGTTTGTGAAAATCTAAAGATAGTGTTTACAGCCTATGGTAGAGTTCACTCATGAATATGCAAATTGTAAGTCTTCCATCAGGTCCACTTGAGACCTATATAAGATGTGTGTGGTGTGCAATGTATTGTCAGATGCTGCAATGATTTGAGAAAGAAGTATCGAAACGCCTGTGCGTCATCATCATGCAGATTTGCTTTTAATCATGTCTTTTTACAAGAGCTATAAATAAAGAAACTTGAAACTTGAAAATTGGATGGTGCGGACCTTTGATGATTGCTGTGGATTCCCTGTGACTCCAGGGGTGGTCTCTGCACGCCAAACCCATTGGTGCAACAACGCTGGTTCTGATTGATGGTTAAATTCGCATACATCGTCATCCATGCGAATTCGCATGAAAATTCGCCAAGACCCGCATTCGAAATCCGCATGCAAATTTTTGCCGCGGCGATTCGCACCGCACAAGTGGAAACGGGCCCTCATGTATTGTCGAAAGCGTGTTATGTCTACTGAACATGCTCAAGGGATGGTAGGGAAAATTCATAATAAGTTACAATTATTATCATTTCACAATTTCATAATGCAAAGTTAGAATCTATAAAATTTGGAGTTTCGCAAAAAAAAATTGCGTAATTTTTGGGATTCTGAATTTGGCAATTGGTGACCATCCCTAGTCTTAAGGTGGCCACTAACAGTCCAATTTCTAGCGAAAAATCATTCAAGCGATCAGAAATTCTGATCGGATGAAAAATCGTTCACTACACCATCAACTAACCAATCTTTAATAGCAAATATATCGGCGCCAAGGGACAATGGAACTGCCGCTGAGAAGAACAATGTCCAAAAGTTCAGAAGTCAGGCATACATCAAAGGTCAGCGCAGGTTTAGAAAGTCATTGTATGTAGGGAATGGTAAATTCTTCACCACAATATATCAAATGCTCAGAGGTAGGTATCCGCCAAACATCAAAACTAGAAAAGGCTTACCAGCTCCCAACAACCCACATTATAAGGTTGTAAAATGGCTCAGGTCACAGATAACGTCCAGGGAATATCAGACGTCGTGAAGATCCAGTGGACATCCGTATGGAGGTAAAGTTTCAGGAATTTATATAGGAAAACGAAAACGGCAATATCTAAGCGTAACCCGTTTATTTAGATAAAATTTCTTTAAAAGGCCGCCTGTTACCCTCCCGACGGTTTCGCAGTCTTGCGCCATCAGGGGAGAAAACGCTTTTCTCCCCTGATGACGCAAGACTGCGAAACCGGTCGGGAAGGTGACAGGCGGCACCATTGTCTATTGATTTACGATTGACCATTACATGCGCACTAATCTTCCGGGGTTCCCTGTTTATGGGCCCCGTATGTGAGTTATTGTTTTTATATCTACTGCCTTTTAAAGAAATGTTATCTAAATAAACGGGTTACGCTTAGATATTGCCGTTTTTGTTTTCCTATATAAATTCCTGAAACTTTAACTCCATACGGATGTCCACTGGATCTTCACGACGTCTGATGTTCCCTGGACGTTATCTGTGACCTGAGCCATTTTACAACCTTATAATGTGGGTTCAGGGTTGTTGGGAGCTGGGAAGCCTTTTCTAGTTTTGATGTTTGGCGGATACATACCTCTGAGCATTTGATATATTGTGGTGAAGAATTTACCAACTAACCAATCTTTGCCTCCTATCTATCACGACCACAAAGAAAATCCAAATTTTCGTTCGACGAAAATTCATTCGGGCGACATTTTTTTCACTCGTTCAAAATCGATTGTGTCCACCAATGGAGATTATTTACAACCAATCCAATCAGAATTTCTGATCGCTCGAACGATTTTTCGCTAGAAATTGGACCGTTAGTGGCCAGCTTAAGATCGAAACAGATAGATTTTTCTTATGCTTGTTTAACTTTGATGACATTTAATTACTGTATCTATCCCCCTCTCACTTGCCAAACAATCTGCAGATGAAGAAACGACCTCTTTCTTATTTAATATTATTAAATAATTATTAAATCCTTACTGTCTAAATAGTTGACAAACATACCATGCTTAAAGGTACTTTGAGCAGTAAAAATAAATGGAATCACTACTTACCTGGGGTTTTCTCCAGCCCACAGTCAGGATTTTCAAGGGGGGGATTCCTGAAAGTTTTATCTCGGCTAAGAACAATATGAAGTTCATAGTGAATCAAAGCACAAATATTATACTACTTTTCTATCTCTTTGATTACTAGTGTTGCAAGTTGCAGCACACTCTTCATTGTGTCAATTCCACAGTTAATCCGACAATTATTTTGGCAGCCCCGCAAGGTCTCTCTTTCCAAATGCATATGCCACACGCCTTGAGAAAGGGAGACCCTGTAAGGCTCTACAACTATTGGATTAACTGTGGAACTGGTACAATAAAGAGTGTTCTGCAACTTTTGAAATTGGTGTTATCAACGCAAATCGAATAGAATCCTGATCGGACATGTTGGATTTTATCCATTTGATCAGCAATCGCATATCGATCGCATGAAAAATCGTATGGTGTAGATGGGGCTTTACATTGCTGTGCTGTGGGCAACACAACCCCCCCTCTCACATACGATTTTTATGCGATCGATATGCGATCGCTGATCGAATCAAAATCCAACTTGCTCGATCAGGGTTTGATTCGATATGCGTTAATAGGTTAGATAGGTATATTCCCCAGTAAATATTAGATAGGTATATGCCCCCAGTATAGGTTAGATAGGTATAAGCCCCCAGTATAGGATAGATAGGTATATGTCCCTAGTACAAGTTAGATAGGTATATGCCCCAGTATAGATTAGATAGGTATATGCCCCAGTATAGATTAGATAGGTATATGCCCCAATATACATTAGATAGGTACAGTATATGTCCCCCAGTATAGATTAGATGGATATATGTCCCCCAGTATAGATTAGATAGATATATGTCCCCCAGTATAGATTAGTTAGATATATGTCCCCCAGTATATATTAGATATATGTCCCCCAGTATAGATTAGATAGGTATATGTCCCCCAGTATAGATTAGATAGATATATGTCCCCCAGTATAGATTAGATAGATATATGTTCCCCAGTATAGATTAGATAGATATATGTCCCCCAGTATAGATTAGATATATGTCCCCCAGTATAGATTAGATATATGTCCCCCAGTATAGATTAGATATATGTCCCCCAGTATAGATTAGATAGATATATGTCCCCCAGTATAGATTAGATAGATATATGTCCCCCAGTATAGATTAGTTAGATATATGTCCCCCAGTATAGATTAGATATATGTCCCCCAGTATAGATTAGATAGGTATATGTCCCCCAGTATAGATTAGATAGATATATGTCCCCCAGTATAGATTAGATAGATATATGTTCCCCAGTATAGATTAGATAGATATATGTCCCCCAGTATAGATTAGATATATGTCCCCCAGTATAGATTAGATATATGTCCCCCAGTATAGATTAGATACATGTCCCCCAGTATAGATTAGATATATGTCCCCCAGTATAGATTAGATAGGTATATGTCCCCCAGTATAGATTAGATAGATATATGTCCCCCAGTATAGATTAGATATATGTCCCCCAGTATAGATTAGATATATGTCCCCCAGTATAGATTAGATAGGTATATGTCCCCCAGTATAGATTAGATAGATATATGTCCCCCAGTATAGATTAGATAGGTATATGTCCCCCAGTATAGATTAGATAGATATATGTCCCCCAGTATAGATTAGATATATGTCCCCCAGAATAGATTAGATAGGTATATGTCCCCCAATATAGATTAGATAGGTATCTGTCCCCCAGTATAACTTATATAGGTATATGTCCCCCAGTATAGATTGAGCAGTAGGGTATTACTGGTTAGGCGGGGGGAGCGGGGAGAGAGGAGTTTCCACTTACCTGCCTGGATCCTGCAGAGAGCTTCTATCTTCAGCCTTTCCCGGCGCGCGCCGCATCGGTAACAGCTCCCGCTGTGATGACATGCGGTTACGTCATCACAGGGGGCGCTGTTACCATAGCGACAGATGCTGGCCGGGACAGGAAGTAGAGAGTAGCTACCAGCAGGATCGAGGAAGGTAAGTGGAAACTCTTCTCTCTCCCCGCACTCAGCTCTGCCTGGAGCGCGTACGCCAAAAGCAAGCGAGGCCCCCCGCAGCGCGAGGCCTTGCGTCTCCCCTGCACATGCCGCCAGTAAAGACCCTCGGCCGCACACGCATACGGCAGCCCCACTTCCGGTCTTGATGCAGGGGGGGGGGTGTTCCAGACACCCAGAACACCCCCTTCCGTGCGCCAGTGACCGTAGGTCGGGAGGTTCCCCGGCGTCCTCCTGGCTCCTCTCATCACGGCGGCCGGCGTGACAGTACTGTGATATCGCGGAAATTCCACATTCCGCGGTAACAAAATTCCGTAACCGCTACATTCCGTTGGAACCATTTCCAAAATGTTAAAGGGAACGTAATGGATGTTTCCTTTTAAACAAATACCATTTCCCTGGCAGTCCTGCTGATAACATTGGCTTTAGTGGTGGCTGAATCATAATCCTGATTACAATTTATTTTGTTTGGAGCAGCAGGAGTTGTCATAGGTCATGGGACCTAGAAGTGGTTTCATAGCAGTCATCACAATTTTTTTGGGGAGCAACAGGCGTTGTCATAGGCCATGGGACCTAGAGGTGGTTTCACGGCGGTCATCACAATTTTTTGGGGGGAGCAGCAGGAGTTGTCGTAGGCCATGGGACCTAGCGGTGGTTCCACGGCAGTCATTACAGCAAAATTTTAATTTAGTCTGTCCAATCTTCATTGTGAATCAGTGAGAGGGGCCTTGTAATTATCACTGATCCGTGACTCGTTCATTTTTATGAACGTTAGTATGTCCACATTGTCTGTGGACAGACGGGTCCGTTGGTCGGTGACCACCCCACCTGCAGCACTAAATACTCGCTCAGAAAGAACACTGGCGGCGGGGCATGCAAGAACCTCCAGTGCATACTGAGCGAGTTCAGGCCAGGTATCCAGTTTTGTCCAATACTCCGTGGGGTCATCATTACTCTCCATATTGTCTGAAGCACTGGCCAACCCCAAGTAATCATTCACCATACGGGCCAGCCGCTGGCGGTGACCACTTTGTCCGCTGGTGGTGCTGCTGCTAGAAGGAGTATCTGGCATTGGCTGATAAAATTCCTTCAACATACTCAGCAGGTTCACAGATTGGCTATTGGTGTTGCTGCTGGGAGTGGGACCACCAGACCTCTGCTGAGTATGATGAGGCTTGGTAGCTTGTGCCCGGGATACAGGTTCAGGAAACGCATCTTCTACCCAACGATGAAGGGCATCCCGGATGTGGCTCATCCTGGCGTCTGCTTGGGAGGGGGGTATGAACTGCCTCTCCTCTCTCCAACACCAGACTGAAACCCACAAGCTTCGTGACTGTCACACCTCTCTTATATACAAAATGGCTGGGATAGCTGATGATAGGTAGCTAGGGAGCTGGTTGCTAACGTAGGATTGGTTGGTTTTTGTTAAGACTCTAATTGGTGCAGAAATTCAGTTTTTAATGCAGAAATCATCATGTTTTAAGCTTCTGTGATGAGTCTATCCCTTCCGATCCTTCTGATTGGCTTATGCAGCTTTTACACGCTTTTGTTTAAATTCCGATGGAATTCCGCATAGAAATTCCGCTTTTTCCAATTAGCGCTATAGCTTTTCCATTCCAGCTCAACAGAACAGAATTGCCAATTTCCAACCGAAATCGCGGAAATCTCCATTCCGGGGAATCCGACGAGCATCCCTACTGCTCACCCCTAGCCAATCCATTCCTCCTCAGGAAGGTACATACAGTACAAAAATGCTGCCCCTGAAATCTCTGCGTCTAATGCAAATACTTCACCTTGCTTCATGAGAGAACCGGCCCCGCCAATAATTAATGACAAGTCTACACATTTAAAGTCAATGCCATGCTCAAACGTTTGTCATTTCTTCACTGACTGGGATGAGCACGTTTGGCCAGGGGAGACAGATAAGTGAGGGAGGATGGAACAGGCACAGTTTATATCCCCTGACGACAGTGGAAGGCCCGAAGTAGGCAATTATATATTTCCAATGACTGTATATTTGCACTTAGCACTTTGTGTGCACTGTTGTTGAAGGCTTGTTTAGGCAGCAGGGTCCTGCTTGCATTGACCCATGATATGAGTATTCGTTTCTGGACCTGTTTTAAATAAAGTGTATTTTATTTTTTGGGTCGGAGATCTGACCCTTTGCATTTGGTTTATGTGGTGACAGCCACCTGCTAGTATATTGTGCACTGGCTGCCTGCAGGTCTCTGCAACATAGCGCCAAGGGATATACAGCTCACAGGGCAAGGGTGTATAAATTGGTCCCACTGCGCTCTACCTGCATGCACCTCCTCCCAGCTGCGCCCCAGGTGAAGCTCCGCCCTCCGTAGAAACGGGCATGTCTGTGTCCGTCATGCTCCAAGCCTGGCTGGAAACCTTCTGACATACACTTAAAAGACACCAGTTCAGATACATTTATAATATGTTAAAGCTAGAATTTGAGGCTCACAGCCTCATCCGCTAACCCATTTTTCTCCTCCCCCAGTGTCTCCACCCCACTTCTAGAATGTAAGCTCAGGGCAGGTCCCCCTAGTGACTCCTGTTTCTTGTCTGGTTTATCAAATGAACCTGTACCAGTATGCTGTGACCATGCTGCGCTATCAAGGTGTGAATGTTTGAAACAGAACAAAGCGAATTTGGGAGCACCATGTGCCAACATAGGTCATAATGGGAATCACAGCTATAGCGGCATTGAGACATTAATTTCGGCGCCGTCAAAAGACAGAGCCCAAATTACTTTTAAAAAAAGCATAATTCGTCCACCAGCAATAGCTGGATGCCGAATTACACCTTTCCCCCTAATTCCATGGGGGCTGGCAGCCTGAGAGGTAATAGTAATTAACGCTGCCAGGAATTTTGCAAGAGCAGGGTGAGCTGTTTTTCTGATTTACCCTGCGCCCAAATTTCCTGGCGTTGTTTTTGCATGAGTGCGTGAATGTTCACCTGAATGAAGAGATAATGTAAACTCAATCAGATGAGATCCCAGGTACAGCTAACTGGGAGTTCTCTAACCTGCAGCATTCAGTAGCAGTAGTGAGGTTTAGACACCATAACACTGAGCTTGTATAGGGCACATTTTGGACAGCGGAATCTAATGGAAGCAACAGCGCACAGTAACACTGCAGAGGGAAATATGCCTTAAAGGGACACTAAAGAAAAAAAAAATGAGTTTTACTCACCTGGGGCTTCCAATAGCCCCCTGCAGCTGTCCGGTGCCCTCGCCGTCTCCCTCCGATCCTGCTGGCCCCGCCGGCAGCCACTTCCTGTTTCGGTGACAGGAGCTGACAGGCTGGGGACCCGAGTGATTCTTCACGTTCCTGGCCACAATAGCGCCATCTATGCTGCTATAGCATATATCATATAGCAGCATAGAGGGTGCTAATGTTTCTGGGAACGCGAAGAATCACTCGCGTCCCCAGCCTGTCAGCTCCTGTCACCGAAACAGGAAGTGGCTGCCGGCGGGGCCAGGAGGATCGGAGGGAGACCGCGAGGGCACCGGACAGCTGCAGGGGGCTATTGGAAGCCCTAGGTGAGTAAAACTCATTTTTTTTGTTTGACTTAACTGTCCCTTTAACCACCCGGGCGTTCTATCTTTTTGCGGTGTTCGGCCGCGGGTGGGTTTTTTAAGCTTTTTTTTTTTTTTTATCATGACATCAGGGGGAGTCCCAATCCACCTCATAACGCAGCCTGGCGGTAATTGGCCAGGCTGTGCTGAGGGTCTGTGGGGGGAGGGCCCTCTTTCGCGGCGCGTAGCGGCGGATCGGCGGCAAGTGCTAGCTGCGTGTTTTAAAAAAAATTGTAAAAAAAAGACCCACCAGGGGCTGAGATATCCACCGCGGCGGTAATGGACGAGCTGAGCTCGCCCATACCGCTAAGGTGGTTAAAAGACCAAATTATCAATAATAAAAGCAAATAATAAATTACGCATAAAGACTCTCTTTAGAGTTACTGCTTTGCTAATTTTTCTGGCAGTTCACAAAGCGAGCAGCGATGTATGTAAGCGTATCTTTATGAAGGAAGACGGTTTAAGTCGTGCGTTTTGGCGGAGATTAAATTGCTGGGCTCCCGCCTCGCACGCCTGTCCTTATCTTACTCCTTCCAAAAGAGAATAATTGTTTGTTTAAGAAGTTAATTACAGAATCCAGTGCAGACAGATCCTCAATAGCCGTAATGAATGACCCATTGTGCGCAGAATACATTATAATTTATCACGCCGTTACAGCGAGAGGACAGCCGTGGATGAGCAGCGGGAGGAGAGGGGCAGCGTGGCCCGTTCTGATGACAGCCGTGGATGAGCAGCGGGAGGAGAGAGGGGCAGCGTGGCCTGTTCTGATGACAGCCATAGATGAGCAGCGGGAGTAGAGGGGCAGCGTGGCCCGTTCTGATGACAGCTGTTGATGAGCAGCAGGAGGAGAGGGGCAGCGTGGCCTGTTCTGATGACAGCCGTGGATGAGCAGCGGGAGGAGAGGGGCAGCGTGGCCCGTTCTGATGACAGCTGTTGATGAGCAGCGGGGGGAGAGGGGCAGCGTGGCCTGGTCTGATGACAGCCGTGGATGAGCAGCAGTGAGAGAGGTGCAGTGTGGCTGGCCTGTTCTGATGACAGACGTGGATGAGCAGCAGGAGGAGAGGGGCGGCGTGGCCCATTGTGATGACAGCCGTGGATGAGCAGCGAGAGGAGAGGGGCAGCGTGGCCCGTTCTGATGACAGCTGTGGATGAGCAGCGGGAGGAGAGGGGTAGCGTGGCCCGTTCTGATGACAGCCATGGATGAGCAGCGGGAGGAGAGGGGCAGCTTGGCCCGTTCTGATGACAGCTGTGGATGAGCAGCGGGAGTAGAGGGGCAGCGTGGCCTGTTCTGATGACAGCCGTGGATGAGCAGAGAGGGGAGAGGGGTAGCGTGGCCCGTTCTGATGACAGCTGTGGATGAGCAGCGGGAGGAGAGGGGTAGCGTGGCCCGTTCTGAGGACAGCTGTAGATGAGCAGCAGGAGGAGAGGGGCAGCGTGGCCTGTTCTGATGACAGCGGTGGATGAGCAGCGGGAGGAGAGGGGCAGCGTGGCCTGTTCTGATGACAGCGGTGGATGAGCAGCGGAAGGAGAGGGGCAGCGTGGCCCGTTCTGATGACAGCTGTGGATGAGCAGCGGTAGGAGAGGGGCAGCGTGGCCTGGTCTGATGACAGACGTGGATGAACAGCGGGAGTAGAGGGGCAGCTTGGCCAGTTCTGATGACAGCTGTGGATGAGCAGCGGGAGGAGAGGGGTAGCGTGGCCTGTTCTGATGACAGCCGTGGATGAGCAGCAGGAGGAGAGGGGCAGCGTGGCCTGTTCTGATGACAGCCGTGGATGAGCAGCAGGAGGAGAGGGGCAGCGTGGCCTGTTCTGATGACAGCCGTGGATGAGCAGCAGGAGGAGAGGGGCAGCGTGGCCTGTTCTGATGACAGCCGTGGATGAGCAGCAGGAGGAGAGGGGCAGCGTGGCCTGTTCTGATGACAGCCGTGGATGAGCAGCAGGAGGAGAGGGGCAGCATGGTCTGTTCTGATGACAGCGGTGGATGAGCAGCGGGAGAGAGGGGCAGCATGTTCTGTTATGATGACAGCGGTGGATGAGCAGCGGGAGAGAGAGGCAGCATGGTCTGTTCTGATGACAGCCGTGGATGAGCAGAGAGGGGAGAGGGGCAGCGTGCCCTGTTCTGATGACAGCCGTGGATGAGCAGCGGGAGGAGGGGCAGCGTGGCCCATTCTGATGACAGCCTGGATGAACAGCGGGAGTAGAGGGGCAGCTTGGCCCGTTCTGATGACAGCCGTGGATGAGCAGCAGTGAGAGAGGGGCAGCGTGGCCCGTTCTGATGACAGCCGTGGATGAGCAGCAGGAGGAGAGCAGCAGTGTGGCCATTCTGATGACAGCCGTGGATAAGCAGCGGGAGTAGAGGGGCAGCGTAGCCTGTTCTGATGACAGCTGTGGATGAGCAGCGGGAGGAGAGGGGCAGCGTGGCCGATTCTGATGACAGTCGTGGATGAGCAGCAGTGAGAGAGGGGCAGCGTGGCCCGTTCTGATGACAGCCGTGGATGAGCAGCGGGGGGAGAGGGGCAGCGTAGCCCGTTCTGATGACAGCCGTGGATGAGCAGCAGGAGGAGAGCAGCAGTGTGGCCCGTTCTGATGACAGCCGTGGATGAGCAGCGGGAGGAGAGGGGCAGCGTGGCCGATTCTGATGACAGTCGTGGATGAGCAGCGGGGGGAGAGGGGCAGCGTAGCCCGTTCTGATGACAGCTGTGGATGAGCAGCGGGAGAGAGGGGCAGCGTGGCCTGTTCTGATGACAGCCTTGGATGAGCAGCAGTGAGAGAGGGGCAGCGTGGCCCGTTCTGATGACAGCTGTGGATGAGCAGCGGGGGAGAGGGGCAGCGTGGCCTGTTCTGATGACAGCCGTGGATGAGCAGCGGGAGTAGAGGGGCAGCGTGGCCCGTTCTGATGACAGCTGTGGATGAGCAGCGGGGGAGAGGGGCAGCGTGGCCCGTTCTGATCACAGCCGTGGATGACCAGCGGGAGGAGAGGGGCAGCGTGGCCCGTTCTGATGACAGCTGTGGATGAGCAGCGGGAGAGAGGGGCAGCGTGGCCCGTTCTGATGACAGCCGTGGATGAGCAGCGGGAGGAGAGAGGGGCAGCGTGGCCCGTTCTGATGACAGCCGTGGATGAGCAGCAGGAGGAGAGGGGCAGCGTGGCCTGTTCTGATGACAGCCGTGGATGAGCAGCAGGAGGAGAGGGGCAGCGTGGCCCGTTCTGATGACAGCTGTGGATGAGCAGCAGGAGGAGAGGGGCAGCGTGGCCCGTTCTGATGACAGCCGTGGATGAGCAGCGGGAGGAGAGAGGGGCAGCGTGGCCCGTTCTGATGACAGCTGTGGATGAGCAGCGGGAGGAGAGGGGCAGCGTAGCCCATTCTGATGACAGCCATGGATGAGCAGCGGGAGTAGAGGGGCAGCGTGGCCCATTCTGATGACAGCCATGGATGAGCAGCGGGAGTAGAGGGGCAGCGTGGCTGGCCTGTTCTGATGACAGACGTGGATGAGCAGCGGGAGGAGAGGGGCAGCGTAGCCCATTCTCATGACAGCCATGGATGAGCAGCGGGAGTAGAGGGGCAGCGTGGCCCGGTCTGATGACAGCTGTGGATGAGCAGCGGTAGTAGAGGGGCAGCTTGGCCCGTTCTGATGACAGCTGTGGATGAGCAGCGAGAGGAGAGGGGCAGCGTGGCCTGTTCTGATGACAGTCGTGGATGAGCAGCGGGAGGAGAGGGGCAGCGTGGCCCGGTCTGATGACAGCTGTGGATGAGCAGCGGTAGTAGAGGGGCAGCTTGGCCCGTTCTGATGACAGCGGTGGATGAGCAGAGAGGGGAGAGGGGCAGCGTGGCCTGTTCTGATGACAGCAGTGGATGAGCAGCAGGAGGAGAGGGGCAGCATGGCCCGTTCTGATGACAGCGGTGGATGAGCAGAGAGGGGAGAGGGGCAGCGTGGCCCGTTCTGAGGACAGCTGTAGATGAGCAGCAGGAGGAGAGGGGCAGCGTGGCCTGTTCTGATGACAGCAGTGGATGAGCAGCAGGAGGAGAGGGGCAGCGTGGCCCGTTCTGATGACAGCGGTGGATGAGCAGCGGGAGAGAGGGGCAGCATGGTCTGTTCTGATGACAGCCATGGATGAGCAGAGAGGGGAGAGGGGCAGCGTGGCCTGTTCTGATGACAGCCGTGGATGAGCAGAGAGGGGAGAGGGGCAGCGTGGCCCGTTCTGATGACAGCGGTGGATGAGCAGCGGGAGAGAGGGGCAGCATGGTCTGTTCTGATGACAGCCGTGGATGAGCAGCGGGAGAGAGGGGCAGCGTGGCCTGTTCTGATGACAGCCATGGATGAGCAGAGAGGGGAGAGGGGCAGCGTGGCCTGTTCTGATGACAGCCATGGATGAGCAGCGGGGGTGAGGGGCAGCGTGGCCCATTCTGATGACAGCCGTGGATGAGCAGCGGGAGGAGAGGGGCAACGTGGCCCATTCTGATGACAGCCATGGATGAGCAGCGGGGGTGAGGGGCAGCGTGGCCCGTTCTGATGACAGCCGTGGATGAGCAGCAGTGAGAGAGGGGCAGCGTAGCCTGTTCTGATGACAGCTGTGGATGAGCAGCGGGAGGAGAGGGGCAGCGTGGCCGATTCTGATGACAGTCGTGGATGAGCAGCGGGGGGAGAGGGGCAGCGTGGCCTGTTCTGATGACAGCCGTGGATGAGCAACAGTGAGAGAGGGGCAGCGTGGCCCGTTCTGATGACAGCCTTGGATGAGCAGGAGTGAGAGAGGGGCAGCGTAGCTCGTTCTGATGACAGCCGTGGATGAGCAGCAGTGAGAGAGGGGCAGCGTAGCCCGTTCTGATGACAACCGTGGATGAGCAGCAGTGAGAGAGGGGCAGCGTAGCCCGTTCTGATGACAGCCGTGGATGAGCAGCAGGAGGAGAGGGGCAGCGTAGCCCGTTCTGATGACAGCCGTGGATGAGCAGCAGTGAGAGAGGGGCAGCGTAGCCTGTTCTGATGACAGCTGTGGATGAGCAGCGGGAGGAGAGGGGCAGCGTGGCCGATTCTGATGACAGCCGTGGATGAGCCCACCTAAGGAGAGGAAAGGCTCGGTCCTAATGAGCCTTCCCTCTCCTTTCCCGGTGCCCTCAGTGCTGCGCTGGCTCCCTCGTTCACATCCCACGCCGAGGGGACTTAGCAAGTCTTCGGGAGCCGAGTCCTCCCGAAGACAGGCGGCTCCACACTGCGTATGCGCGAGTGCATCATAGAGGGCGCTCGAGCGTGCGCAGTGTAGGGCGGCCGTCTTCGGGAGGACTTGGGCTCCCAAAGCATTTCTGAAGCCTGTCTTCAGCGGGGAAACAGCGGTATTTGACCGAAACAATTGAATACCGCTACGGGGGAGCCAGGACTACAGCGGGGACCGGGAGAGGAGAGGAGATGCTCTATGGGACCCAGAGCCTCCCTCTCCTTAGGTGAGTATCTGACTTTTTAATTTAAATATGGGTTCCCATTAGCTTTAAACGTTTGCTCCACTTCTTGTATGTCTATGTGCTGATCAACCAATATATTACTCCACCTGCTGAATATTGTGTAGGTTCACCTTGTCTGACTCATCCAAGTCTGGACCCCACAAGACCTGAGAATGTGCAGCTGGACAGCGTACTGGTTAAGGGTGTTTGCCTTTGATGAAAGGTTTTAGCCTTGGAGGTAGGGCTTGAATCCTGGCTCAAGCCAGTATGTAAAAAACTAAGGGGTCTTTGGGCAAAGCTTCCTAATACTCCTGGAGAGCGCCACAAGTGGTTTCAACTATAAGTGTCTTGTCCGGTGATATCTACAACCTGCAGATCCTTTAGGCTGCATTTCCACTTGTGCGGTGGGAATCGTCGCGGGAAAAATTTCGCATACGGGTCTATGCAAATTTTCATGCGGATTTCATGCGAATTCGCACGGATGACGAGGTATGCGAATTTAACCATGGCAGTGCTGGTGTGATTTTCCATTGTTTCTATGCGAATTTGCATGAAAATTCGCGTGAAAATTCGTATACCCAAACCGCATGCAAAATTTCCTATGAAATACATTGTATGCGATTCGCATAGGGGTATGCGGTATGCGAATTCTGATGGCTCTGCCATGCGAATTTTTTCTGCACAGAAAAATGCAAAGGAATCCTGACAAGTGGAAACAGTCCCATTCACTTGTATTGCTATGCAAATTTGCATGCGAAAAATGCATGCGAATTCGCTATAGTGGAAATGGGCCCTGAATCCCACCAGTCATGTGCAGGGTCCCTTTAAATCCTTTGGCTGCGCTTCCTGCTGTGGACAGGATGTCTTATGGAGACTGGGGATCTCCAGTGTTGTGTGCATGCTTTGCATAGTATTGCATACTAGGCTACCTAAGCCCGTTTAGTGAAATGACCGCCGCCAGTCAGTGCACATGCGGCGGACACACAGCCGCCCTGCTCCCTGGCCCGACCACCCATCCCAACGGCTGTCTGTACTGCGCACATGCCAGGGACACACAGACGTGGAAAGAGGATGACGCAGGGACAGTTAGGTTTTATTCTATAGGATAATTTGGTTTGTGCTGCTCATCCCCTGACATATATTATTTTCCCCTGTGAGTGTACATAACCACGCCCACCTCTAGCACAGTTAAGCATATAAATGAGCGGAGCTCATAGTTCAGTCAGTAGCTAGTAGAAGGTGAGGTGTTTTTAGTTTCCTTTTTCCCATTTAGTTGACTCTTGGGGTTTTGGAATGGTTCCCACTAGAAAATTTCCTCTGTTTTATCATTACAAGCCCGTCTATAATGGAATGTTGTGAATATCACTGGTCAGTTTCACCCCTCAGCTACTGTAAGCAAACATTTTAAGAAAAAGTCAGGGGCTTTCTCCACTCTTTAAAAGAAAGTCAGGTCAGGCCTATTTTACTGAAGGAGGTCCTCAAAATTGGATGTGTGTACCAGGCTTGAAACTTCAGTTTTGATTGGCCAATGACTGGTCAATTCTACCACCTCCATGTAGTATGGGGGGTCAACAGATATTGAATACTATGAACATGTTGTGTTGGTCAAAGTTCCCCACCCCTGTCCTCAAGGCCCACCAACAGTACATGTGTTGCAGAAAACCACAACCATGCACAGGAGAGGTAATTAGTGTCGCTGCAGAGCTGATTAACTACCTCTGTGGATTTCCACAATACATGCACTGTTGGTGGGCCCTGAGGACAGGGTTGGGGAACACTGGTGTAGGTAAACTGTGAGAGAACGCGGAAAAGCCGCCGCGTGTGCTGCTAAGGAGGCGGCTGATTCTGCGTCCAGCGCGGCGGTTTGCACGCGGCAGCGTGTGTCTGGTGTGGCTGAGTCTGTTAGTGCACACAGGCTTAGGAATACGCGCACGCGCGCTGAGAGGCAGAACTCTTATACTGGGCAAGGAGAGATCAGCTGATCACGCCGATCAGCTGACTCCAGAGCAGCTTACTATTGGTTGATCAATTAGGGGTGGTGCCGGAGAGCACTACTCCATATATAGTTACTGCTGGCCAGTCTCAAGTTGTCTACCGTTGCGAACACTACGTGGAAGCACTCAGACCTTAGTCAGATTCAACAGTGTGTTTGAACCAGGTGGACCTGGGAATTCACACTGAGTCAGATTACTTGTACTGTTATTCTGTTTAGGCTTAGACTAGTTCCAGGGTGTAGAGACCACGGACCTCACACCCAGACTAGGGAACTTGTGTTATCATTCTGTTATACTTCAGACTAGTTCCAGGGTGTAGAGACCACGGACCTCACACCCAGACTAGGGAACTTGTGTTATCATTCTGTTATACTTCAGACTAGTTCCAGGGTGTAGAGACCACGGACCTCACACCCAGACTAGGGAACTTGTGTTATCTATCTGTTATACTTCAGACTAGATGCAGGGTGTAGAGACCACGGACCTCACACCCAGACTAGGGAACTTGCGTTATCTATCTGTTATTCATCAGACTAGTTCCAGGGTGTAGAGACCAAGGACCTCACACCCAGACTAGGCATTGTTGATATCTGTTATGACTTACTGCTTTCCTGACTATCCCTCTGATTACTGATTCGGTACCTCGCACATCTGATATTCCGTTGCCAGACCCTGCTTGCCTTGGATACCGAATCAGCCTTCTGTCTTTTCTGTCCGTGTGTTGCCGACCTGGCGAGCCCGACCTCGAGAGCTATCTCTCCTCTTAAGAGATAGTCTCCAGATCAGATAGTGACATCCACCTTCAGGTGTCACTCACTCTCTGGTCCTTCCTATCTCCAGCCTGACTCCACCCCTTGGAGAGTCTCAGGGTGCTGGAAGGTTCCTGTGCCTTCAAGAGCAGTATTCCTTTACTGCCTATGATCACCTGCTCAGCAGGTGCATTACTCGAAGTATTACTGTTACACCAAACACTCACATACCTTAGGTGTCCAGAGGTTAGCAATATATCTGTATTATCGGTGATTCTGCAGATCATCAATAATCAGGTATATATCTGCATTCTTGGTGATACTGCAGATCACCAATAATCAGATTCTCTCTGCGTGCTGACACCAATCGTTACATAAGCCCTCATACTAGATGGAGGTCAATCATAATTGACCTCCAGGGTCTACTTCGTGAAGTAACTTACTTAAAGCCTGGTACACACCTTCCATTTTGATTGGCCAGTTTAACCACTTTCATGTAGTATGAGACAGCTGTACCTACACAATCTGATCATAGTATTCAATATCTGTAGACTCTCATACTACATGGAGGTGATAAAATTGGCCAGTCATTGGCCAATCAAAATTGGATATGTGTGTACACCCTCACCTTCTTCAAGTCCCCCCCCCCCCCTTTCCCAACTAACATGGAGATGTTCACCGCAAGGCCCTCTCCACCTCTATTTTAATCTGGACCCTCAAAAGTTTCAGCAGTGATGTCACAATGGTGCCTTTGTCTTGAGTGGGCTGCCCTCTTTTCACAGTGGCCCCCAGCCTCCCATGATGATGTCTGGGGGACGGCGAGGTGTTGTTCACCCCAATCCCCCCAGAGTCACTGATTGGGGGGTAAACAAGTCTCCCCTCCAGTGTATGAGGCTTCCGGGGTTGTAGCCACGGCCATCTGACACGGGAAGCAGCAATGTGGGGAAAGCTGAGGGGCTCTTGGGGGGCCATGTGGGGGGTTGTGGGATGCCATGTGGGGGGTTGTAAGGAGGGGGGGGAGCATCCCAAAATTTTTGTTAGCTTCAGCTGCAGCGGCTTGGCATTGAGTACGATTATTTAACTTGTTGTCGATGAGTACTCCTAAGTCCTTCTCCAAGTTTGATGTCCCCAACTGTATCCCATTTATTTTGTATGGTACTAGACCATTAGTACGTCCAAAATGCATGACTTTACATTTGTCAACATTGAATTTCATCTGCCATGTATGTGCCCATATAGCCATCCTATCCAGATCCTGTTGCAATATGACACTATCTTCCTGAGACTTGATAATTCTGCACAATTTTGTATCATCTGCAAAAATAGCAACATTGCTCACTACTGCATCTACTAGGTCATTAATAAATAAATTGAAGAGCACTGGACCCAGAACAGACCCCTGTGGGACCCCACTGCTAACAGTCTCCCATATTGAATAAGATCCATGGACCACAACTCTGAGAGCTGAGCGCCGAAGCCGGGCGCCCCATAGCAGCAATGTTATGCTGCACAAGGCGGGTAGCGGTAATTTGGGGTTCCGGTGGCTGCCAGACCCCGAATTACATCTCCCTCCGAGTTGTGACAACTCAGAGGGGGAATAGTATTTAACGCCGCCTCTGAGTTTTACGGCAGCGGTGAGAGCCGTCATTCGGCTCTCCCCGCACCGAACTGAGCCGCGCCGAGTTAATATGTACTCACGCATATTACTTTTAATAATAAAGGCAATTACGTTTTACTACCCTTACAAAGCTATTTAGTCCCTAGTGAACCTAGCGTTTGGTATACAGTTCCCCTTGGACAGTTTGCACTCCTTATAATTGCTTAGTGCAGCCTCGGTCCCCTCCTGTTTTAAGACCTTATAGGCATTCTTTTTCCTCTTCATTTTATCTTTAACCTTTCTATTCATCCATAGAGGCCTTTTTTTATTCCTAGACATTTTGTTTCCATATGGGATATACATACTACAATATTGATTGAGTATAAGTTTAAAAGCTTGCCATTTCCCTTCAGTGTCCTCCCCTTGTAGTACATTATCCCAGTTCACCAAACTTAGTGCCTGTCTAATTTGATTGAACTTTGCTTTTCTAAAATTCATAGTTTTAGTGGTCCCGCTGCCCCGTGGCCTATCAGTCACCAGATCAAATGTTATCATGTTGTGATCACTATTTCCCAAATGTTCTTGAACCTGCACATTTGATACATTATCAGGTCTATTTGGAATGATCAAATCCAGTAACGCATTTCCCCTAGTTGGTTCCGTTACCATTTGAGTCAAGTAATTGTCCTGTAGTGCTGCCAGAAATCTGCTGCTTTTACCAGAATGGGTAGCCTCAATACCCCAGTCATTGGCCTCAATTCACTAAGATCCTGCTGGAGATAGTAAGGCAAGAGAAAACTTACCTCCACACAGTGAGAGAGTTATCTTATCTCTTCATTCCTTTCATTACCTCCACTGTAGTTAAGTTACCTCTGTCTTTAAACTGTCTTTAACGTTAGAATTCTAGAGTTATTTTAAGGATTGGAGAGTTAACTTAAAGACAGAAGAGTCAACGTTAGGTTTGCCTGAGGTAAAATGTTTCCTGAATACTACATGCCTTATCACCATGGTGATAACTCTAGAAACGTTATTAAAGACAGGAGATAAGCTTAGTGAATTGAGGCCATTGTCTGGAAAGTTGAAGTCACCCATAATTATGACCTCATTTTTACGTGCAGCTTTTTCAATCTGCTGTAGTAATCGCAGTTCTGCAGCTTCATTCATAAGAGGTGGTCTGTATCATACCCCAATAAGCAATTGGCAACTTTTATTTCCACCATGAATATTTACCCAAACGGACTCCACATCTTCGCAATCTTCCTCCATCTCATCGTTGAGGACGGCTGTAAGAGAATTCTTAACAAAGAGACAAACCCCTCCACCTCTTCTCCCTGCTCTGTCCTTCCTAAACACATACGGCTTGATTCACAAAAGGGGGATAACTCAGTTAGCACGCCCAAAGCTTTTATGGATCGTGGCCAAAGATTAGCGATACACGGTGCGCGCGAAACGTTGCACCAGGTGCAATCAAACCGTCGCAATGGGTGCACCCGAAACATCGCACATTGCGACGTTTCAGGCGCACCTGGTGCGACGTTTTAGGCACACCCGGTGCAACGGTTTGATCACACCCAGTGCGACGTTTCGCGCGCACCGCTTAAACTTTGCTTTTTTTGCGCGTCCTAAAGGGCTTTAGGCGTGCTAAGGAGCTTTTAGGCATGCTAACTATGTTAGCACCCTTTTGTGACATCAAGCCCGTTGTAGCCCTCTAAATTAGCTATCCAGTCATGGCTTTCATCCATCCATGTCTCGGTTATTCCCACAATGTCATAGCCTTTGTCATTCAGAATGAACTCTAGTTCGTCTATTTTATTTGCAAGGCTCAGAGCATTGGTTACCATGCACTTTATATTTTTACCACCACATTTACCAATTTTGTTTACATGAAATGGGCTACTTGAAGTTTTACCAACCTTATGAGTTCTGGATATCGATCTGATCAATCGCTTGAACAGTATCTGAATTAAAAATTGCCTGGTGTGTATCCAGCTTTATGGAGAACCTTGTGGACAATGTGTAAGTCTGACTGGCTAATTAAGGTGGCCATACATTAGGCGACTCGGCGGCCAAGCGATCATCCGACTCGATAATTAATTTTGAATCAGATGAAAATCGGAGCTGCCAAGTGCATACCTGTCTGAGTCCGCCACTAGCGGCGAGCTGGCTCCAGGCTCCGCCACCATCCATGTGGTTGCCGGCATACATGTGGGCGTGTCTGTGTGATGTCACACGCAACCACATTACACTGGCATCCACATGGTGCGTGTGTATGGACCGAAGCCGGAGGCCAGAGCCAGTGGCAAACATGGAGGGGGCATGGGGGAGGGTACATTTAACATTTGGGGGGACACCGCCCTGGGGAAGTGGTGGATTCAGCATCACAATGTTGATTCCGGATTGATTTCAGTGTGATATTGATCGGTAATCTGCCTGCGGTGTATAGGCAGGCCAAAGATCTCTTTTTGATCAGAGATCTGTCCCTTGGTCGATCTGCCCATACATCTGATGTACAGGCACCTTTACAATCACGTGATCATATGCCAATTGCAGAAATGATCACATGATCGGTGACTGACACAGGGATCACATGACCAAACTGATCACATGCTTCTCCACACCTATTGGCGAATTAATGCAAGTCAGCTTGACCACCTCCAACCATGACTGGTCCACTTTATGAGGACAGGTCGTTGCTACTCCCAGACAGAGGCTCCGCCCCAGCACGCATCACACAGCCCTCTGCTCAGGCATTGGACAATAAATCAAGCGGCAAACACCAAGAAATGTTGCAAAATCTCAATTTTTTTATTCAAAGTGCCACTATCAGAAAAAAATCTAAACTATGAAATGAAGACTTTGGATTCACATTGGAAAAAAAATCAGATAAAATAAACATGCTGCAATGATACCAATTTATTCCAAATAACAAAGATACAACATATTTCTGTTTAAGGGGAACACTGACACAACAACTGCGTTTCTGTCACTCACTGGTGGTCATGGAAACGGTTCCCCATCAGGCACCCCCGCCCCGCAGCACGGTGAACGCACAGAAGAGCAGTAGCGAGAAGCCTAGGAAAGCTGCCATCTCTCACTTCCTTTATAATTCACGGAGGCCTGGCTGGCTGTTTAAATCCCAGCATTCCATTTGGCTGTGCTCGTCTGCAGCTGTGCGCCTATCCCTGCAGGCTTCAGAGCTGTATGTGTCTCTGAGCAGTTGTCTGCAAGCAAAAGGGAGTTGTGCAATTGCTCAGCATCTACTGTCTGTGAATCAGTCTGCAGCCTCCACTAGGGGAGATATTTCTGCTGTGATGCAGGGAGGCTGAGAAATGTACCCTGGCCTCTATGGTTCTTCCTACTTTGGTAGTCACATGATCACAACTGATTGCCCTGCCCACCGGCTAACTCCAGAGAGGACAGGAAGCGAGCTGTAGTGTTTGTGAAGCATATTAGGCCCATGATGCACATATTCTATTCACAGCTTTACTTACTATATATTATTTATAATCACGTATCACCCTGGTTGATGGTAGAACTTACTCTTTTTAAAAGTTTAGGTTTTATTGGGCTTTTAGCAATTCTTGAGCCAGTCTTTTGTATTCATATGGGCTGGTCTTACCAAGGTTGGTGATTATAAACCTGATTATTTTGGAAAAGTGTCTCCTGTTAGGAAAATGTCTCCTGGATCATATCAGGAAATAAAGAGAATGGCTGACAGGTTGTCGTATTGAAGTTTTGTGCAGAACACAAAGCAACAACTTCACTTTAGTAAATCCAAGACATCCTGTTTTTATTAAAGGACCACTCTTGTAAGAATCAATACATTTTATACAAATACATGTGTATTATTTGTCCTAAGCTAAAATGCACTATAAATTACTTTTTTCTTATGTTCCTGTCATTTACAGCAGGCGCTTGAAGTGTGGTAGATCTGACAGAACTAAACTATTGCCTCACGGGGGATTCTCAGTAATTCCTATATTTTCAAAAGCACTCCCTGAATGGCAGTGGTGCAGTCCAACTGCCAGAATAGTGTGTGCAGGAGGAGACTAGCTTCCCAGCACCATTGTAAAGGTTTTTTTTTTTTTTCAGGGAATTCAGTTGAATGGAATAAACAAAATGCTGAAAACTCCCCATGAGGAGTGCAGGCAGTCAAAAATCTGTCAGATCTGTCATTTTTTAGTTATCTTCTGTAAGTGACAGCTACATAGGAAAAAAACTCTGGGACAAATGTACAACAAATCCACATGTACCAGTATTTCGCCATAGTTGTCCTTTAAGAAAAAGTCCCTGCCACTCTGCTGTTTACTAACCTTTTAGCAGCCTCCACTATATTCTGATATAACCCATGCAAGGGTCACAAACTTTTCCACCTGTCAGCAGGCAACTTTAATGAAGCCCAGCCCAGGTGTACATGTTTTCAAACGGAAACAAAATGGCAGCTGTCCTATGCCTCTAACTTCAGGATCCTGATAAATGAATTCTCTGTGCGTCCAAAAAACCACTTTCCCCGTTGTTTAAAGGTGAGAGATGGTCAACAATGTGTTAACAATGCCGACTTGCTTGCAAATTCAATGCAAATTGTCTGCGGCCTAGTTTAGGGCCTACCGAATTCAGTATGTTTGATTGGCCGCTTCCCAATTAGCATTAAAACGTCATGCAAGGCCGTCACCGTTAGCGCCTCATTCACAGACCTGCCTGAGGCTAAACTCCCACCAAAACATTTATCCTCGTTTCACACAAACAAACAAACAAAACAAAAAATAACATTTGAGTTTTTATTACTGGGGAGAATTTTTCCACCTCTTGTTCAGATAGGAAAGTGGAAGAATCTCTTGTTTACAACATCGGCGACAAAACTTTTTTTTTGTGGAGGGGAGGAGTTAAAATCGCTCAAGTTTTTGAATGTTGTCCATCATTTCCTCTCTTGGTGACACCAGCTCCTCCCACTGCAGCCACATTAGAGCTCCCGGTGTCACCAGCTCATGAAGTAGGAGACATTCTCCACAACAGACAACCAAAGTCACCTAATCATCCTTTCATGACTGAAGAAGTGGAAGTTATGCAGGTTCCGTGGTTCATGACATTGAATCAGTTCCTAACTTGCATCTGATTGGCCATGAGACCTGTATAACTCAGGGTACATTACTATTACTAATGAAAAGGATGGGTTGGCAACAGAGATAACAATCTAATATCGTTTTCCTCACATCAAAAAGGGGCAAAAAGAGTTTGGCTAAATTTAGTGCTGATTAGGGGGGGAACATCCATCCAAAAGCACTTTTAGTAGAAGGTAGAAGGCAAGACAGAGGTTACGATCTAACCCACCCTTTGCTCTATTGTTTTGTCATAAAGGCCTCCTCAGATGAATTTGTTTAATGAACATTTTGTGCTCCATACAGTCTACCATGTCAGTGGATTCCATGGTGAAGACTGTCTAATGTGCATCATGAGAAACATGGCAAGATACGGGTCTAACCACTAATCATGTCCCCCATCCCCCCCCCCCCCACGGCAAAAGTTTGATGGGTTGCCCTATGTACCTTCTTTACCTGCGGTGACCCCCAAAGACGTTCAGATAATGAATGTGACTACCTTGATCCTATCCATCAACACCAAGTGTGGCAACCATGACTCCAACCATAAGTGTGGCTACCATGGCTCCCTCCACTCATAACAAGTGTGTCTACCATAATGCCATCTACCCATGACAAGTGTGGCCACCATGATTCTCCACCCATAACAAGTGTGGCCTCCATGATTCTCCACCCATAACAAGTGTGGCCTCCATGACTCCTCCCACCCATAACAAGTTTGGCCACCATGACTCCTCCCACCCATAACACGTGTGGCCACCATGACTCCCTCCAATCATAATAAGTGTGGCCACCATGACTCCTCCCACCCATAACAAGGGTGGCCACCATGACTCCATCCACCCATAACAAGTGTTGCCACCATGGCTCCACCCATAATAAGCGTGGTTACCATGACTCCTCCCACCCATTACAAGTGGGACCACCATGACTCCTCCTACCCATAACAAGTGTGGCCGATCAGGTAATGAATGTGACTACCTTGACTCCATCCATCAATAACTAGTGTGGCCTCCATGACTCCTCCTACCCATAACGAGTGTGGCCTCCATGATTCCCCTCACCCATAACGAGTGTGGCCACCATGATTCTCCACCCATAACAAGTGAGGCCACCATGTCTCCTCCTACCCATAACAAGTGTGGACACCATGACTCCTCCCACCCATAACAAGTGAGGCCACCATGTCTCCTCCTACCCATAACAAGTGTGGACACCATGACTCCTCCCACCCATAACAAGTGTGGCCACCATGACTCCTCCCACCCATAACAAGTGCGGCCACCATCACTCCTCCCACCCATAGCAAGTGCGGCCACCATGACTCCTCCCACCCATAACAAGTGTGGCCTCCATGATTCCCCTCACCCATAACGAGTGTGGCCACCATGATTCTCCACCCATAACAAGTGTGGCCACCATGACTTGACTCTTCCCCCACCCATAACAAGTGTGGCCACCATGACTTTCCCACCCATAACAATTGTGGCGACCATGACTCCTCCCCCACCCATAACAAGTGTGGCTACAAGACCTGCTTTGGAGAGTTAGGAGAGAAGGTGAGAAGTTGAGACCCTCTCAGCCCCCCATGGCTGCCCCACCTGTAGACACGCCTCTGGCAACAGAGGAACCGGAGGAGGAAGAGTTGGGTCAAGGTCTGGAAGTGAGTCAGAGAAACACCACTGCCTGGCTCCTCTCTTCAATCTTTTGGAAGGAGTTCCCCTTCAATGGGTGGACAGCCTCCGACCCTCTGCATGGAATTGTCCCCAACACTATCTATGGAAGTGCAGAGGCGTCCCAACCAGTCATGACTTAAGAAAATACTGTCTCATTGGGTGACTGTAGCCCCTCCCCTGTTCTCTAAGAGGCGGGTCTGAAGAGTAGAGTCGTCATTTTAGAACCACAGCAGCACACGTAGGTAACAAGTATCATTGCACACTATTAAAAATAATAACTTTATTGAATATACAAGCTAAAACAATCAATCTCAAAATAAATAGTTATTCATTTTACACTGGATATAGTATATTACACTTCGTTGTCCTTCTTAGTGGATGAAGCCTGGAGTCGGCGGTAGTGGTGGTGGGGGGCGGGGTCTATTTGCGTCTTCTTTCGTAGTTATGTATCGTGTTCCTTTCTGATGATCCTGCGGGAAAAAGAAACAAACGAGATTTTTCAGAGTACTACCTTATGTACAGGGGCGTAACAATAGCACCTGCAAGGGATGCAGGCGCAGGGGGGCCTGTGGGGGTAAAGCCTGGTTGGGGGCTCACCCGGGAACATTTTTAGTGGGCAGGGACAGAGAGCAAACAGTGGCGGGGAGGGGGTCCCACTCCTCCCTCTCTTTCTTAGGGTCCCTCTTCAGTGCTCCCAGCTCCCCCCTCCAAAAGTGGCGGTGGTTACAGGCAGCGAAGGTGCCTCTGTCTTCTATGTCTTCAATGCCGCTAATCAGGAAGGTCAGTGTCACCAGGAAGAGGTGAGTTACCCGCCCACTGAACTTCCAGAGGGGGAGCTGGGAGCGCTGAAGGAAGGAGGGTCCGAGGTGAGGGGGGGCTTACTAAGGGGGGGTGGAGTCACATCTGTTTACCTATAAAGGGGTGTCCTTTAACGTTTATACTGAGGGGGGGTCCTGCTGTCTACCTATACTTGGGGACTACTACGTGGAGGGGCAACAAAAACTTAGCTAAGGGGTCTCCATGATTTCTAACTATGCTGTGGGGTCCAGAATACTTCTACAGATTCTCATGGAAGCCCCGTCTTCAAGCATCAAGGAATTAAAATTGGACTTACCATTCATCTGTCCATCTGGGTTGAAGGTGAAGGTGAGATGTTGCAGTTACCCCTCCCCCCCCCCCCCCCCCTTTGGGGCAGGAAATGGGGTTATTTTCCTAGTGAAGTATGGAATATATCATACATATGATATTTACATACCTCCCAACTTTTTGAGATCTGAAAGAGGGACACTTAAGCCACACCCCTGACCACACCCCCATCACAATCCTCATCACGCATACCAGATTTCATAAGAAAACTATGTTGTTTTATAATTCAAACCACACTGGTCCTCTCTATCCTGGTTCATTTTCCTTCATATTAACATTTTAAAATGAGTAATATATCAATTTAAAGGATGGGAATAAAGTTTAGAGTAAATCAAACATATTTTTAGTAGAGAAATATGTATATTTATATAGAAAGAGGGACAAAGTCCTGGAAGAGGGACAAATGAGGAGGAGGAAAGAGGGACAGAGGAACAGGGCTCCCAAAGAGGGACTGTTGGGAGTTGCAGTATGTATTTATGCATTCAAAATAAATACTGTACATAAAAAGCAGCAAAGGACTCTGAGTCCAAAACAGCAGCAAAAACAACTTCACGAGATGGTGATGAAATGACCGCTGAGTACATTGTGAGATTGTGACGGTATAGTGCAGTGCATTGTGGGATGGTGACGGTATAATGCAGTGCATTGTGGGATGGTGACAGTATAATGCAGTGCATTGTGGGATGGTGACGGTATAATGCAGTGCATTGTGGGATGGTGACGGTATAATGCAGTGCATTGTGGGATGGTGACGGTATAATGCAGTGCATTGTGGGATGGTGACAGTATAGTGCAGTGCATTGTGGGATGGTGACAGTATAGTGCAGTGCATTGTGGGATGGTGACGGTATAATGCAGTGCATTGAGGGATGGTGACGGTATAATGCAGTGCATTGAGGGATGGTGACGGTATAATGCAGTGCATTGTGGGATGGTGACGGTATAATGCAGTGCATTGTGGGATGGTGACGGTATAATGCAGTGCATTGTGGGATGGTGACGGGATAATACAGGGCATTGTGGGATGGTGACAGTAAAATGCAGTGCATTGTGGGATGGTGACGGTATAATGCAGTGCATTGTGGGATGGTGACGGGATAATGCAGTGCATTGTGGGATGGTGACGGGATAATACAGGGCATTGTGGGATGGTGACAGTAAAATGCAGTACATTGTGGGATGGTGACGGTATAATGACGGGCGTTTCGTCACACATTGAGGACATGAGGAGTGCAGCAGCCAGGGATGGAGTTTTTACAAAAGAGACCATTTTTAGGCGCTCACGTGGGTCACATCAGAATATAGCAGTCAGGGGAGTGCAGGGAAATAGTGGTCAGAGTCATGAGTGTGTACATGGCTCCTCTCACACAACATGAGGGGGGAGCAGTGGTGGGCACACACAGCGGTGGGGGGGGAGGCCTGACTCCCCTCCTCCCTCACCTAAGCCCCCCCGCCCTTTAGCACTCCGCCTCCAGAAGATGCAGGTAGGGAACGCAGGACTCACCTAATCCATAAGTACAGTGAGCGGCGGTGCAGACCGAGGAGACCAGCGGCACGGAACCCAGAAGGTGAGCCCTGTGTCCCTGCCCGCCATTTCTGGAGGGGGGAGCCCTGAAGGGGGGGTCCTAGGTTAAGGAAGGGGGGAGTTGGGGCACCCTACCCGCCGCTGTGTGTGCCCAGTGCCCCCCTCCAGGCTACTTATACTGGGGCACCTAAACCTGACTAACCTATACTGTGGCACTTATACCTGGGTTACCTATACTGGGGGCACCTATACCTGGCTAACCTATACCGTGGCACCTATACCTGACTAACCTATACTGGGGGCACCTATACCTGACTAACCTATAATTGGGACACCTATACCTGACTAACCTATACTTGGGCCACCTATACCTAGCAAATCTTTACTGGGTCACCTATATCTGGCTAACCTATACCAGGGTCACCTATATCTGGCTAACCTATACTGGGACACATATACCTGGCTAACTTATACTGGGGAACCTATACCTGGCTACCTATACTGGGGGCACCTATGCCTGGCTAACCTATACTGGGGGCATTTATACCTGGCTAACTTATACTGGGGAACCTATACCTGGCTAACCTATACTGGGGGCACCTATACTAGGGCACCTATACCTGGCTAACCTATACTGGGGGCATTTATACCTGGCTAACTTATACTGGGGAACCTATACCTGCCTAACCTATACTGGGGGCACCTATACTAGGGCACCTATACCTGGCTACCCTATACTGGGGGCATTTATACCTGGCTAACTTATACTGGGGAACCTATACCTGCCTAACCTATACTGGGGGCACCTATGCCTGGCTAACCTATACTGGGGGCATTTATACCTGGCTAACAAAGTTAGGGGGGCATACAAAGTTTAGCAGGGGGGCCCAGTGATCTCTAGTTAGTTTCTTGTCCGGGGTATGGGAACACAAAACCGCCTATAGACATCCACGGCAGACGGAAGTAGTTTTGTTCTAAATGCCGTTACACGTCTGTGGCGTTTGGATGCGAAAACACAGAACACGTATAGATATCAGCGGCAATCTACGGGTTACACAACAACACACATCTAAGCTAAAAACTCCTAATGGACAGGCGTCAAGCCAAAGCGTGCCTATCGGTGATTGCAATTAATTATATTCTGTGTGTCGCCCCGCAGGCAGCGCCAGGCAGCAGCAACAAACACAGGGACTCTGCGCTCTCTGCTGGCTCGTCAGTCAGTGATGTCCCCCTGCAGTCCTGCAGCAATTCATCAACACTTCATTGCTAGCGCTAAACTCTTTCCTGAGAGGTAATTCATTATTAGGAATGGTCTGATGGAGAATGCACTTCAAGGATAAGTGAGAGGTATGTGGAGGCTGCCATATTTATTTCCTTTTCAGCAATACCAGTTGCCTGGCTGCCCTGCTGATCCTGTGTCTCTAATACTTTTAGCCATAGCCCCTGAACAAGCATGCAGCAGATCAGGTATTTAAAACTTTGATTTTAAAAAGTTGCAAAATACAGTTCAAAACAAGAAGGTGAGAAGGTGAGTAGGGATGGTCGGAAATGCCGACTTTCGATTCCAAGGAACTTTCTGGTCTCCTATGAGTGTCTTTCTGGTTCCGCAAATTTTGGAAAAATTTGATTTCCTGGTTTCCACACATTTTTTTTTGTCAATAAAGTTAGTTAAAGGTAAAAAAAAAAAAAAAAAGAAGGATCGGCTTTTTATGCGGAACCCTCCTTTGTTTGGCCACCGCGTAAACTTCTACATACTCGGATTGGCCTAATACTTTAGAAGTTTCCTGATTGGCCGAAAATGACTGCGTTAATCCAATTTCTGCAGAAAAATACTGCATTCTCTGATTGCTCCAATGCTTCCGAGGCTAAAAGTTCTGAGTTGCGGTAATGTGGCGTTTCTGCTAAATTTCCGCGTGCCAATTTGCGCCATGGTAAGCCCATTCGCGATTGGAAACTTGGAAATCAAAATTCTGCAGAAATCTTCCGACCATCCCTAAAGGCGACATTGCGGCTCGATGAATTCTGTAGCACCCATAAGCGGTATTTCCTGCAAACGATGGACGGAGGGATACCTACCGGAGTATAAAGATCTTTTGCCCATAAGTCCATAAAAGGTATCTGCTTTATATCCTGAAAAAATACACATTTCAAGTTTGGTGTTTCTATAGAAAATTACTTTTTTTTGCTTATGGTTGAACGAATGACTTCACAAACCGATGACATCACTATGGTGCTTACATCACTAATCACTTATGATTGATTACAGTGGTGATTGTTACATAAAGTTATTGAATTTTGAATTTTTCAGAGGGGAGGGTGGAATTTTTAAACATCAATGGTGAAGAGATAAATTATACAACTTGTCAACCAAATCCCACCTCCAGGCAAAGCTTTTGTGGGTTTATCTCATGCAGTGTGTGCTGATCTCTGCTACCTCCAGTATGTGTACAGTATAAGCTGTTACTCTGTGCCTGTACTGATAGTAAACTAGCTGCAGTGTGTGCTGATCTCTGCAGCCTCCAGTATGTACAGTATAAGCTGTTACTCTGTGCCTGTACTGATAGTAAACTAGCTGCAGTGTGTGCTGATCTCTGCTACCTCCAGTATGTACAGTATAAGCTGTTACTCTGTGCCTGTACTGATAGTAAACTAGCTGCAGTGTGTGCTGATTTCTGCTGCCTCCAGTATGTACAGTATAAGCTGTTACTCTGTGCCTGTACTGATAGTAAACTAGCTGCAGTGTGTGCTGATCTCTGCTACCTCCAGTATGTACAGTATAAGCTGTTACTCTGTGCCTGTACTGATAGTAAACTATCTGCAGTGTGTGCTGATCTCCGCTACCTCCAGTATGTACAGTATGAGCTGTTACTCTGTGCCTGTACTGATAGTAAACTAGCTGCAGTGTGTGCTGATCTCTGCTACCTCCAGTATGTACAGTATAAGCTGTTACTCTGTGCCTGTACTGATAGTAAACTAGCTGCAGTGTGTGCTGATCTCTGCTACCTCCAGTATGTACAGTATGAGCTGTTACTCTGTGCCTGTACTGGTAGTAAACTAGCTGCAGCGTGTGCTGATCTCTGCTGCCTCCAGTATGTCCAGTACAAGCTGTTACTCTGTGCCTGTACTGATAGTAAACTAGCTGCAGCGTGTGCTGATCTCTGCTGCCTCCAGTATATGTACAGTATAAGTTGTTACTCTGTGCCTGTACTGATAGTAAACTAGCTGCAGTGTGTGCTGATCTCTGCTGTCTCCAGTATATGTACAGTATAAGCTGTTACTCTGTGCCTGTACTTATAGTAAACTAGCTGCAGCGTGTGCTGATCTCTGCTACCCCGAGTATGTACAGTATAAGCTGTGACTCTGTGCCTGTACTTATAGTAAACTATCTGCAGTGTGTGCTGATCTCTGCTGCCTCCAGTATGTACAGTATAAGCTGTTACTCTGTGCCTGTACTGATAGTAAACTATCTGCAGTGTGTGCTGATCTCTGCTACCTCCAGTATGTACAGTATAAGCTGTTACTCTGTGCCTGTACTGATAGTAAACTAGCTGATCTATGCTGCCTCTAGTATGTACAGTATAAGCTGTTACTCTGTGCCTGGACTGATAGTAAAGTAGCCCGGGCAAAATTAATCTGGGGGCCCCTCCCCGACACTACCGCTCCAGTAAGCAGGATTAGGGTCCCCTTAATTTTCCTCTATCTACTAATGGCCTAGTTTTTCCACAATCTCCCTTAAAGGGAAGGTCCAAGCAAAAAAAAAAATGAGTTTCACTTACCTGGGGCTTCTACCAGCCCCATGCAGCCATCCTGTGCCCTCGTAGTCACTCACTGCTGCTCCAGTCCCCCGCTGGCAGCTTTCTGACCTCGGAGGTCAGGGCCGAATTGCGTACATTTTTACACATTCCCGCTAGTGCAGGAACATTAACGCATACATTTTTACGCGTTAGTGGTGCAACGCGTAAATTTTTGTTCCTGCACTAGCTGAAATGCGTAAAAATGTATGCAATGTGGCCCTGACCTCCGAGGTCAGAAAGCTGCCAGCGGGGGACTGGAGCAGCAGTGAGTGACTACGAGGGCACAGGATGGCTGCATGGGGCTGGTAGAAGCCCCAGGTAAGTGAAACTCATTTTTTTTTTTTTTGCTTGGACCTTTCCTTTAAAGGAGTCAATGAGATTACGCATACACGATACTTTTTGCTGTTCAAGAATTACATTTTTTCCCCTCATTGTTGTGATTATTGGCCAATAAAATAAAATAGAACTGCAGAGCATCACTTGTTGCTGGGTAGATTTCCCACAACAGACCTCTGGCTGTGGCCAGTCACTTGTTGCTGGGCAGATTTCCCATCACAGACCTCTGGCTGAGATGAGTCACTTGTTATTGGCTTTTACTTCCTGTTTCCTGTACATACTATCTTGTAGACCAGTGGTCCTCAAACTAAGGCCCGCGGGCCGAATGTGGCCCGCTAAGGCTTTCTTACCGGCCCCCGACACAGAAAATGTATTGCTTATAAATGCAGTCAGCTACATCTTTAAATATTGGTGGTCCACATATGGAATAGCAGTGCAGCACCCCCCATCCACATGGAAGCCAGAAAGCAGAAATTTTGCTGGTTTCCAATCAAATTCCACATCAGGTGACACTGCTGTCCAATTGGCTTGCAGATTGTCACCTGGGTATGCTTCACTGTCTGGTCCGCAACGACTTCTACATCATTTTATGTTTACTCCGGCCCACCAGCGGTCTGAAGTATGTTGACCCGGCCCTCAACCCAAAACGTTTGGGGACCCCTGTTGTAGACAGACAGGCAGACTCATGGCTTCCTCAGATTCTGAGCTGCCACTAAAAGAATTACAAACTAGTGAGTAAAGCCTTACACCTTTTTAAGAGCTGTAAATTTCAGATTTTTTAGAGTGCCGTAACATCAGCAAATGTGATTTTCATGGTTTCTGGGCAATCTGCAAAGGCGTCCATATAGTCGAGCAACTTGCCGTCCAATCGACCATCTGATTCGACGATTATAATCAAATCCGATGAAAATGGGTGCTGCCAAGAGCATGCCGATAGACTGCATGTGGGTCTCGTGGTAATGAACGCTGTACTGGACACCTTTATACTCAGAGATTATACACAACAATGACACACAGTCGGCATTAAGGCTCTGATAACACAATAACACACTGCGGATCTCACCGCACCGGGCACCATAACACAATAACACACTGCGGATCTCACCGCACCAGGCACCATAACACAATAACACACTGCGGATCTCACCGCACCGGGCACCATAACATAATAACACACTGCGGATCTCACCGCACCGGGCACCATAACACAATAACACACTGCGGATCTCACCACACCGGGCACCATAACACAATAACACACTGCGGATCTCACCGCACCGGGCACCATAACACAATAACACACTGCGGATCTCACCACACCGGGCACCATAACACAATAACACACTGCGGATCTCACCGCACCGGGCACCATAACACAATAACACACTGCGGATCTCACCACACCGGGCACCATAACACAATAACACACTGCGGATCTCACCACACCAGGCACCATAACACAATAACACACTGCGGATCTCACCACACCAGGCACCATAACACAATAACACACTGCGGATCTCACCACACCGGGCACCATAACACAATAACACACTGCGGATCTCACCACACCGGGCACCATAACACAATAACACACTGCGGATCTCACCGCACCGGGCACCATAACACAATAACACACTGCGGATCTCACCGCACCGGGCACCATAACATAATAACACACTGCGGATCTCACCGCACCGGGCACCATAACACAATAACACACTGCGGATCTCACCGCACCGGGCACCATAACACAATAACACACTGCGGATCTCACCGCACCGCGCACCATAACATAATAACACACTGCGGATCTCACCACACCGGGCACCATAACACAATAACACACTGCGGATCTCACCACACCGGGCACCATAACACAATAACACACTGCGGATCTCACCGCACCGGGCACCATAACACAATAACACACTGCGGATCTCACCGCACCGGGCACCATAACACAATAACACACTGCGGATCTCACCACACCGGGCACCATAACACAATAACACACTGCGGATCTCACCGCACCGGGCACCATAACACAATAACACACTGCGGATCTCACCACACCGGGCACCATAACACAATAACACACTGCGGATCTCACCGCACCGGGCACCATAACACAATAACACACTGCGGATCTCACCGCACCGGGCACCATAACACAATAACACACTGCGGATCTCACCACACCGGGCACCATAACACAATAACACACTGCGGATCTCACCACACCAGGCACCATAACACAATAACACACTGCGGATCTCACCACACCGGGCACCATAACATAATAACACACTGCGGATCTCACCGCACCGGGCACCATAACACAATAACACACTGCGGATCTCACCGCACCGGGCACCACAACACAATAACACACTGCGGATCTCACCACACCGGGCACCATAACACAATAACACACTGCGGATCTCACCACACCAGGCACCATAACACAATAACACACTGCGGATCTCACCACACCGGGCACCATAACACAATAACACACTGCGGATCTCACCGCACCGGGCACCATACAACAATAACACACTGCGGATCTCACCACACCAGGCACCATAACATAATAACACACTGCGGATCTCACCGCACCGGGCACCATAACACAATAACACGCTGCGGATCTCACCGCACCGGGCACCATAACACAATAACACACTGCGGATCTCACCGCACCGGGCACCATAACACAATAACACACTGCGGATCTCACCGCACCAGGCACCATAACACAATAACACACTGCGGAGATCACCGCACCGGGCACCATAACACAATAACACACTGCGGATCTCACCGCACCGGGCACCATAACATAATAACACACTGCGGATCTCACCACACCGGGCACCATAACATAATAACACACTGCGGAGATCACCGCACCGGGCACCATAACACAATAACACACTGCGGATCTCACCGCACCGGGCACCATCACATAATAACACACTGCGGATCTCACCGCACCGGGCACCATAACATAATAACACACTGCGGATCTCACCGCACCGGGCACCATAACATAATAACACACTGCGGATCTCACCGCACCAGGCACCATAACACAATAACACACTGCGGAGATCACCGCACCGGGCACCATAACACAATAACACACTGCGGATCTCACCGCACCGGGCACCATAACATAATAACACACTGCGGATCTCACCGCACCGGGCACCATAACATAATAACACACTGCGGATCTCACCGCACCGGGCACCATAACATAATAACACACTGCGGATCTCACCGCACCGGGCACCATAACACAATAACACACTGCGGATCTCACCGCACCAGGCACCATAACATAATAACACACTGCGGATCTCACCGCACCGGGCACCATAACACACTGCGGATCTCACCGCACCGGGCACCATAACACAATAACACACTGCGGATCTCACCGCACCGGGCACCATGACACAATAACACACTGTGGATCTCACCGCACCGGGCACCATAACACAATAACACACTGCGGATCTCACCGCACCGGGCACCATAACACAATAACACACTGCGAATCTCACTGCACCGGGCACCATAACATAATAACACACTGCGGATCCCACCGCACCGGGCACCATAACACAATAACACACTGCGGATCTCACCACACCAGGCACCATAACACAATAACACACTGCGGATCTCACCGCACCAGGCACCATAACATAATAACACACTGCGGATCTCACCGCACCGGGCACCATAACACAATAACACTGCGGATCTCACCGCACCGGGCACCATAACATAATAACACACTGCGGATCTCACCGCACCAGGCACCATAACATAATAACACACTGCGGATCTCACCGCACCGGGCACCATAACATAATAACACACTGCGGATCTCACCGCACCGGGCACCATAACACAATAACACGCTGCGGATCTCACCGCACCAGGCACCATAACACAATAACACGCTGCGGATCTCACCACACCGGGCACCATAACATAATAACACACTGCGGATCTCACCGCACCGGGCACCATAACATAATAACACACTGCGGATCTCACCGCACCGGGCACCATAACATAATAACACACTGCGGATCTCACCGCACCGGGCACCATAACATAATAACACACTGCGGATCTCACCGCACCGGGCACCATAACACAATAACACACTGCGGATCTCACCACACCGGGCACCATAACACAATAACACACTGCGGATCTCACCGCACCGGGCACCATAACATAATAACACACTGCGGATCTCACCACACCGGGCACCATAACATAATAACACACTGCGGATCTCACCGCACCGGGCACCATAACATAATAACACACTGCGGATCTCACCGCACCGGGCACCATAACATAATAACACACTGCGGATCTCACCACACCGGGCACCATAACACAATAACACACTGTGGATCTCACCACACCGGGCACCATAACACAACACAATAACACACTGCGGATCTCACCACACCGGGCACCATAACACAATAACACACTGCGGATCTCACCACACCGGGCACCATAACACAATAACACACTGCGGATCTCACCACACCGGGCACCATAACACAATAACACACTGCGAATCTCACCACACCGGGCACCATAACACAATAACACACTGCGGATCTCACCACATCGGGCACCATAACACAATAACACACTGCGGATCTCACCACACCGGGCACCATAACACAATAACACACTGCGGATCTCACCACACCGGGCACCATAACACAATAACACACTGCGGATCTCACCGCACCAGGCACCATAACACAATAACACACTGCGGATCTCACCGCACCGGGCACCATAACATAATAACACACTGCGGATCTGACCACACCGGGCACCATAACATAATAACACACTGCGGATCTCACCATACCGGGCACCATAACACAATAACACACTGCGGATCTCACCGCACCGGGCACCATAACACAATAACACACTGCGGATCTCACCACACCGGGCACCATAACACAATAACACACTGCGGATCTCACCGCACCGGGCACCATAACATAATAACACACTGCGGATCTCACCGCACCAGGCACCATAACACAATAACACACTGCGGATCTCACCGCACCGGGCACCATAACATAATAACACACTGCGGATCTGACCACACCGGGCACCATAACACAATAACACGCTGCGGATCTCACCATACCGGGCACCATAACACAATAACACACTGCGGATCTCACCGCACCGGGCACCATAACACAATAACACACTGCGGATCTCACCACACCGGGCACCATAACACAATAACACACTGCGGATCTCACCACACCGGGCACCATAACACAATAACACACTGCGGAGATCACCGCACCGGGCACCATAACACAATAACACGCTGCGGATCTCACCGCACCGGGCACCATAACACAATAACACACTGCGGATCTCACTGCACCGGGCACCTTAACATAATAACACACTGCGGATCTCACCGCACCGGGCACCATAACACAATAACACACTGCGGATCTCACCACACCAGGCACCATAACACAATAACACACTGCGGATCTCACCGCACCAGGCACCATAACATAATAACACACTGCGGATCTCACCGCACCGGGCACCATAACACAATAACACTGCGGATCTCACCGCACCGGGCACCATAACATAATAACACACTGCGGATCTCACCGCACCAGGCACCATAACATAATAACACACTGTGGATCTCACCGCACCGGGCACCATAACACAATAACACACTGCGGATCTCACCGCACCGGGCACCATAACACAATAACACACTGCGGATCTCACCACACCGGGCACCATAACACAATAACACACTGCGAATCTCACCACACCGGGCACCATAACACAATAACACACTGCGGATCTCACCACACCGGGCACCATAACATAATAACACACTGCGGATCTCACCACACCGGGCACCATAACATAATAACACACTGCGGATCTCACCACACCGGGCACCATAACATAATAACACACTGCGGATCTCACCACACCGGGCACCATAACACAATAACACACTGCGGATCTCACCGCACCGGGCACCATAACACAATAACACACTGCGGATCTCACTGCACCGGGCACCATAACATAATAACACACTGCGGATCTCACCACACCGGGCACCATAACACAATAACACACTGCGGATCTCACCACACCGGGCACCATAACACAATAACACACTGCGGATCTCACCACACCAGGCACCATAACACAATAACACACTGCGGATCTCACCACACCGGGCACCATAACACAATAACACACTGCGGATCTCACCACACCGGGCACCATAACATAATAACACACTGCGGATCTCACCACACCGGGCACCATAACATAATAACACACTGCGGATCTCACCGCACCGGGCACCATAACACAATAACACACTGCGGATCTCACCGCACCGGGCACCATAACATAATAACACACTGCGGATCTCACCGCACCGGGCACCATAACATAATAACACACTGCGGATCTCACCGCACCGGGCACCATAACACAATAACACACTGCGGATCTCACCACACCGGGCACCATAACACAATAACACACTGCGGATCTCACCACACCGGGCGCCACAAATGGATGAAGACACAAGCGTAGCCAACACAGAAATCATCTGAGAATTATAGCGGTTAAACGCCGCCAATTCCAGCCACTGATTAAATGCAGTCAGTCCCTAATAAAGATTAGCCCTGAGCTCGAATTTCCTAAGATATCATAATAATGTGAAACGTCCGGAAAATTCTTAATTTATTTTGCACCTGACCATAGTTATGTTCTGTCATTTTGCAACTATGCATAATCGTGCAAAAATGCTAAATTTGTTTTTTGGGGGAAATGTCGTGGATTCCCCTGCGTCACCTGCGCAATCGTGCTAAATCGAGCAGAGCCGGGACAAGGTCCTCCAGCACCCAAGGCTGAAACACCAAAGTGCGCCCCTCTATCCCTCCCACCCCAGCTGTCACACACTGATTGCTATTACACTAAGAGGCCCCTCCCCACCCCTCCCACCCCAGCAGTCACACACTGATTGCTATTACACTAAGAGGCCCCTCCCCCATCCCTCCCACCCCAGCTGTCACACACTGATTGCTATTAGACTAAGAGGCGCCACAGGGCCCACAACCTCCCCAACACCTTAATATCTAGTTATCTGGCTTGCAGTCACTGCCATGTATTCCCTTTTCTTATTTCTTTCTGCTTCAAACACAATTAGGAATGACAGCTGAATGAATCCTGCGCCCCCTCCTACACTGCGCCCTGAGGCTGGAGCCTCTCCAGCCTATGCCTCGGCCCGGCCCTGAAATCGAGCGCAAAAAGCATGATTCAGAGTATACATTTAAAGAGAAACCGTGACCAAGGATTGAATTTCATCCCAGTCAGTAGCTGATACTCTCCTTTTACATGAGAATCTTCTTTTCTCAAACAGATCATCAGGGGGTCTGTATGGCTGATATTGTGGTGAAACCACTCCCACAGTGTGATGTCAGCACCTAGGTCCTGACATCACACTGTGGGAACCTGGTTGCATTGTGGGAAATAACAGCTGTATCCAACTGCCAAAAAAAAGGAAGCAGCATCTCCTTCCACTGACATCACCTGCCAGCAGTAAAAATGTCACCATGTGATGAATGTCAGAATGGAAATCAGGGAGAGGAAAGATTTTACAATGGGCAAACACTGACTAAATCATTTATACAGAATTATTTTAAAAATGAAGCACTTTTTTTCATTACATTATGTTCACTGAAGTTCCTCTTTAAGTCTTAGCCTGTTTAAAAAAAACAACAGTGTTTCTTTCAGCCCAGGCCTCTGCTCTGGAGGAAGTCATTGTTTGATATTCTTCTACCTCACATTCCTTGTTCCTACCTAATAGAGACACTCATAGTTAGCCAGAACACCTGATCCTTGTCGTAAATTTCCAGCTGTTCAAAAGCTACATTCCTCCACGTACTCCGACAGAGGATATGCCTTATACTTAATCTTGGAATAAACAATAGTAATTTTACTAAATTAATCAGCTTTTCATACACGCCAGCCATATAAAAATTAGCTCATGTGCACTGGACCTGATCTGGAGGCGTTTAAAGGGAACCAGAGAGGAACGTAAAAAAGAAAAAGCTTTTATACATACCTGGGGCTTCTTCCAGCCCCATAAACCTGGATCGCTCCCACGCCGCCATCCTCCGCTTCCTGGATCCGCCGGTACTGGGTCCCGTCACTTCCTGCGGACGCGGCCAATTGTCCGCATCACAGGGGCTCCCTCCATACCCGTACGCATGTGGCTCCGCAGTATGGAGCCGCACGCGTACGTATATGGAGGGAGCCCCATGTGATGCAGACAATTGGCCGCGTCTGCCGGCCGACTGGCCATCACGGGACCCGGTACCGGCGGATCCAGGCAGCAAAGGACGGCGGCGTGGGAGCGATCCGTGCGTATGGGGCTGGAGGAAGCCCCAGGTATGTATAGAATCTTTTTCCTGGGGCCTCTGGTTCCCTTTAAGCGTTTGTCTACCATCTCCTAGCAACGAGATATGAATTTCTCTGAAATTAAATATCATAATTCATATGTGTTTAGTCTCTGGATGAAGCTGAGGACACAAGGAAAGCACAGGTCTCATTTTCCAGATAATGGCCTCAATTCACTAAGCTTTATCAAACACTTTATCAAACGTTTGACAATTTACCTCACGGCTAAAATCTAATTTTGAATTCACTAAGGTGTTACAGGTTTATTGAACGTTTTATTGGTAAAACATTCGATAAATATATAACACCTTAGTGAATTTAAAAATTAGATTTTACCCACGAGGTAAATTATCAAACGTTCGATAAAGTGTTTGATAAAGCTTAGTGAACTGAGGACAATGTGTTAAACTGACACAGAAATATGATCACTTCAGATATTCCATATCTTTTTCTCCCTCTGGTGACCGGGGGTGGAACTGGATCACGTGGCAGAGACTGCCCATCTCTGATTACCATCTCCACCCTCCAGCGGGGAAAGAGTTAAATTGCTGGACACAAAGGCTGTAAAGAGTCCCTGCTAGTATCCATATTCCATCCCCAAATTCCACATTACACCCCCCATAAGGAGGGAGGACAAGCACAAAGGGAGGAGAAGAGGTTCCCAGGGGTATGATAAAACTGAATAAAAAACAGAGCATCTCAGCTCTAGGTTTTAAGCACCCTTTGGCACTATAATCGGCCTGAGGAAGTGGGCACAGACCCGCGAAACGTGTTGCCAGTGCATAGTAAAATGTATTTATTATATGAATTTTTCATTAAGGTAAGCCACCTCATCTATATTTCCCATTTATTTGTTTTAACTGAGTTTTATCAAACACCTGAGCGCCTCTTCTCCTCCCTAAAGAAGCTTTCTCAGTGCCAGTAATCATACCCCTAGCCACACCCCTGCCACGCCCCTAGCCACGAATGCCACTAAAAATTCATAAGCAACAGATGTCATTTTAGAATTCAGACCACGCTGGTTCTTTCTACCATTACTAGTTTTTCTTCATATTAACATCTTAAATTAAGAAAATGTATATCTATTCAAAGTTTGGAGCCAATTACGCACATTTCTCAGTAGAAAAATACAGTACATATTATTTACATAAATCTGTCCTGAAAGAGGGATATATGACAAAGAGGGACTGCTGGTTCCCAAAGAGGGACTGTCCCTGAAAGAGGGACATACAAAAATATATCAATCTCTCTCCCCGGTACATCTCCTCACTAGTTTTCAGATACCAACCCAGCCGCAATCTCAGATCTGCACATAACCTTCTTCTGTCCTCCTCTAGAATTACCTCTTCACATTGATGTATACAAGACTTCTCACAGGCTTCACCCCTCCTCTGGAATGCCCTTCCAAAGCACATTCGTCACTCTCCAACCTTTGATATATTTAAACGCCCCCTCAAAACTCACTTTTTCCGACAAGCACATGCTCTAACTTAGGTCACTTCCCCTTTGTCCTAAAGCCAAGTTGCATTCCTACTAGATATCCTAAAACACACTGCCTCTAGGTATGATTATTGTATACTACCCTAAAAACGTGTCCTCTCCCTATTCCCTTAGATTGTAAGCTCACAGGGGCAGAACTCTCTCCCCTTTTGGGTCTTGGAATTCATTATACAGTTTATTGATCATGTTACTTTGTCACTGTCATTACCAATTCTGTATTTTGTCACCATTTCTGTACTTTGATATTGGTGTAAGCCATTGTCTGTATTATTATTTAGCCCATGTTTGTTTCCTTACTGTGTACAGCGCTGCAGAATATGTTGTTGCTTTATAAATCAATAATAATAATAATATTAATAATATCTGTATTGCTTGGAAGCACAGAACGCGCAGTCCGTGCATTTGTGCTCATTAGCAGTTATCGGTCTCTGAGGCCGGCAGGAAAAGCGCTAAAACACTTGTCTGAAAAGTACTCAGCACATCTTGCTAATGTAAGCAGAAGAAACTAATGGACATTGACATGTCCTGTGCGCTCCTGTCTCCAAATCCTTAAAGGACACCTGTCCCGAGGTGAAAATAAACTAACGAAATAAACAATTGTATCTATCCTCCTCTTCCTAAAAATAACTTTTTAAGATATTCCACATTTTTATTTTATATTTAAATCTACTTTTTATATTTTACTGTTTTAATCTTTTTGCTCAATGACACATTCATTGAAGTACAGTATACCAGAGCTAAAATCTATGAACTATTGACCCTTTTATCTCTTTCCTGCTCTCAGAAGCTATTTTCTGCTAGGAAAGTGTTTAAAGCTAGCCATACACTGGTCGATTTGCCATCAGATTCGACCAACAGACAGATCCCTATCTGATCGAATCTGATCAGAGAGGGAACGTATGGCTGCCTTTACTGCAAACAGATTGTGAACCGATTTCAGCCTGAAACCGTTCACAATCTGTGGTGGTGCTGCTGCCGCTCCCCCCTGCCCGCATACATTACCTGCTCCGCCGGCGTGACTCCAGTCCCCAGGTCACCGCTGCTCCGTCTCCGCTCTGGTCTCCGGCCCCGGCATGCTTTACTTCTTCCTGCCCGGCAGGAAATGTAAACAGTAGAGCGCCCTCTACTGTTTAAACTTCCTGCCGGGCAGGAGGAACTGAAGCATGCCGGAGACCAGCGCGGACACGGAGCAGCGGTGACCGGGGGTATTCGCGCCGGCGGAGCAGGTAATGTATGCGGCTCTATTGCGTCAGTCGTCGGGCAATCGAATGCCGCTAGCGACGCGCTCCCTACCCGCGGGCGATCGACGGTAATTTTCCGCACAGAGCGATCGACGGGATCGGACGAAAAGGATCGAAATTCGGTGTGTAGCGCGAACGATTGGCAGCAGATTCGATCCCAGTGTATGGCCACCTTTATAGTTGTAATTTCTTATCAGCGAGGGTCACACTGTAGTCTGAGCCAGTCCTGGCTCAAACAGGAACTGCCACTTACATACCTGATATTTAACTCTTGCAGGCAGAGAAAGAAAGGAACACAGCGTAGTTATTTGTGTGCTAGGCACTGTACATACACATGTCTATTTCATCATGTCACATGTCACCTCGGGTATCCTTTAAAAAGAACCTGACCTGGGGGGGAAGTTATATACGGTCGGTACATACTGGGTAAAGGGAAGCCTGCGGTTAGTCCTGAGACTTCCTGTACCCTCCTGACCCCACCATTGCCACACAGGATCCCTCTGAACATATCCAACAAAAGCTTGTCGGATATCTTCTCATGGCCACGCCCCTGTATGAACGCACTGCGCCTGCGCGGTCATCTGAAGCTGCTCATTCTCAGCTGCAAATTCCAAAGTTTCCATTATACGTTTTTACAAATATATTTTCGCGCTAACCATAAGATTAAATATGTTAGTGGGAATCCACGAAAATATGTTCACAACTGGCTACAATTCTGCTTAGAATTTTCTCGTAGAACTTTTTATGGAATTTTCTCATTCACTTCACTGCTCAGTAGTAATTTTTTTACAAAAAAAAATGTATGCGAAAAAAAAAGGTTGGTGATTTTGCATACCGTTCGGAATCTACATGTCAGAATGCTGTGAATTCCAATCTGAAATTCCGTAGTGGTAGTCATTCTTAAAAATGCCCTGCAGTGACATATCGTATAGAATGTAGTCAATTATTCAGGATAGCCACTTTTACAGTCATTTCCCTGGTTTCAGTAACAAAAGAAACACTTCCCAGGTCTATATTTTGCTGTATATTGGTATGTTAGCCCCACCCTCTGTGTTGTCTAGCCTAGGCTGTTTAGCTATGCAGAAGTCTCCTCCCAGAGCATTCTGGGAGACCAAGCATGATTTTCACTGGCTTCAGAATTTTCAAAAAAAACAAACATTCCACAGAGATAACCTGACATGACTAAAGATGCCACCATGTGATAAATTTCTACTCCCTCACAGCCTATACTGCATAATGATACTGAGCAAGGCAGAAGCCCGCCATGAAGCCTGCTATTAAATTCTCCAGCTGCTTCTCCTCCAGATATAATGGAATTGATTAAAATATAAATAAAGTGCAGAAACCAGATTTAACATCTTCTGGACATTCTGCTCTCTAACTTTTCTGATGGTATGTTTGGATGTTTGATGGGGTTGAGCTCATTAAGATCATTAAATGGATTGATTTTTCTTTGATTGTGATTTGATTTGGGTTGATTTAAAAAAACAAAACCCTGAAGTGACAATACACTGATGAGATAAAGAGATGTATCTATAGTCCTCCTGATCCTAAATAAGGCGTGCCTGGAGTCCCAGAGTCTGATTTTGTATTTAAAGTTTAAAATGTAAGTAAAAAAACAAAACAAAAACTACCCTCATGTACCAGAGGCAGTCAATGCTTTATGGGTATTCAGCTCCCCTACAGGCAAATCTTGTGCTTCTGAACTAGGTAAATGTTCCCTGCCCCTTAGGGCCCTTTTCCACAAGCGCAAAAACGCAAACCGCTAGCGATTTTACAATCGCTACGGTTTGCTTTTTAACATAGGAATCGCGGTAGGTCATTTCTACTACCGCGATTCGTTTTTGCCAGGAACGCGAACGCGCGGCGGAGCGATATTTGCCGCGATCTTGCTATGCAGTGCATAGCATAGCAAAAGCCGCGAACGTCGGGAAATCGCCGGTAATTGCGATTCAGCAATCGCTAGCGTTCAGCGTAAACGCTAGCGATTGCTAGTGGAAAAGGGCCCTTAGTGTCTCTCTTCTCAGCCACACACAGTTTTACAACTTATAATAGTATAAATAATAGTAAATAAATGCAATAGTCTCACATCAGTCCAGCTGCAGAGGAACTGTGATTTAGTGCTCTGAATTATTAACCCTTACAGTGAGAGAGGAAAAAAGGAACACAGATTAGTTCTATGTAAGATTGGGACTGTACATACATGTTTATCTCATCGTGTCACTTCAGTGTTCCTTTAGGTAAAATAAAAAATAAGTGTAATAAAATCATAGGAGATCATTGGGTTTGATCTGTGATCTGTGCTACACACGTTCTGACTTACGTTTGCGGGATACCTGACCGAATCCTAGAGGCAGAAGAAAACATGAAAACAAATGTCCAATCGCATATATCTACTGTCAACTGGATGTCCTGTATATACATTAAACACCTAAATCTACTTTCCATTCCCCACCCTCATCCCAACCCCCACCTGCTGACCCCCCCAGCTGCTGTCATCCCCCCATACCCCCCACATCCCCACCTAGATAGCATACTGGTTAAGATTGAAGTATTTTATGTAGGATTTGAGGCTTCGACAAGGGGTTGAATCCCGACTAAAGCCAGAACATTAAACAGTAAGGAGTCTTAGGGCAAGGCTTCTTGCTCGCCTGTGGAGCGCCCCCTAGTGGCTGCAGCTCTGACGCTTTGAGTCCGCCAGGAGAAAAGCACCATATAAATGTTCTGCGTCTTGGTTACGTACACACCCTACACAACTGATCATGGAAGTCTACCCCACCCCTCGCCATAAGACAGCACGTGTTGGTCAGCATAATGTCCAGCTAACATCCGTACAGTGCTTATTACCCAACCATCACCTGGAAGGATCCTATCATACAACACTTCAAACCTTTTATATTAACTCCTTGTGGAAAATGAACCAATCACGTGTCACTGCGGCCTGTGGGGACCAATCCCCTCTGTTTCCGCTCTGTGGACCTGATGGGGGAACTCAGTACTGTGTATGAACACTCACAAAGTCTCCTCCCATTAGGAGGGGATTGGTGGCCACAGCTTACATGTGATTGGTATAGATTCCAGGAGTAGTTGATATAAAAGGTGCTCTATTGTCATTACACACTTGACACTGCTTGAAAATGGAGCTCCGCCCTCTGAAACGTCGTATTCCGTGCGCCATGTGTCACATATCCCTTCACTGATACAAGAGCAAGCATTAGTTTTGATGGTGCCAGATTCCTCTTTCTACAAGCAATTCGTTTGTTGTGCTGCTTACTGCTTGCTGCCTTCTATCAGTTACTTAGCCCCTCCCCTGCTTCCTGTGCATCCTCATGGGCGGGCACTCACACAATGACATCCTCGCAGGTGGAACCCTGTAAGCCTGCCAGCCTGTGTACAGTTCACTCACAGGCTGAACAGGAATGGGAAGGGTGGGATTGGATTATGTGTGGCAGGCAAGGAGGATGACCCAATAGGGTAAGAGACCTCTGGAGACAACAGTTCATTGCAGCCATACTTTGCAGCACTGGTACCCTTAGGGCCAGGAACCCTGGGGGAGGGGCCATGAATATTAATTGATCTTTATTAGCAAAGTATGAGGTTTTTTCCCTAGAGTGGAAAAGCGGCCGACCAGTAAAGGCGAGTAAGCAGGGCGAGTCCCGGATCTCTTCTCAAACGATTTGCTGGAATGGAATGAGGGCGGACAGAAACGTGGAACACAATGAATGTGTGGAGGAGAGCGGGGACGGGAGTGTGTGACAATCTGTGAACAGAGAGCAGGCAGAACAATACAAACACGATAATAATCCAGGCATAAACGTGAGACTTACGTTTGTGTCCAAATCCTGCAAGAAAGCACAAACAAAGAAAGCATGTATTATTCTAATTATAATAATAATAATAATAATTCAGATGTATTAGCAAATCTATCTGTCGCTATATAAAACGCATGGTGGTGTAGAGGTTAAAAGAACTCTCGCCTTGCAGTGCTAGATCTCTGGCTGGAATTCCAGCCAGGGCACTATCTGCTAGGAGTTGGTATGGTTTCCCTGTGTCTGTGCGGGTTTCCTCCAGGCACTCAGGTTTCCACCCACACCACAAAAAACATACAGATAAGTGAATTGGCTTCCCCCTTTAAGGGCAACTGAAGCTAGAGGTATATGGAGGCTGCCATATTTATTTACATTCAAGCTATACCAGTTGCCTGGCTGTCCTGCTGATCCTCTGCCTCTAATACTATTAGCCATAGACCCGCAACCGACCTACAGCGCGCTACCCACAACAGACCTGCCCCTGATCCAAAAAGAGTAAAAGCGGACCTGAACTCAGAACTTCCTCTCTGCACTAAAAGATGCACAACATCATAATAACCTCTAAAGAAAAACATCTCTTTGTTACAGATTACAGAACTCCTGAAATAAATCTGCAGTGTGTCTACTTCCTGCTTTCATGGAAGCAGACATAGGGTTATCACCCTTTGTTTACAAAGTAACTGCTCTGCTGCGGCAACCTGCTGACACAGCTTAGAGATCAAATTTCACTTGTGATTATTAGTAACAGAGGAGGGGGGATTAGACAGTCTAAACCCTCTAAATACACACAGGGTGCATTTTCTTCTGTCCTGTGCAAGAGTTCAGGTCCACTTAAATGTTTCCCCATCTCTGATTCTCTTTAATGTGGTAAATTGTGTGTCTTTTTGTGTTTTTTTGGGCATTTCAGGGTTTCTGTTTGTTTTGTGTATTTCTGTCTCACGAGGTTTTCTCTGCAGTCTTTCTCCATCTTTGCTGCAGCATTTATCATTTATCTCACCGCTGACATTTCTCATCAGCTGAGTGCTCTGTGCGCAGAGCTCCACGCATCCAATATACATAATGGAGTGATATTTTTATGGCTTTATGACTTTGCACTCGATTTAATTTTTGAGTAGCTTATTAGCATATATCGGCGTCATCATATAGTCATCTGGTGCTGTGTCAGCAGAAAAGGTGCAGACTGGACGTCATATGATTGTACAATCTTACCACTTCTATGTAATATGAGGGACAACCCATTGTAGCTATTATTCCCAGTGTATTTAGTTTACTCTACTACTACTACTTAGTAGATTTGTTAGATTGTACATTCAAGATTGTATAATTAATGGCCCCCTTAAAGGTTGGGGTTAGTGTAAAGTGTAGGGTTAGTGTTATTGCTAGAGTGAAGGTTAAAGTTATACTGTGCTGGAAGCAGGAGCGCTCTCAGTGATATCTTTTCACTTTAATTGGCAGCCTTGCTAAAGGTACATACACATGCCGGATTTGCGCTAACGACCGGTCGTTTGGACGTCAAGTCGGGTGTGTGTACAGTCTGTCGTTCAGCTGATAAGACCGGACTTGAGTGAAGCGGATCGCTCAACTTCGGTGTTATCAGCTGAACGACAGACTGTATACACAACCGACTTGACGTCCAAACGACGGGTCGTTAGCGCAAATCCGACGTGTGTACGCACCTTTACATTGCACTTACAATGTATAAACGTTTGTTACAGCAAACATAGCTCACATGATGAGGGGGCCGAGCCTGGAAACGTGTAGTGAGTGACCCGGCCGTATACGAATCATGGATTGCAAGGTGTATTCCCCCCCCCCTCCCCCGCGGTTGGCCACGGTCTGACGATTTGTTTGGTGGAAGAACGATCTCGCTCACGTGAGCTACATAAGCTGCAACAAATGTTTATACATTGTCACAGCGCTCCTCTTGTTGGTTTCTTATCTCTCAGCACCCTACAATCAATATTGCTTGTAGCTGCATCCATCAACAGTCGCATTTTTGGAAATCGGTGTGCAAGATGAAAGCTGGCCATACACACATCGATTTGTACCGGCAGATTCGATCACCGCCATTTAATCTGCCAGTTATCTGCCACGCAACAAGCTGAATCGATCCAAATCATGATTGGTTCGCTGCAAAAATTGATTGAAATGAACTTCGGACCGGACAGTATATTTGTATTAGTTGGACGCCGGCCAATAGCACTGTATTGAACTGTGCAACGCTGCAGTTCGATAGATTTTCAATAGATTTAATGGTGAAATATATTAAAAATCCGTGTGCCGTGTATGGGGGGTACGATATCTCTCTGATTGGATTCAGATAAAAGAGGAATCGATCTTTTTGCCACATTGGGCAAAAATCTATGCGTGTATGGCCACTTTCAGTCTATATCCTTTGCCTGTACACAGATTGCTGTTTCTTAAAGTTATAGTAGTGATTAGCTTAAAGGTTATAGTTAGTGTTAAGGTGACCACTAACAATCCAATTTCTATCGAAAAATTGTTTGAGTAATCAGATAATTCTGTTTGGAAGAAAAATCGTCCACTACACCAATCTTTGCTTCCTATCTACTATCACAACCAACAAGAAAATCCAAATTTTGGTTTGACCAAAATCCAATCGGACGACTATTTTTATAATAGTTTGTAATCGATTGTGCCCATCAATGGTGATTATTCACAACTAATCCGCTCGAACTTTTTTTTACTAGAAATTGGACCGTTAGTGGCCACCTTTAGTAGTGTAAGGGTTAAGGTTACTGCTATAGTAACAAATTGTCTGAATCCCATAGACGTCTATGCACTAGACTCGTAATGGTCAGGGCCGGATTTAGGCCTAGGCCCCCTAGGCCATGGCCTAGGGCACCACAGGAGGAAGGGAACCAAATCAGCAGGCTAAACTGGTGCAGCATTTGCAAGCTTGCAAATGCTGCAATTCAGGAAGATCCGGCGAGTGCCTGACCATGGTACTCTGCTGCTAGCCGCCTGTGCAGCAGCCACCTTGCTCTCTGTGCACGTTTGCATTGTGGCCGGCGGCGGCTATGGACTTGGGCAGCATTGGAGATGGAAAGAGGAAGCTTCTGCACTGGAGACGAGCGGAGAAATGAGTGACGCTGATGGCTACTGCGGTGTGAAAGCGAGCTGGATACTGAAAGGTGGGGGGGGGGAGGGATTAAGGGAGTCATCTGGCTACCTATACTTGAGGGAAAGGGGGAGGGGTCATCTGGCTACATATACTAGAGGGAAGGGGGAGGGGTCATCTGGCTACCTATACTGGAGGGAAAGGGGGAGGAGTCATCTGGCTACATATACTAGAGGGAAGGGGGAGGGGTCATCTGGCTACCTATACTGGAGGGAAAGGGGGGAGAAGTCATCTGGCTAATTATACTGAGGGAGGTCATCAGGCTACCTATACTAGAGCGAAGGAGGAGGGGTCATCTCGCTACCAACTGAAGGGGGGGGCGGCTGTGGACAGTGGCCTAGGGCGGGAAAGAGTACAAATCCGGCCCTGCTATTGGTGCAGGGATTTAAGATGTTCAGGACTCAGCTTTCAATGCAAAAAAAAAAAAACACTTTTGTAATTTAATTAAAGTGTGATGCAGCCAAAAATGCACAAAATTACTGCCGGAGAGGGTTCTTGACATTCATTTTCTGCCAGAAATGTGGTTAAAGTTCTTACTACTTCTCTCTTTCATTAAAGGAAGCATTAGTGGCCATGAAGGTGGGGGATATTTTACACTAATGCTGGGCTTGCAGGGTTCACACTTATTCCAAAAAACAAAACAAAAACATTTTTCACGTTAAGATTTGCGTCCGTATGTGAATTTTCACGTGCGTTTTTATTTTTACACAAGCTAATGAAAGTCAGTGGGAAGCAGGTGTACGTTTTTTCGCGCATGCAAATTGATCGCAACTTTTTGATTTTTAGCAGAAGTAGAATTTTAAATTGACTTTCATTAGAGCCTTTCGGGTGCCTTCTCACATATTTATCTGTTATTTCCGGGCGCTGTGTTTTGTAATCGATTTTTTTCTAGTTCACGTTTTTTCGCATTATGATTTTTTATGCACACCGATAAAGTTAATTTACATGAAATTGTCATTAACTTCACATTCACATGCCAATTTTCACATTTGGAATGCAAAAAAAAAATCCCTGCAACTCGGCGGTGACTGAAAATCCTGCATGCAATCAAAAGCAGAATCTCCTTTACCCGGCGACAGGAAATCCTGCTCACCAATCAGAGTGCAGAATCTCCGTTACCTGGCAACAGGAAATCCTGCTCACCAATCAGAGCATAGAATCTCTGCTACCTAGTGACAGGAAATCCTGCTGTCCAATCAGAGAGCAAAATCTCCACTACCCGGCATAAGGAAATCCTGCTCACCAATCAAAACGCAGAATCTCCGTTACCCGGCGACAGGAAATCCTGCTCACCAATCAGAATGCAGAATCTCCGCTACCTGGCGATATTAATTCCTGCTCACCAATCAGAGCGCAGAATCTCTGCTACCTGATGTCAGGAAATCCTGCTCACCAATCAGAACGCAGAATCTCCGTTACCTGGCGATAGGAATTCCTGCTCACCAATGAGAATGCAGAACCTCTGCTATACAGCAACATTAGACGTTACTCTTCAGAAAACAGCTCTCACCATTGTTCCTCTTGCCCATTAGACCATAAAAGCGATCAGGACTGGGTTTTCTTGCGATTCTTTGGAGGAAGTTTTCGAACACGGGTAAATCTTCCTGAAACAGAACAAACACAAGCCATCAGTACACATCACTGCCATTTATTCCATTGACATAATTATTTACATTTTTACGGGGCAAAATTCGGTTTCCATACTTTTATTTAAAATAACTACCTGATGACCCGGCGTTGCCCGGGTATGTATTTGGCTGGTGTTGGCTCCGCCCACCTTTCTAACCCTAACGCACAATTACTCAATGACCAAGTTTGTGAGCTTTGCGGTCTTTGACATCAATAATTTGCATTGAAATGAAAAAATCTGATTGGCTGTTTGTGGCTCCACCCCCTTTTCTGAATTTGAACCCCAGTCACCCAGTGACCAACTGTACCAGGTTTGAGTCCTGTGCCATTAACAGTGCAAGAATGGCAGCAATTAAATATTCCCTTGGTGAAGCTTTATACACTTTTGTAAGCTCCACCCACTTTTCTGAATATTAATTCCATTCACTGAGTGACCAACTGTGCAAAGTTTGAGAACCCTACCATTAACAGTGTAAGAATGGCTGCAGATTACATTTTCCCAGTGAAATTTGTAATTGTCTCCACCCACTGATGACCCGGCGTTGCCCGGGTATGTATTTGACTGGTGTTGGCTCCGCCCACTTTCTAACCCTAACGCACAAACACTCAATGACCAAGTTTGTGAGCTTTGGGGTCCTTGGCATCAATAATTTGTATATTCCCATAGAAATTAAACAAATCAGATTGGCTGTTTGTGGCTTCACCCCCTCTCCAGCATTTGAACCCCAGTCACCCAATGACCAACTGTAGCAGGTTTGAAGCATCTGCTATTAGCAGTCTAAAAAGGGCAGCAATGTAAATATTCCCCTTGAAAATCAACAGGTGAATTTTGATTGGCTATTATAGGCTTCCCATAATATTAATCTCAGTCACCCAGTGACCATCTGGGCAAAGTTTGGGAACCCTGCCATTAACAGTGTAAGAAGGACTGCAGTCTACATTTTCCCAGTGAAATTTGTTTTTGGCTCCGCCCACTTTTTGTAACCTGGACACACAGTCACTCAATGAACAAGTTTGTGAGTTTTGGGGTCCTTGGCATCAATAATTTGTATTTTCCCAAGAAATGAAACTGTTTGTGGCTCTGCCCCCTTTTCTGAATTTGAACCCCAATAACTAACTGTACCAGGTTTGAGGCTTGTGCCATTAACAGTGCAAGAATGGCAGCAATTTTAATATTCCCCTTGAAAATCAACAGGTGAATTCGATTGGCTTTTTTAGGCTCCACCCACTTTTCTGAATATTAATCCCAGTAACCAGCTGTGCAAAGTTTGAGAACCCTACCATTAACAGTGAAGAAGGGCTGCAGTTTACAATTTTCCCAGAAAAATCTGTTTTTGACTCCACACACTTTTTGTAACCTTGACACATAGTCAATCAATGACCAAGTTTGTGAGCTTTTGGGTTCCTGGCATCAACATTTTGTGAATGGAAGCGGTTTATCCAGAAAAGCAAATCTGATTGGCTGTTTGTGGCTCCGCCCCTTTAGTGAATTTGAACCCCAGTCACTTGATGACCGACTGTAGCAGGTTTGAGGCCTCTGCCATTAACAGTGTGAGAATGGCTGCAGTTTCAATATTCCCCTTGAAAATCAATAGGTGAATTCTGATTGGCTCTTGTAGGCTCCACCTACTTTTACGAATATTAATCCTAATCCCCCAGTGACCAACTGTGTCACGTTTGAGAACCCTGCCAATAACAGTGTAAGAAAAGCTGCAGTTTATATTTTCCCATGTACAAAGTTAGTTGTTGTTGGCTCCGCCCACTATTTCTAACCTTGACATACAGTCACTCAATGACCAAGTTTATGAGCTGTGGGGTCTTTGGCATCAATAAATTGCATTTTACCATTGAAATTAAACAAATATGATTGACTGTTTTTGGCCTGCCCCCTTTTCAGAATTTAAACCCCAGTCTCCCAGTGACTGACTGTACCAGATTTGAGGCCTCTGCCATTAAGAGTGTATGAATGGCAGCACTGTAAATATTCCCCTAAAAAATCAATAGGTGAATTTTGATTGGCTGTTTTAGGCTCCACCCACATTTCTGAATATTAATCCCAGTCACCCAGTGGCCAATTGTGTCAAGTTTGGGAACCCTGCCATGTACAAAATTAAGTTGTTGGCGACACCGACTTTTTCTAACCTTGACATACAGTCACTCAATTATCAAGTTTATCAGCTTTGGGGTCCTTGGTATCAATACTTTGTATATTCCCATTGAAAAATAAACAAATCTGATTGGCTGTTTGTGGCTCCGCCCCCTTTCTGAGTTTGAACCCCAGTCACCCAGTGACCAACTGTACCAGGTTTATTTATTGGCTATTTAAATAGCATTTCTACATTTGGCTCCACCCATGACCACATCCACATTCTGATGCGTGACCACACCCTTTTTGCATAGGATTGTCCAGAGGTGGGGCAAAACCTGTCCCCAGGCGCTGAAAACCCTAGCTACACTTCTGCGTCATCATTGGAGAGGTAAGGCCATCAACACCTCCCATTTTTAAACTTATTTTAATGTACATTATTTTATCCTTTCTGGCAGAGCAGTTTCTAGGTTGAATTGCTCCCAGGGCGAGGATGGCTCCCACCACACTTTAAGCAATGCAGAAGACTCGTACCCCAGTGGTCTCTGAAAGCTGAACAGTGGAGATGATGCAATCAAAGCAGCTTCAGCCCCACCCACAGAGCCTGAAATCTCACCTATTCTCTAGGCCTAGTGCACACCGGAGCGTTTCCGCTGCGGTTTGCGATCTGCTTGCGGGTGCGGATCTGCTAGGGTAATGCATTTCAATGGGGTGGTGCACACCAGAGCGGGAGGCGTTTTGCAGAAACGCATACTCCCGGGCTGCAGCAGATTTTGGATTGCGGATGCGTTTCTGCCTCAATGTTAAGTATAGGAAAAACGCAAACCGCTCTGAAAAACGGCACTTCAGAGCGGTTTGCCAGGCGTTTTTTGTTACAGTAGCTGTTCAGTAACAGCTTTACTGTAACAATACATGAAATCTACTACACCAAAACCGCTACACAAAACCGCAAAACGCTAGCTGAAACGCTGCAGAAAAAGAAGAAAAAGCGTTTCAAAATCTGCTAGCATTTTGCGGATCTGCTAGCGGTTTTTGGTGTGCACCAGGCCTTACAGCTGCTGCTTCTGGTCGTCTGATCTCAATTTCAAGACAGGATTTTTAGCTGCAGAAGACTCACTTTACACAAATAACAGGTAGCATCTGAGCACTATGATTACTATGATGTTTTTAGATCTGTGTCTGTAATTTTAAATTGGACATCTTTCTTTTTTTTACTGCACAACCCATGCGTTCATAATTACAGTGAATTCTGCCACATGTAAAAAAAACAAATGTGAACAAATACGGAAAATGGAAGGCGGGAAAACGCAGAGCGATGTAAACATGGGACTGGCATGGAATAGCGCGCTGTCAAGTGAATTCCCTGCGCTAAAAGCTGAGCGGCACCTCCGCCTGGATCTCCCGCCCGCTCAGGGTTAAACAGAGTTCTCCTATCTTTATTGAGCGGCGCTCTGGGAGAAGTCGCCGCCGCGCTTATCCTCAGCGATCTCTGCCTCCTGATCGCCTGTATGCGGGGAATGACTGGAACGCAGCCGTACATTACACGTAATTGGGATAAATACCATTTACCGTAACTGCGATCTGCACATTACAAACATCACGCACATTACCGCGAGGCTGCAGCTCGCTGGGTTACGGGTATTTATAATGCATGATGTCGTTAACGGATAAAGAATGTACAGTAAAAAGACGAGATGCAATAAAGGGCTCCGCTGGATTGTACAGCGGTTTTTAATCCTTATTATACATCCAGTAGTAGAAAATTATATCGGAAAGGATTTCTGCTCATCTCCTAAGGGAACTCCGCAGTCACAGAAATGAGTGGTTTCCAGAACAGCCAGGATACAGCCCAATAGCCTAATACTATGGCTTAGCTACTTCCTGCAATTCTCTGATAAAAGATTTGCTTACATCTCCTGTGTTACACTCTTTGACCCCCAACTACAGGTCGCATAGCCACTGAAAGAGCAGGTCAGATCATTCTCTCTCTCTCTTGGTGGGCGGAGTCTACGTAACACCTGGCCATCCCATCCGCTCTCTACAGGGAACTACCATACCCAGGAGCCTTTGTGGGAGGCAGTACGGGCATTCCATATGGAAGTTCGTGGAGACCGCAGTCTGGGCTGATCTGGGACGCCAGTCAGCCGTCGGTCCACACTATGCGCTGCCAGCTGAAAAGTGTACCCAAGTGGCTATCTGGAAAAGGGTCCCAACTGACCCCCCCTCGACCTACCAGCACTGGAGATGCAGCGCTGCAGAAGTTTTACATACAATGGGCGAGATCCATCCAGTGAAAATGTGCTTTACTTATATACAATCCTGTGTTATATACTGAAGCTATTGTGATGAACTTTCTTACAGTTAAGGACATACTGTCTGAGGTCCACTAGCAGCAAATTCACTACGGAGGTCCTCTATACTTTATTACAGCTATCCCATGTGATATGTCTCAGCGCTGAATTCCTATTAGGCTGCATGGGGGGAGTCTGTATGTGTTGAGTGAGTGGATGTGTGCGATGTAATGGCCGGCCAAGTATGTTACCTATGTATACTCCGCAATATTTCTTCCCTAGTTTTAATATGCACTTGATATTTTAATCCCCTATTTTTGATATAATAAAGTATTGTATGAAGATTACACTTGATACCAATTATTTCTAATATAAGAGTTCTAAGAACTGGTTGTGTTCATCGCAGTTTGACAGAACTGAATCGAGTTCAGTGGCTTGGAGGCTATGTCAGTGCTGGGCCAAAATTACGCATGAGCGTAATTACGCATCGTAATTCGATGCAAATTTACGCATAAGCACTACGCGTAACTTACGGTCTTACGCGTAATTATTTACGCGTAAGCAGTAAAGTGGTATCGTAATTACGCTGTCTACCGTAATTGCTAGGTATGCGTAATTTTACGAACACTTACGCGTAATTCTACGCGTAATTACTAACGTAAAAACTCCCCTTTTCTAAGAGTAGCCAATCAGTCAACATCCTAAGCAACCAATAGTATCTTCTCCCGCCCTTCAGTATATAGCGTACGTTTTGACGCATACGAATTATGTGTACGCAATAGCTATCACATTGACGGCTATTGCGTACATATCGTCTGTATGCGTCAAAAAGTACGCATTAATGGGTATTACGGCACTACGCGTAACATCGTAGCGTAAGTGCCTACATTACGGTATCCTTACGCGTAACTGCGTAAGTTAACGCGTAATTACAGTGATGAACCGTAGATAATTTCCTACGCCGTAACCGTAATTGCGTAATGCGTAATAGCGTAAAATTACGCGTAATGATCCGTAAGTGTAGATTTTTCCATTACGACCAGCACTAGGCTATGTTTGCATGCACCAGGCCTTGAACTGCATGATCTGCCTACTGCGATGGATCTTTAAGTTTATTGATAGATCATTCTCTCTACCTGGATAAAATGCACATAGTGAAAGGGGGGAGCCTGATCTGGTATTATCGCCCCTCTACCACCGCCGGGGTATGAGAATCACCCACTACGCTGATGGCAAAATCCTGCTCTACTGTCACTGCTCCTCCTACTAATCTGCATCATGGCTAGTGACTGCTCCGCCTACTCTACATGGGCAGAGACTGCTCCTCCTACTAATCTACATGGCCAGTGCAGTGACTGCTCCACCTACTGTACATGGCCAGTGACCGTCATAGCCGGCCTTTAACCTGTGTGACCAGAGCGGTCGCTCAGGGCGCCGGCTTCCAAGGGGGCGCATAATAGCTGGTTACCTATACCGAGGGCACCTACACCTGATTTCCTATACTGGGGGCAGCTATAGCTGGCTACCTTTACTGAGGGCACCTACGCCTGGCTACCTATGGGGGCGATGGAGACCTTCAACTGACTTCCTATACTGGGCGCACCTATGCTTGGCAACCTACAGTATATTGAGGGCACCTACACATGAGATCGGGGGGAGTTTTTTTGGGGGGGGGGGCACACTGCAGCTATAATGCGTGGTGCAAATTGTCGGTGCTGTGCTATCATTCTAAATGGGGGGGAGGCGGCTAGCTGTCCCACTGATTGTTTTTATTAATATTCCTGAATGGTTCTAGCCTTCATTTTTAAGTATATTCAGGATAATGTACTCTTTCCATCCATTCGTGGTTATTAATAGTATTTTTCCTATTATACATATGTGACGTGTCACGGAGATCTGAGCATTTGGCGTGATGTGTCACAACATCAAAAAGGTTGGGAACCACTGTCCTAGGAGATATCTCAGGAGAAAAGGTGATTGCATATGGGCCTGTGTGTGAGTGCGTGTGTGTGCGCACATGCATGAAGAGGATGAAGGGGGGCACAAAAATCAGGTTTCGCTCAGGGCGCTGTGAAACCTAAGGCCGTTCCGCAAACTAGAAGAGGGAAGGCAGGCACTCAGTAAAAACTGTGGCTGTAATGACTACAGCTGATGTATTAGTGAAAAACTCCAGCAGGGGCTATGTGCTCACGACAAAAATAGACAAAACATTGCAAGGATCTCATAAAAGAAAAAGCAAAAATTGTCTGGCACTGTAGCTTTAATGCAAAAGCAGCAGGTGTACAAGCATGTGTAGTAAACCATTCACAAAGACATAATCCGTGAAAAATGGTGGTACTTATTGTGCTCTGCTGGAGAGGGGAGACAGCTGTGGGCGCCAGTGGGTGCACGGCCTTACGACCGTTTCGCAATGGGGTGAGCCTTGCTTCCTCGGAGGTTAATCGTGCACGATTAGCCTCCGAGGAAGCAAGGCTCACCCCATTGCGAAACGGTCGTAAGGCCGTGCCAAACATGTCTGTAGTGTACGAAAAGTGAAGACCTTTTTTAGTCCCTATTCTGGAAGCCTCCAGATCACAAATTAAATATGTATCAAGTTGTCCCCATTTAACAGAAAATCCCCCACTTAAAAGCTCCATCCATGGTGTGCTGGCCATGCTGATGAATGTACCAGAATCTCTTTCTCCTCCTTCTGTTTCCTCTGGCAATCAGTCAGAGAAGGAGGGAAAGGGGTGGTGCCAGAGAAACTGCTGGGCGGAGATTGCTGTGCAGTGCCCAGAGGAAAACTCAGTTCAGCTAAGTAAATTGTACAGAATTCTGTCTGTTCAATATCCAGCTATACTCACGCTGGATTAAACTTGGCCAAGGCCGCCAACAAAGACCGCCTCAGATGAGAACGCAGCGTGTAGACAGGAGGAGCTCCCCGATGTTACCTGATGATGTGGCATGCCAGATTATTAGTGACTCCTGAAGTCCAAGCAACCCCTGATCCCATTGTCCTCCCCACTCACCCCGCCCACTGGTAGCCACTCCCTCTTGTGCACCCATTGTCCCTCCTCCTTTTTCCATAGTAACAGACACATCGCTAGACCACAAGCCCCTGTACAGAAGAGTCACTGCCAGCCCCAGTCCTGGTCTGTGTGTGAGGCTCAAAGAGAAAATTCACTGAATGTAACGTAATTATTAAAATGGCTTATTTATAGATTATTAAGTCAGTGTTGCCAAATATAAAATCTTTCCTTTCCCTGATTTACATTCTGAATTGTATCGCCAGGGGGCCGGGCCGAGGCAGAGGCAAGAGAGGCTCCAGGGCACAGTGTAGGAGGGGCGCACAACTCACTCAGCTGTCATTCCCCTATTGGTATTGAAGCAGAGAGAAATAAGAAAAGGGGATACATGGCAGTGACTGCAAGCCATATAACTAGAGATTAAGGTGTTGGTAACCCTGGGGCAGGGACGGATCTAGGGGGGGGCAAGCGGGTCTCTTGCCCCAGGCGCAGTTTGTTGAATTCTTAAAAAGGCGGCAAAATGTGGATGGGGAATGGCAGTTTAGGCGCCAAAACCTGACCTTGCCCCAGGCGCAACTTGGGGCAACTTGGTCTAGATCTGTCCCTGCCCTGGGGCACCTCTGATAGCAATCAGTGTGTGACGGCTTGAGTTGGAGGGATGGAGGGGCGCACTTTGGTGTCCCAGCCTTGGCTGCTGGAGGACCTTGTCCCGGCTCTGGTTATCACATCTTTATTGCTGGCAAAAAGCATTACATTGTTTCTTGAGTGTTCCAAGGTCAGTAGAAATAACACCTGGGCCCATATGCAATTACATTTTTTTTCCTGATTTTCTCCTAAGTGATATTTTTACATCAATGCCTTTTACACCCCCAGCAAGCGAGAACATACTCAAAATAATTTTGATAGTACTTTTTCACCTATTTTTGGGGGGGTACTTTTTTAATTGCAAAGTGTTGAAAATGTATTTTAAAAAAGAAGCAGAAAAATGACCTCCTAGGAGAAAACTCAGAAGAATGAATTGTAGATGGGTCCTGGTCTCCCAGAGATATCAGCAGAAAGTGAATTAGTGTTGCACTGCTTGATGTACAAAGTAAGGCTCGGTTCCCGCTTGCACCACAAACGCACCTGTTCGGTATAGTTTTTGGTAACACAGTCAGCAACAGACATGTCAAAGGATCCAATGATAAAACTAGCTTGTGCTTCCACTTTCTTTAACGGGTCCGCTGTCTGTGTTAAATTGTCAGCCACAGAATCAAATTTCATTTACCGACTGCTCTCTGTTTATTATGCAGCCTGCACCCTCACCCTGCATTGCAAGCACTCCAATCTATTCAGAAATGTTTCTGCTGTAATAAATCTTATCTCAGTCAGCCTGGCTTTGTTTGGTACATTGCAGAGGAGAGGGAAGCTTGTCATCTCCCCTCCCAAATTCCTGCTCCTCACTGATTGGCTAAGGGAAATTCAGTGAGCCGCTGATATCTGATCTATCCTGTGCTCACATATGTTTACAAAGCAAACTAGTAATGACAGTGCAGTTTCTAGGAGATGACATCAGGATTGGCTTGAGTCAAAGGGAGTAAAGATGGAAAATGCCTGGAACAGTTTTCTCTTTGTTTACTGTATAAAATTCACTGAAATCAAAACGTGGACAGTACAATACATTTGTCATGTAAGTAGAAGAAGTATTTATCTACTTATATATGTGTTTTTCCTGGGATAGTATGACTGACCCTGCTGCTTTAAACGCAACGCAAAGTCCTGACCTGCACAACTTTTCCGGATAGCGGGGGCATTTACCATATTGACCTATGGTGATAACTCATCCACTCTGGATGCGAACCGAACGAGAAAATATTTCGGAGCGGGCCCTGAACTGTCCCTCTGATTTGAACTGGTGGTTTTGATTTGGCGCAAGTGGGCCTTACATGGCCGCTTCCGAAAACATAGCAAGAAAACCAAAAAACAATCTTTGCAAAATGAGACACAAGTTTTAACCTTACATTCAGAAAATGAAATTGATAGAACTTTTTACTCCATGCCAAGTTTGCCATTGGATTCTGTCTCTTCGCAGTGTTTTTGCTCTGTCGGATCCAGCCTGATGCGCATTAATCTCTGCCTGTTACGGCGAGCGTACGATAATTGCGCCCGGTATACAGATCACCCTCCGCTGACTAATCAGCACAGAACTCATTAAGTCAAATTAAATTCAGAAGTCAGAAGTGGAACGAGTCCTGGAGGTAATTCTTTATTTAGGAAGAGTCTGCGTGCGCACCGGGCCGAGCGCAGAGGACTGGGACTGACTAATATCGTTACATGCAAATTACACTGATTACCATTAAGATTTATCACAAGCAGAACGTAATAAGCAAACCTACTTAATAAATCCTAGTTATATACTGTATATAAATTTTAAAAATCACTGAGGTCTCCGATCCCGGCTGGCTTCCTTATCTGTTCTATTTTTATGCTCAGGCCTCACCCCTGATCTACGAAGCGTTACCTCACTCCAGGGTCAGAGTCCGTCTATCCATGTGGAAACGGATTAGCGAATATTTTATATTTCACTTTCATAGTATCTGGACTGGTTAGAAATCCCTTCACCAGCCTGCTAACAGACTTCCGCTACTGCAAGCTGCAGTAATCTCAGGAAGTTCAGTCTGTCCCCGCCCCCCTGCACTGTAAACAATGTAATGATGGGAGGTAACAAGCAGCAGTAGCACCGCCCACCGAGCTTGCTATGGACTCAGCAATCCCACCACTGTATTTAATTTATCTGATTTTGCATAACTTTACTTTTGCCACAAGGTATTTGCTAAAACTGCACCTATATCCAACCGCAACTTCCTGCATCTCTTATTGGCTCTTACTGGTCACGTGTCACCATCAGTAGTCTTAGTCATGTGACACTGCCTAGTGACAGGATTAGGGGCATTGCTCTACAGACAACTGGCCAATAAGAGCAGGTCAATAAGGGGCATACATACAAAAAAGGTTCTCTGAAGCTTGGACGCCCCCCAGTAATCCCGATAGTAAAATATGAGTATTAGGAGGAAATCTGAAGTGAAAATAAACTTATGATAGAATGATTTGTATGTGTAGCACAGCTAAGAAATGGAACATTAGCAGCAGAGATAGCAGTCTAATATTGTTTCCAGTACAGGAAGAGTTAAGAAACTCCAGTTGTTATCTATGCAAAAGAGCTTCTCTGAGCTCTGCAACTTTAAAAAAGTGTTGGACAGCACTGTCTTTTGAAGCACTTATCTCCACAGTCTCTCATTGTTTCTTCTTTATTTATGGACATTTTTCTGCAGAGAAAAGTTCAAAGGGTCACAATCCTGCTCTGTGAAATCATTTCAAATGCTGAGTGTATTGTAGAGACTGCAATTATTACAGAATGATGCAATGTTATAAAAAAAAAGCTATATACCTGAAAATAAAAATATGACACTATTTTCTTTGCTACTAATGTTCTAATAATTATCTGTACTATACCACCAATTCATTATATTGTGAGTTTTGTTTTACTTCAATGTCACTTTAAATACCAATATTTTTAGTATAGCTAAACCTAAGCCTATAACTAAATCCTGCCGCCTAACTCTAACGGCCCCCCTCATACAAACACCCTTCCTGATGCCTAACGCACCAATTTGGGCACCTTAGGCCCCTAATCGCGCTCCCAAATTTCCTTTCCTTGTTGATACATAAGGGCTTGTTTCCACTATCGCGAATCTGCATGCGTTTATGCGTGTAGATTCGCACAGCCAATACAAGTGGATGGGCCTGTTTCCACTTGTCAGTTTTCCTGAGCGTTTTTCTGTGCAGGATTTTTCTGCACGGCAGAGCCCTCAGGCTGCATTTCCACTTGTGCGGTGCGAATCGCTGCTGTAAAAATTTGCATGCGGATGCGAAATTCGCATGTGGGTCCATACAAATTTTCATGCGAATTCTCATGGATGGCGATGTATGCAAATTTAACCATGGCAGTGCTGGTGTGCTTTTCCATTGTTTCTATGCGAATTCGCATGAAAATTCGCATGCCCAAACCTCATGCGAATTTCCTATTAAATACATTGTATGCGATTCGCATAGCGGTACGGGGTATGCGGATTCTGATGGCTCTGCCATGCGAATTTTTTCTGCACAGAAAAACGCAAAGGAATCCTGACAAATGGAAACAGTCCCATTCACTTCTATTGCTATGCGAATTTGCATGCGAAAAACGTATGCGAATTCGCGATAGTGGAAATGAGCCCTCAGAATTCGCCTGCGTGTGGAATGCATGCGTATCGCTGCTAATGTATTTAATAGGGAAATCGCCTGCAGCTTTGGTATGTGAATTTTCATGCGAATTCGCATGAAAATCAATGGAATGGCACACCGGCACTGCCATGGTTAAATTCGCATACAGCATCATTCATGCGAATTTTCATGCGAATTTGTACCGCGGCGATTCGCACCGCACAAGTGGAAACGGGCCCTTAGTAAGGGATGGACAGGTGGGAAACATGTGCGACTCTACACCTTACCATTAATCAGTCGATGCAAAGCTTCTGTATAAAGTGGAATTACACCCAAATTTCATCAATAGTCTTAAGCATTAAACACAACACAAAATTAACAGCTACATTTGAGTGGTTTTCAAAGTACTGGAAGGGTTAACACTCAAGCTTTTCACTTTATTCAGCTGCTAATTCATACATTGCCTTTGCCACCAGAATTATCAGATTGTGTTGGCAGCTCTGTAAACAAGGTAGAAAATCGCCTGCTGTATTCAGGGGAAAGCAGAGAACTTTATATCCTTTATTTGCTCACTAATTACTTAATTACAAGTCAATCTGATCATTTGTCCTTCAGCCTTCAATCATATCAGTTAGCTTCAGTAAAGTATAAATATGCATTACAAAGACATCAGACCAGTCTTATAGGGTTTCATATTCGTTTTTTTGTTTGGTTGTTTTTTTAACTGAATTTCCAAATTCCACAGAAATCCGATTTCTGAGTTTCTAATCGGAAATGGACTTTCTGTGGCAGAAACAGGTATGGAGAAATCGGGATTCTGTACAATACCGCATTAGCGAGACACGGAAATTTTAGGCCAATCACAAGACTGGGATGTATTGGGCCAATCAGAGAATCAGTATTGTGCCACAGAAATCGGAATACCATGGACATTTTAGGCCAGTCCCAAGTCTCGGAAGTATTAGGCCAAGCAGAGAATTAGGAAATGTACCGCGGGTGTACTCATAATAGCGTACTCATAACATACCTCCCAACTTTTTGAGATGAGAAAGAGGGACACTTAAGCCACGCCTTTGCCACACCCCTGATCACGCCCCCGTCACACCCCCTAGTAATGCATACCATAAAGATTTTTATAAGAAAAATATGTTGTTTTAGATTACGAACCACACTGGTCATCTCTATCCTGGTTCATTTTCCTCCATAGTAACATTTTAAAATTATTAATATATGAGTTTAAAGAATGGGAATAAAAGAGTCAGTCAAACACATTTTTTTGTATAGAAATATATATATTTACATAGAAAGAGGGACAAAGTCCTGAAAGAGGGAAAAATGAGGAGGAAAGAGGGACAGGGCTCCCAAAGAGGGACTGTCCCTCCAAAAGAGGGACAGTTGGGAGGCTAGCTATGTCATAATAGCGCAAATTTGCAAAATATCACAGATTCTGCAACAAAAACATCTTTTTTTAAATTACCTAACTTTATTAACAAAAATGGCAAAAAAAAACAAAAAAAAATGATCTGCAGAAATGGGAAAGTCGGAAATCGGAAACTCAGATTTCCACAGAATCCCGAGAATATCATGAAGACGCGTGTCAGACCGTGGAATTTCTCTGGAATCAGAAGTTGGCATTCCCGACCATCCGTACTCCTGCCATGGCGAGTAATTGGCTAGAAACAGCCCAGAGGCGTGAAGGCAACTTTCACTGTAATCAGGGCATGGGGGCGAGCGTCTCAATAATCGCAGGTGTATCTGTTACGCAATACTTGAACGATATAAAGAGATATGACAAGTATCGTTTTTTCTTCCTGTGCTTTGGAGTACGCCGCCGCCATCCCAGCACGAATATATACATTTTAGATTTACAGCCCCATTAGAGGATACTATAAACAGACCTGCAAATCAAAAGGATTTCATGGTGGATTTGTAATTCATTTTCTTCCGGCAACGATCTGACATCGATCCTCTCTTTTAAAAGCAATTACCGATATTGCTTGGCGGTCCTGTATTGGCCTGGCCGGTGTGTCGCGGACGAGATTAACGGCTCCTGGCGGGATTGGAAGACTCTCTTAGCATAATTGGCGGCATCCTTCCAAGGTGACCCCTTGATGGGGACAGGAACCTGCGGAGCGCTCCTGGCTATAGATCTGCGGAGGGGAGGGGGAGAGGCCAGTGATTGAGTCACATTGATTGTTTAAAGTAATTAGGCGGAGGTGGGGAGGGGGGACTAGAAGTGATGTCCGAAGTTGTTAGCATAGCGAAGCAGAGAAGAGATCGTGCCAGGCGCTGTGGAGCGTGCCTGGAATTCGCCTTCCTAACTCTGACAGGGAACTCAGTCCAGATGTATCAATCACACGTGAAGGTGGAGGACAGGTCCTCTTCCCGTTAAGAACAAAATGTCGTGTTTTGTTAACCTCACACGCAGGGTCCTAACAATAGACCCTGCACAGGATGCAGCCGCAGGCGGGGTCCAAAAACCACAGGGGGCCATGTGGGGAGGGGGAGAAGTTTATTTTCCCTGTCCTGAGAGACTGACAACTAAGGGCAAGGAGAGAAAAAACTTTCTGCTCTCTGCACAATTGTTCTAATGACTGCATCTGCTCAGCCACTGATAAGAAATCATACAAAGTTTTGCAGACAGAGATTTGTAGACAGTCCCTATTCAGTGTGCAGCAGGCTCTGGTATACAGTGCCCAGCCCCCAGCCTCTCCAGCCCTTCCCCAAGTGCTGTGTACTGTACTGATGCTGGAGGAGTCTGCAGAGCCCCTCCCCCAGCCTCTCTACCCCTCCCCAAGTGCTGTGTACTGTACTGATGCTGGAGGAGTCTGCATAGCCCCGCCTCCAGCCTTTCCACCCCTCCCCAAGTGCTGTGTACTGTACTGATGCTGGAGGAGTCTGCAGAGCCAGTTCTGCTCCATCAGAGATGGACAAAGTGAGTGTAATAAGCTGAGGCTGGGAGCACACTCGTCTGTCGGTTTTCTGTATGCGTTTTCTGCACACCATGTTTGTGTGAAAACATGCACATTTTATCACAGAAGCTAATGTTATTTATAGAGTAAATGCCTGCAGTGCTTCACTGCTGTCTGTTTTTATCTGCATGGAGAAAACACATTGAAGTGTGCACTAGGCAATCGAATAACATTGGTTCTCAGTTTACCTGTACAGAAAGCGAGGGGGGGGGGGCAGGTTTGGTGGGAGGGAACCCCATCCAAAGTTCCTCAGGGGGACCCAGTGATTTCTAGTTATGGCCCTGATCACACTTAAAATAGAACTAAAGTTAAAGCTGAACTCCAGGGAAGGAAATGATATTTTAGGTTTACATAAGTGGAAAGAGGGACAACATATAGTAAAATCCAGCGATCAGGACTGAGAAGAACTCGCAAGCAATTATCATCCCTCTGCGGATGCAGCAAATGGGCTTAAGATAGTGTTCAGAAAGCTAAAAACAAATACCTGACCTACTGTATTTTTCGGACCATGAGGCCCCGTTTACACTTAATCAGTTGCTCTGTTATAACTGAAAAGACAACTGATTCTCAAAGTAATGCCCATGTTTTCCTATGGCAGAGTTCACACTTAACGCGTTTTAACTGAAATCTTTTTCACAATGTACTGCTATGGAAAAGAAAAAAAAACGCGTACCAACTGATTAAGTGTAAACGGGGCCTAAGTAGATATTTTTCTCCCACAAAAGTTTAGGGGAAAAGTGCCTGCGTCTTATGGTCCGAATGCGACAACATAGACCACTGTCCCCCCACATTGCGATCCCGCATACCTGTCCCCAGGCGTGAAGTGTATTCCTGGGGGAGGGCAGCACCTGGCTGGCATCAGGCAGGTGGATTGGCAAGTGCGGATCCCCCGGAGAGCGGAGCAGAGAGGGTCCCGGCATAAAGGGGCAAACCGAGGATTTTCAAGGGGGGGGGGGGGTGTTTCCTGAAAGGTCTCCCTCAGTCACAAACAATACAGTATAATTCGGTAGGTCATCATGCTGGATAAACATAATGCAATTTCCCGTCCAACCAACCAAATGGGATCGATCAGGAGCAGTTTGGATACAGATAATAATGAGGACAGCCAACATTGGTAATGAAAGGGAAAGTGAAGCATTCACACAGCAGGGGCACAGGGCTGTGCTCATACCTGACTCTGTTAAGTTCTCCAGGGCTGCTCCATGCTCTGCACACACGCTGCTGCTCCATGCTCTGTGCTCACGCTGCTGCTCCATGCTCTGTGCTCACGCTGCTGCTCCATGCTCTGTACACACACTGCTGCTCCATGCTCTGTGCACACGCTGCTCCTCCATGCTCTGTATACATGCTGCTGCTCCATGCTCTGTACACACGCTGCTGCTCCATGCTCTGTACACACGCTGCTGCTCCACGCTCTGCACACACACTGCTGCTCCATGCTTTGCACACACGCTGCTGATCCATGCTCTGTACACACGCTGCTGCTCCATGCTTTGTACACACACTGCTGCTCCATCCAAAGTCAACTGTAGCAGGGAAAGAAAGGGGGAAGTGTTGTGAGCTGCAGATATTCTTGTGTCTCAACTTGTCTCTGTCCACAGACACCGCACCGGCCCTGGTCTGTGGGGGGAGGGGGATTCTGGGGAGCTGTAATCCCCCCCTGCGTTTGCCTATGGCATAGCTGCTGCTGTGTGGTGTGCAGCCCTGCCAATCACGCTGCACGTTTACTTACTGGCACCGATGGTCTCGCTGATGGGATCATAAGGGCACCGTCACTGGGCCAATCACTGAACTTGCTTAGTAACTGTACAGGTGTCAGTTGCCTCTTGGACTATGATGGGTGTGGCTTGTGTCGCTGTGCAGGGATGCAGCAGATGAGCGGAAAGGGGAGGGGTTTCCCAGGAGTCCAGAGTTTGTCTTCAGTTTTAGGAGGGGCAGGGCTTGTGTCGCTGAGAGCGGGAGGGGGTGGCTTGGGCAGGGGTCAGGGATGTGTATGGGGAGGTTCCAGAGTTTGTCTTTATAGTTCTAGGAGAAGTGGGGCTTCTGTAGCTGAGAGCAGGGGGGGATGGTCAGTGATGTGTATGGGGGTTCCAGGTGTCCAGAATTTGTCTTTAGTTTTAGGAGGGGTGGGGCTTGTCTCGCTGAGAGCAGGGGGGGGGGGAGGGGACGGATGGTCAGTGATGTGTATGGGGGTTCCAGGAGTCCAGAATTTGTCTTTAGTTCTAGGAGGGGCGGGGCTTGTGTCACTGTGCGGGGGGGGGGCAGTGGAGAGGGAGGGGGTTTCCCAGGAGTCCAGAGTTTGTCTTTAATTCTAGGAGGAGGCGGGGCTTGTGTCGCTGTGCAGGGGGGGGCAGTGGAGGGGAGGGGGTTTCCCAGGAGTCCAGAGTTTGTCTTTAGTTCTAGGAGGGGCGGGGCTTGTGTCACTGTGCGGGGGGGGGGGGGTTCCAGGAGTCCAGAGTTTGTCTTTAGTTCTAGGAGGGGCGGGGCTTGTGTCACTGTGCGGGGGGGGGGCAGTGAAGGGGGAGGGGGTTTTCCATGAGTACAGAGTTTGTCTTTAGCTTGTGCGGCTCAATACTTGTCACACTGAGTTGCGCTCCCGGGAGTCTTGTTAGTCTCTTCGATCCCAGGCGTATTAATCACCAGATGAAACAAGCTGTCAGGACTGATTGCAGAGATGCTCCCAGCTATAGAGATATATTAGTGGATACAGCCTGCCTCCCGTTCAGTTCAATCCAATCAGCGGTATTTCAGTCGTGCTGTCATCTGAGATGCTTTATAGGGAATCTGTGGCTATTATAAAAGTCTAGGCGTGTTCAGTTACTTAAAGGAAACCTGAAGTGAGAGTTATATGAAGGCTGCCATATTTATTTCCTTTTATACAATACCAGTTGCCTGACTATCCTGCTGATCCTCTACCTCTAATTTTTTTTAGCCATAGACCCTAAAGTGTGGAGATAACATAGACCAGCACACACTGCAGCTAGTTTACTATCAGTACAGGCACAGAGTAATGGCTTATACTGTACATATTGGAGGTTGCCGAGATCAGCACACACTGCAGCTAGTTTACTATCAGTAACAGGCACAGAGTAACAGCTTTTACTGTACATACTGCAGGTAGCAGAGACCAGCACACACTGCAGATAGTTTACTATCAGTACAGGCACAGAGTAACAGCTTATACTGTACATAATGGAGGTAGCAGAGATCAGCACACACTGCAGCTAGTTTACTATCAGTACAGGCGCATAGTAACAGCTTATACTGTACATACTGGAGGTAGCAGATACAGAGGCGTATGTAGAAGGATGCAGGCATGGCAAGTACTATGGGCGCCAATAACATCATGGGCGCCATGCCTGCACCCCTGTTGTGCTACTGAAGCCGCCTGGTGTGTGTCCCGATAGCGGATACACACAGGCAAAGTTAAGCTGCTCCTTCTGTCCAGGGGAGAGAAGAGAGAGGAGGCGCCACTAGGGGGAGCTCCAGGCGAGAGTGAGTGCACTGAGCTCTGAAGACTCGTGCATTGCAGATGGGAACATGCTGAGGATTGAGGGGCCGGGTAGAGAGCCGGAGACTGGGGAGGCAGGTGACTGGTATGGGTCTGGGGTGGATCACTTCTCTCTTTCCCTGCCTACACTCTTCCCCTCTTCCAGGATCACAGATCTGCCCTCACCTTGGCATCATCATAGTGGAGAAGATGAGAAGAGGCACGCAGATCTGCAGGAGGGGGAGTGCAGTGAGGCATGGAAATGTATCAGTAGATTAGCCCTGCACAAGGGAGGAGAGAGCATTGTTTACTCTGTATGCAGCCCAGACTCTGCAGGCAGCGTCTGTTCAGCTGCAAAGTGGTCTGTTCAGCTGCAAAGTGATGCATGTGTAGTGCACTGGCTGGCTGCCCTGCAATCTGATCCCCCTGTCTGTTATTGCTACGTCAGCTGCACTCTGACTCTCACAAGGGGACAAGAATGTGATGAGCAGTCAATGTGGGTTCAGCAGGCTCAGCTGTCCTCAGAGGAGCTCACACTCTAATCCTGTCATAGTCTAATGTCCTACCATATTATTATTATTATTTATTTATATAGCACCGACATATCCTGCAGCACTGTACGGAGTACATAGTCATGTCACTGACTGTCCCCTGAGGAGCTCACACTCTAATCCTACCATAGTCATAGTCTAATGTCCTACCATATTATTATTATTATGTGTTTATATAGCACCGACATATCCTGCAGCACTGTACGGAGTACATAGTCATGTCGCTGACTGTCCTCAGAGGAGCTCACAATCTAATCCTACTGTGTACAGTGCTGCAAAAGATGTCAGTGCTATATAAATACATAATAATAATATGGTAGGACAGTAGACTATGAGTAGAGTACAAAGTCATGTCACTGACTGTCCTCAGAGGAGCTCACAATTTAATCCTACCAAAGTCATAGTCTAATGTCCTACCATATTATTATGTATTTATATAGTCCTGGCATCTTCTGCAGCACTGTACAGAGTACATCGTCATGTCACTGACGGTCCTTAGAGGAGCTCACACTCTAATCCTACCATAGTCATAGTCTAATGTCCTACCATATTATTATTATTACTATTATTATGTATTTATATACCCCTGACATCTCCTGCAGCACTATATAGAGTACATAGTCATGTCACTGGCTGTCCTCAGAGGAGCTCCCAATCTAACCCTACCATAGTCATAGTCTAATGTCCTACCATATTATTATTATGTATATGTATAGCACTGATATCTCCTGCAGCACTGTACAGAGTACATAGTCATGTCACTGACTGTTCTCAGAAGGGCTCACAATCTAACCCTACCATAGTCATAGTGTAATGCACTTTACAGAGTACATAGCCATGCCACTGACTGTCCCCAGAGGAGCTCACAATCTAATCCTCCCATAGTCATAGTCTAATGTCCTACCATATTATTATGTATTTATATATCTTCTGCAGCACATTACGGAGTACATAGTCATGTCACTGACTGTCCTTTGAGGAGCTCACAATCTAATCCTAGTGTAATATCCTACTATATTATTGTTATATATTTATGTAGCGCTGCCGCTGACATGTTCTGCAGCACTTTACAGAGTACATACTCATGTCACATTAGTGTTAGGTGTTTAAAGGCGGGAAGGTTATTGTTAGAGTGCAGAGAACTTTGGCAATATGAAGCTTCCCAAAACATATGTAAATGAGAAAGGATGCCGTTTTTATAAAGGGACACTGTGACGGGGGGGGGGGGCGCAATTTTAGTGTTTGCCATAGGCGCTATACTACCCAGATACGCCACTGAGCAGATATCAGCACACGCAACTAGTTTATTATCAGTACAGGCAAAGAGTAACAGCTTATACTGTACATACTGGAGATAGCAGAGATCAGCACACACTGCAGCTAGTTTACTATCGCACACACTGCAGCTAGTTTACTATCAGTACAGGCACAGAGTAACAGCTTATACTGTACATACTGGAGGCAGCAGGGATCAGCGAACACTGCATCTAGTTGACTATCAGTACAGGCACAGAGTAACAGCTTATATTGTACATACTGAAGGCAGCAGAGATCAGCACACGCTGCAGCTAGTTTACTATCAGTAAAGGCAGAGTAACAGCTTATACTGTACATTTTGGAGGTAGCAGAGATCAGCACACACTGCAGCTAGTGTACTATCAGTACAGGCACAGAGTAACAGCTTATACAGTACATACTGGAGGCAGCAGGGATCACCACACACTGCAGCTAGTTTACTATCAGTACAGGCACAGAGTAACAGCTTATACTGTACATACTGGAGATAGCAGAGATCAGCACATGCTGCAGATAGTTTACTATCAGTACAGGCACAGAGTAACAGGTTATACTGTACATACTGGAGGCAGCAGAGATCAGCACACACTGCAGCTAGTTTACTATCAGTACAGGCAGTAACAGCTTATACTGTACATACTGGAGATAGCAGAGATCAGCACATGCTGCAGCTAGTTTACTATCAGTACAGGCACAGAGTAACAGCTTATACTGTATATACTGGAGATAGCAGAGATCAGCACACACTGCAGCTAGTTTACTATCAGTACAGGCACAGAGTAACAGCTTATACAGTACATACTGGAGGCAGCAGGGATCACCACACACTGCAGCTAGTTTACTATCAGTACAGGCACAGAGTAACAGCTTATACTGTACATACTGGAGGTAGCAGAGATCAGCACACACTGCAGCTAGTTTACTATCAGTACAGGCAGTAATAGCTTATACTGTACATACTGGAGATAGCAGAGATCAGCACATGCTGCAGCTAGTTTACTATCAGTACAGACACAGAGTAACAGCTTATACTGTATATACTGGAGATAGCAGAGATCAGCACACACTGCAGCTAGTTTACTATCAGTACAGGCAGTAATAGCTTATACTGTACATACTGGAGATAGCAGAGATCAGCACATGCTGCAGCTAGTTTACTATCAGTACAGACACAGAGTAACAGCTTATACTGTACATACTGGAGATAGCAGAGATCAGCACACGCTGCAGCTAGTTTACTATCAGTACAGGCACAGAATGTAAATCTGGATTAGGAAAGATTTTAGAGTGGACCAACACTGACTAAATAATTAATGCATCAATATTGTAAAAAAAAAAAAAAAAAATAGTAATTTTATTACTTCCGTTATTTTCGCTACAGTTTCTCTTTAAGCGCTATGTTTATTTTCTAAGTTAATTTTACTGCTAGGTACTTTAGCAGATTTGGGGGTGGTTTGAGGTAAAGGGCCTTTTTGTTTTTCTATATGTCCCATTGCTTCATCCTCTGTGCGCTCACACACGTTATGGATGAAGTCCCAGTGTCAGCCAATCGGTTTACAGCTCTGCTGCCGACAGGCGTATTTCAGGAGAAAAGGAGCATATACCGGCTTTCACATATCCGATATATAGTAGAGGGAGTCGGAATTGACAACTTTCATATCTGCCAAAATTTCACACGGAATGCCAAAATAATTCTCGATTCCAAGTTTGCATTGCAAATTAGTCAAATAGTTATTTATTGCAAATATATTTTTGCACTAACCATAGGACCTGATCTCAGAACTTCCTCTCTGCTGTAAAAAATAAGCAAAAGCATAATAAGTTCACAGTGCACTCTGCAATTAAAAAAGTATCAAAAAGTAGGTGAAAAGGTCCTATCAACTGCTTGCCGGCCGTGTCACGCTGATGGGCGTGGCCACGGCGGCAGCCCCAGGACCGCCTAACGCCGATTGGCGTAAAAACCTTAAGCTTCGCTTTGCAGGAGATCGTGCGCACGCTGCTTCAGTCTCCCAGTGGCGATCACCGCTTGGAGACTGTTAGACGGTGAAACCGCTGTCTAATTACTGTGTACAGCACTGTGATCAGCAGCAGCGCTGTACTGTGGACAGCCGTGTGACACAGCTGTCCCCTCCAGAGTCTTGGAGGTGATCGGCTGTCATACGCTGAAGCCTATCACAGCCAATCACAGTGATTGGCTGGCGGGGGGAGGGAGGGTTTAGTAAATGCTAACAAAATGCTGCATGTCCTGCATTTGCGATTTTGCTAATCGCAATCGCTTCTGTGGAATTTGCACCATCCATTTATATTGGCAGAGCGTTTAGGGAAATCGCTAGCGATTTATCACGTTCCCTAAACGCTCAAAAAATTGCTCTAGTGGGTTCCAGCCCTTAGGGCCTATTTCCACTACACGCAGATTGGATACAGAATTGATGCAGAAAAACTGACTCCAATTAATGCCTATGGGAAAATCTGCATCAGAAAAATCACGTTTAGTGGAAACAGGCCAATAGACATTCAATAGAGTCAGTTTTTCTGCATCCAATCTGCGTGTAGTGGAAACAGGCCCTTAGACTGATAGAAAACTTAGGAGAAAAGTCCTTTGTCTTAGAAGTCGGAGCAGTGCTTTTCAGCGCTGCTAGATTTGGGCGCAGTCGGCGCCACCATAGACTAGAATAGGAATCACTCCTATAGCAGCGCTCAGTGAGTAACGTCGGCGCCATCAGAAGACGGAGCCGAGGTTGCTTAAAAAAACACAATAATTCGGCCTCCAGCAATCGCTGGGAGCCGAATTATTTCATTCCCCCACTATCCATGGCGGCCTGGAGGGGGAATAGTAATTAAAACGGCCCGGACTTGTGCAGAAGCAGGATCAGCCATATACCGCTGTATCCTGTGCCCAAGTGTACCGGCGCCCATTTCAAATGTACTCTTAGAAGTCTCGTGATTTGGTCAGATACAACTTTTCACAATTCAACTGTGCTGCCATGTAGAGAGAAGTGAATTTATCCTGGCAGCCCTTCCCAAGAAGCTATACCTGTTCAGTCATTGAGCTCTGAGGAAGTGGAGATGCTAACCAAGGCCTGTAGAGTGGGAGATGCAGCCCGTGGCTGTTTTTGCAGTTTCTCTGAGCATTGCTCGGTCTAACTTTGAGGTGAAGGTGCTGGGAGGTCCATTTAGTGAAACATTGCCAACCGTGTTGAATGTTCTTCAATTGAAAATAAACTTTCTCATTGTAGAAAAATGGATGGCAGATTGTTTGGAAAAAGCCTTATAAAGCTGGCCATACACTTAAAGATTGCCACCCAATGTGGCAAGTGATCGACTCCTCTCTGATTCAGAAAGGAATTGATTTGTAGCACACATACACAGCATATTGCAGGAAGTGTATTGAAAATCGATCAAACAACAGCATGAAAAATCTAAAAGTGCCCATTAACGGTACAATTGTGAAACCGATTGATCCTTTCTGATCATCGCGATACTTGATTGGAAGCCGTTGGTCATGCTCATCAACGGCTGAATTCCGCCAGACAATTCAATCAGAATAATTGGATCTCATCGTTCTGATCAGACTGGTTAGCGGGAATTTGACCATTAGTGGGCAAGACCATTTGTTTCTGATCGATTACTGCAGCGGTCAGAAACAATCTATTGGCCATGGAATTGTACCGTTAATGAGTACTTCAAACAATTCAATCAATAAAAAAAAATTGGATTGTATTTATAAGATCCAAAGGAAAAAAATTGTATGGTTTTTGGTGCCCACTGCCCACTAACGGTACAATTTTCAGTGAAGACTTGTCCAAGTGATCGCATTGGCAAAAAAATAACCTCATTAAAATTGTCTGTGAGTGATTCAAGTGGTGATCTTTTGACGACAATTTAGTCAATCCGAATAAGAATTTTTAGAAACAATTGTTACAGATAGGAAGTACGGATTGGTTTGTTGATGGTGGGATAATCGATATATTACAACATTTTATTTCCAATCGCATTTGTCTGATTGCTCGGGCATTAGTGGGCACTCTTAGGCGCTGACCCCCAGACATGTGACGGACAGCGCTTGGCTGGCTGCCTATGTCTATCTTTATATTCCAGACATGGAGTCACACAGGTTACCGCGTACGGCTGGCGCGTTTCTGCCCGGCATTACAAGTCAGCGAGTCGGAACATCCTGGTCTCTTACCTCTTCCATAAAGGAATTAGATTCTTTCATTTGATTAGCGAGATGAAATTCAAACAAATTAAAGTGGCTTCTCCCATTGGCTGCCTCTGGCCTTGTTGACGTTGACTCTGAAACAATTCAGCCTGCTCGATTACCCGCCATACCCAAATCGCGTTCTGTGCCTGCGCCTCAGCGGGCGCCGATCCAACCAGATGCCTAAATGAATCAGAGGGAACGCGGACGGGAGACAATATGCCCGAGCAAAGCGCACTGCCGATAAGACTCTGCGCATTTTACGGGCAAATAGCTTATTATAATGAGCAGAACGCCGCCCGCATAAACAGCCATTGTAATGAGAGGACTGTTGCATGCAAGAATAGATACATACATTTCATGCTAGCGAGATGCGCAATCTTTCATTAAAACATATTGTAGGAAAAAAAGCCTTTTGTGAGCGCCCCATTGCGTCGCTTCAATGAGGTAAAGAGACCCTGTCACTTAGAAAGCGGAGGTGCTGTAATTAAAAAGCGGATTATTGTTTCAGTATGAGACAGCTGGATTCACTGCCAATTAGAGCGGGTTTGGGCAGACAGGAAAATAAAAATAAGTCTTTAAAGCTCGGCGTGCCTTTTTTTAATTTCTCCCTTCCGCCTCATATTACGCAGGGCCCCCAACCACACTCCAATATACCGTGTTTCCCCTAAAGTAAGACATCCCCTGAGAAAAGCCCTAGCAGGAATTCCTAGCATGCCTGAAATATAAGACATCCCCCGAATATAAGCCCTAGCAGCAACCCACATGACACCAGCAAGTCCCGCTCAATACAAAGCCTGGATACAGGAGAGCAGCAGTATAATGTGAGTTCTACAGTCCTGTATATGTGTCAGGCAATGTGTGTTTTTGTTGGAGCCATCCCTCCTGATTTGTCGTGATAAGCAGCAGCAGCACTTCCTCTCTTCCCAGTACACACAGCTTATCCTATCATAGCTCTGGGGAGCCTGATAGAGTTCTCTGCCTGCAAGAAATAGACTCTTACCCACATGATCAGCAGAATCAGTTTCTTGTACGTGAGAGCCAATATCTGCAAACCACAAGCTCTGTGTATGCTGCTTGTGTTTCAGCATGGCATGCAGTATATACATTCTGTATAGGAAAACAACCAGTGTTTCCCCAAAAAATAAGACATCCTCTAAAAATAAGCCCTAGCGCATCTTTTGGAGCAAAAATGAATATGACAGTGTCTTATTTTCGGGGGGAACATGGTATTTTCCGAAGCACCCTTAATGTTCCAGTGATGGCATTATACAGGGGATTCAGCCAGGAGAGTCATGGTGTAGGTGACTTACTGAAGATTGTGGAAGGGGGCGTGGCTGATGCAGACACTGACCCTCCCATTCTGTCAGTGGGGCATGGCCAATGGGAAAGTGAGGTGTGATGAATGCAGCATTGTGCAGTTAGCGGCTGTTCCTGTGAATGTGGAGGGGTTGTGGAAGGGGCAGCACTGCGAGTGACATGATCCCAACCTGTGGTCTAGCTAAAGAGCTAGGGGCCCCATTGCAAGTTTTACGTTGGGCCCCCTTCAAGCAATAGGAGCACCAAACCTACCAGGGACAGCTGCAGTAACAGAGAAGCAAAAGCAGAGGAGGGGAGCAGTGTGTTAATGATTACTACTATTGAAAGACAGTACATATAGTGGTGATCATTACCAGCATGGCACCAATGAAAAGCTAATACAGCAGTTAAAGGATACCAGATGTCAAAAAAGTAAGAGGAATGGGGGAGCAGGCATATACCGTATATACTTGCATATAAGCCGACCCGTGTATAAGCCCAGGTACCCACTTTCTCTTCAGAAAACAGGAAAACGTGATTCACTCGCATATAAGCCCCCTCCCCAGTATAGCTCTCTTCACAGTAGCCAGATGTGCCCCCACTACAAGTCATTCCCTCTCCCCATCGCCAGATGTGCCCCAGGATCATACAGCAGTGTCTCAAGAAGCCACTAGATGGCATCATAGATATGAGACACGGTGATTGCCACACAGGAAGAATCCCTGATCATTGCACAGCTGACACGTTGCTTGCACGCTCCGCTCCACAAGCCGGGGGACACAGGTAGTCTTGAGCAGTACACTTTTCACACTATGTTGCAGGGGATGGGGGGCACGGACACAGCAGGGAGCCAGCTGGTAAGAGCAGGTTCACTAGTGCCCAAGCCATTAACAAAGCCTGCTCCACCATACATTCTGCTCCACCATCCGTTCTGCTCCACTGACTCGCATATAAGCCGAGGGGAAAACTTTTCAGCACATTTTTGTGCTTCAAAATTAGGCTTATACACGAGTATATACAGTACTATCACCTGTCCTGATGCCTGTCGCTCCCCCTGTTCTCCTTTCTGCCCCCCGCAGCATAGTTAAAAGCGCCCCAGGTAACCTGTTCCGGGTCGCCAGAGTCGGGCTTTCCTGCGCAGGTGCTGGCTGGGCTGCGCACGTCCTACAGTGTGCATCCATGGCCGGGAGCGCTCTGCGCATGCGTATGACATCATGCGCATGATGTATTGACGTCATACACATATGCAGAGCGTCCCTCTGGCCCGCTCTGTAGGACGCGTGCAGCCCGGTCAGCACCTGCGCAGGAAAGCCCGATTCTGGCGACACGGATCAGGTTCCCAGGGGGCTTTTAGCTATGCTGTGGGGGCAGAAAGGAGAATGAGGGAGCGACAGGCATCAGGACAGGTGATAGTACATGCCTGCTCCCCCTGCTTCCCTTACTTTATAGACATCTGGTGTCCTTTAGGTCCTCTGATGTCTGGGGTAACAAAAAGGCTAGAAACAGCCCTGCACACACCACAAACAAGCATGCAGCTAATCTTGTCAGATCTGGCAATAATGTCAGAAACACCTGATCTGCTGCATGCTTGTTCAGGGGCTGTGGCTAAGTATTAGAGGCCGAGGATCAGCAGGATAGCCGGGCATCCGGTATTGCTTGAAAGTAAATAAATATGGCAGCCTCCATATCCCTCTCACTACAGGTTCCCTTTGGCTCAGTACCTCGGTTACGCAATGCTGAGCACATACAATGTTATGTAGATATCGGGTTATCGGTAACGCACCCCCCCCCCCCTTATATAACTGACATGTCAGTGGCGAGTGGCTGACCCTTTAACCTACAAATCTATTGAACTTTGCAAATTAGCGATCGTTAAATTCAGATTAGCGCGCCCCGCTGGGACCTCTGTAAGCGGCGTCTGTGGAGCCATGAATATTTTACGAGTCACAGGTGTGGCAGACAATTATCGGAATTTGTGAGGAGTGTGACGTCCATTTGTCAGGCGGCGTACGCGAGGAAAGAATGCGTCTCGTGGTGACACTTAGCAGAGAGACGTGTAGCAGGTTTTGTTAGGGTAGCGGCGGGTTCCATTAGCGAGACTCACATACATGCGGACCACCGGGGAGTGCTAAAATAAAACTACAGGTTCTTATTCACTGAGATGTATAAAACTCGCTGTGCGGCCGATGTCACCAGCCTGGCAATGTCACCGAGAACACAGACAAGTTCATTTTGTAGTTACAAAAAAAAAATGTTGTTTTTTTCAGTTCAAAACATTTATTTTAATTAGTTTTTCTATTTATTTATTTGTTTATTTAAGTACCGTATATACTCACATATAAGCCGATCCGCGTATAGGCCAAGGTACCCACGTTTCCCAAGAAACCAGGAAAAAGTGATTGACTCGCATATAAGCCTAGTATAGTATCCCTAGTATATCCCTATCCCTAGTATAGCCCCCTCCACAGTAGCCAGATGTGCCCCCAGTGCAAGTTAGCCTCCCCCTCCCAATAGCCAGATGTGCCCCAAGGATGATACAGTTGCTTCTCAAAACACCACTAGATGGCGTCATAGATATGAGACACAGCGATTGCCACACAGGAAGAATCCCCGATCATTGCACCGCTGACACATTGCTGCACGCTCCGCTCCACAAGCCAGGGGCACAGGTAGTCTTGAGCAGCACACTCTGCACACCATTTTGCAGGGGATGGGGGACACAGCAGGGAGTCAGGGGACACAGGTAATCTTGAGCAGCGCACTCTGCACACCATGCTACAGGGGATGGGGGGGGGGCACAGACGCAGGAGGGAGCCAGCTGGTGAGAGCAGGATCACTAGTGCCAATCCTTACACTCCTCTGCCAGTAACAAAACCTGCTTCACCATCCATTCTTCTCCACTGACTCGCATATAAGCCGAGGGGGTAACTTTTCAGCACGTTTTTTTGTACTGAAAAATTAGGCATATACGCGAGTATATAAGGTATTTTTTATATAGCACCGACATATTATGCAGTGCTGTACTGAGTACATAGTCATCATGTCACTAACTGTCCCTCAGAGGGGCTCACAATCTAGTCCCTACCATACTACCATCCATACTACCATAGTCATGTGTATGTATTGTGTAGTGTATGTATCATAGTCTAGGGCCAATTTAGGGGAAGCCAATTAACTTCTCTGTATGTTTTTTTTTTTTGTGATGTGGGAGGAAACCGGAGGGCCTGGAGAAAACCCATGCAGACACGGGGAGAACATACAAACTCTTTGCAGATGTTGACCTGGCTAGGATTTGTACCAGGCACCCAGCTCTGCAAGGCAAGAGTGCTTACCACTACGCAACCAGGCTACCCAACTCTGTATAGCTGGATATGGAAGTTCCTTTTAAACAATACCAGTTGCTTGGCAGCCCTGCTAGTCTGTTTGGCTGCAGTAGTGCCTGTATCACACCAGAAACAAGCAGGGATTACCAGGCAACTGATATAAAAGGAAATAATTATATCAGCCTGCATATCCCTTTCACGTCAGATCCACGTTAAGCTATGTCTGCCTGTTGCGGAGTCTGTCAGCGTGTTTTGAATCATCGTTGCGTTTGAACATCGTTATTTTCTGGCGATTATTCCTCTATCAGTAACGTCTTCATAGCCTGGATGGGAACACACAGGCGCACATGATATATTCCTGTAATACTCTCATCTCCCCAGCGCCCGTCGTCAAGCTGAGATAAAAGACCTGCGGAGAGTATCTGGGATAAGCTGCCCTTTAATGAACTTATTCTTAGGAGCAGAGGCCTTGCAGGATTAACATAGCGAGAGATCCAACCTTCCGGGAGAGAGAGCGCGAATAATGAGCTGCGATCTGTAATATAATGAAGACTCCGAACATCTCGTATTACATACAGATTTGTGTACAGGTGGAGCTCAGCCCTGCAGAATTCATATTTAAAGAGACTCTGTAACACATTTTTCAGCCTTAGTTATTCTATCCTATAAGTTCCTATACCTGATCTAATCTGCTCTGGCTTACTGCAGTCTTTCCTAACTGCACTGTCTCTGTAATAAATCAATGTATCTTTCCTCTGTCCTGTTTGTCGGGCTAAAGTTTGATTGTGTGGAATGTGCAGGGCTGCTTGTGATTGGTAGAAGCGATACACACCCTCTGCAGGCCCCCTGCACACTCTGAATGACTCACACACTATGCTTAGCTGAGCCTATTAGAAGCTGGTTAGTTTGTTTGTAAACACTGCCTAAAACTGTTAATTACAAGCCAGGATTGCAGCAGAGAGTGGCAGAAACAGCACAGAGGGGCACAGGATAAAATAAGGAATAGAATGGTATGCTTTTTATTGTAAGAATATTAGAGTACAGATTCTCTTTAAAGTGATCTCGTTTAAAGCAAACATGAAGTGGCCTAAAACAAACGTTCCAGCGCTGCGCAGTAACATGGACCTGCGATCGGGCTTGGCAGGGACAGTGCTGGAGGACCCGCGATCAGGCTTGGCAGGGACAGGGCTGGAGGACCCGCGATCAGGCTTGGCAGGGACAGAGCTGGAGGACCCGCGATCGGGCTTGGCAGGGACAGTGCTGGAGGACCCGCGATCGGGCTTGGCAGGGACAGGGCTGGAGGACCTGCGATCAGGCTTGGCAGTGACAGTGCTGGAGGACCCGCGATCGGGCTTGGCAGGGACAGGGCTGGAGGACCCGTGATCGGGCTTGGCAGGGACAGGGCTGGAGGACCTGCGATCAGGCTTGGCAGGGACAGTGCTGGAGGACCCGCGATCGGGCTTGGCAGGGACAGGGCTGGAGGACCCGCGATCAGGCTTGGCAGGGACAGGGCTGGAGGAATGGTGATCGGGCTTGGCAGGGACAGGGCTGGAGGACCCGCGATCGGGCTTGGCAGGGACAGGGCTGGAGGACCCGCGATCGGGCTTGGCAGGGACAGGGCTGGAGGACCTGCGATCAGGCTTGGCAGGGACAGGGCTGGAGGACCCGCGATCGGGCTTGGCAGGGACAGGGTTGGAGGACCCGCGATCGGGCTTGGCAGGGACAGGGCTGGAGGACCGGTGATCGGGCTTGGCAGGGTCAGGGCTGGAGGACCTGCGATCGGGCTTGGCAGGGACAGGGCTGGAGGACCCGGGATCGGGCTTGGCAGGGACAGGGCTGGAGGACCCGCGATCGGGCTTGGCAGGGACAGGGTGGAGGACCCGTGATCAGGCTTGGCAGGGACAGGGCTGGAGGACCCGCGATCGGGCTTGGCAGGGACAGGGCTGGAGGACCCACGATCGGGCTTGGCAGGGACAGGGCTGGAGGACCCGCGATCGGGCTTGGCAGGGACAGGGCTGGAGGACCCGCGATCGGGCTTGGCAGGGACAGGGCTGTAGGACCCGCGATCAGGCTTGGCAGGGACTGGGCTGGAGGACCCGCGATCAGGCTTGGCAGGGACAGGGCTGGAGGACCCGCGATCAGGCTTGGCAGGGACTGGGCTGGAGGACCCGGGATCGGGCTTGGCAGGGACTGGGCTGGAGGACCCGCGATCGGGCTTGGCAGGGACAGGGCTGGAGGACCCGCGATCAGGCTAGGCAGGGACAGTGCTGGCGGACCCGCGATCGGGCTTGGCAGGGACAGGGCTGGAGGACCCGCGATCAGGCTTGGCAGGGACAGGGCTGGAGGACCTGCGATCAGGCTTGGCAGGGACAGTGCTGGAGGACCCGCGATCGGGCTTGGCAGGGACAGGGCTGGAGGACCTGCGATCAGGCTTGGCAGGGACAGGGCTGGAGGACCCGCGATCGGGCTTGGCAGGGACAGGGCTGGAGGACCTGCGATCAGGCTTGGCAGGGACAGGGCTGGAGGACCCGCGATCGGGCTTGGCAGGGACAGGGCTGGAGGACCGGCGATCGGGCTTGGCAGGGACAGGGCTGGAGGACCCGTGATCAGGCTTGGCAGGGACAGGGCTGGAGGACCCGTGATCAGGCTTGGCAGGGACAGGGATGGAGGACCGGTGATCGGGCTTGGTAGGGACAGGGCTGGAGGACCTGCGATCAGGCTTGGCAGGGACAGTGCTGGAGGACCCGCGATCGGGCTTGGCAGGGACAGGGCTGGAGGACCTGCGATCAGGCTTGGCAGGGACAGGGCTGGAGGACCCGCGATCGGGCTTGGCAGGGACAGGGCTGGAGGACCTGCGATCAGGCTTGGCAGGGACAGGGCTGGAGGACCCGCGATCGGGCTTGGCAGGGACAGGGCTGGAGGACCTGCGATCAGGCTTGGCAGGGACAGGGCTGGAGGACCGGTGATCGGGCTTGGCAGGGACAGGGCTGGAGGACCCGCGATCGGGCTTGGCAGGGACAGGGCTGGAGGACCCGCGATCGGGCTTGGCAGGGACAGGGCTGGAGGACCCGCGATCAGGCTTGGCAGGGACAGGGCTGGAGGACCCGCGATCGGGCTTGGCAGGGACAGGGCTGGAGGACCTGCGATCGGGCTTGGCAGGGACAGGGCTGGAGGACCCGGGATCAGGCTTGGCAGGGACAGGGCTGGAGGACCCGGGATCAGGCTTGGCAGGGACAGGGCTGGAGGACCCGGGATCAGGCTTGGCAGGGACAGGGCTGCAACCAGGGGCGTAGCAATAGGGTTTGCGGAGGTTGCGACCGCATCGGGGCCCTTGGGCCAGAGGGGCCCCGAAGGGCTCTCCCTCAACTACAGTATTAGCTCTCTATTGGTCCTGTGCTGGTAATAATCACTTCTATAGATACATTGAATAGTGCTAATCATTAACAAACTGTTTCCTATCTGATTCTTGCACCTCTGACACTGTAGTTGCCATTGGCAGGTTTTGGTGCGCCGTATCAATTGTTATGTATAGAGTGCTTGGGGGGGGGGGCCCATTGTAAAACTTGCATCGGGGCCCACAGCTCCTTAGCTACGCCACAGGAAGGAGGACGGGGGAAGCCTTTGATGGATCCAGGGGCTTCCATCATTTGCAGCACTTCTGTTCTCATAGGTTTCCTTTCACACCGGTATCGGCTGTCAGCACCAAGGACAGAGCATAATGCAAATCAATGAGAACCTGTACTGTGTTACAAACAGGGGCGGCAAGTGACATGCTAATATTTCTGAATTGCACTCATATTTACTGCAAATTATACGCAGCCTAGTGGACAATAGGACTGGATTTCTGGAAAGGCAAGCAAGGCCCGGGCCCTGGGCGGCTGCAACCCAAGGGGGCAACTAGACATGAAATAGGGGTTACTACATTTTAAAGAGAGACTGCAGCTAGTTTACTATCAGTACAGGCAGAGAGTAACAGCTTATACTGTACATACTAGAGGCAGCAGAGATCAGCACACACTGCAGCTAGTTTACTATCAGTACAGGCACAGAGTAACAGCTTATACTGTACATACTAGAGGCAGCAGAGATCAGCACACACTGCAGCTAGTTTACTATCAGTACAGGCACAGAGTAACAGCTTATACTGTACATACTGGAGGTAGCAGAGATCAGCACACACTGCAGCTAGTTTCCTATCCGTACAGGCACAGAGTAACAGCTTATACGGTACATACTGGAGGTATCAGAGTTTAGCACACACTGCAGCTACTTTACTATCGGTACAGGCACAGAGTAACAGCTTATACTGTACATACGAGAGGGAGCAGAGATCAGCACACACAGCAGCTAGTTTACTATCAGTACAGGCACAGAGTAACAGCTTATACTGTACATACTGGAGGCAGCAGAGATCAGCACACACTGCAGCTAGTTTACTATCAGTACAGGCACAGAGTAACAGCTTATACTGTACATACTGGAGGTAGCAGAGATTAGCACACACACTGCAGCTACATTACTATCAGTACAGGCACAGAGTAGCAGCTTATACTGTACATACTGAAGGTAGCAGAGATCAGCACACACTGCAGCTAGTTTCCTATCAGTACAGGCACAGAGTAACAGCTTATACTGTACATACTGGAGGCAGCAGAGGTCAGCACACATTGCAGCTAGTTTGCTATCTGTACAGGCACAGAGTAACAGCTTATAATGTACATACTGGAGGTAGCAGAGATCAGTACACACTGCAGCTAGTTTTCTATCAGTACAGGCACAGAGTAACAGCTTATACTGTACATACTGGAGGCTGCAGAGACCAGCACACACTGCAGCTAGTTTACTATCAGTACAGGCACAGAGTAACAGCTTATACTGTACATACGAGAGGCAGCAAAGATCAGCACACACGGCAGCTAGTTTTCTATCAGTACAGGCACAGTGTAACAGCTTATACTGTACATACTGGAGGCAGCAGAGACCAGCACACACTGCAGCTAGTTTACTATCAGTACAGGCACAGAGTAACAGCTTATACTGTACATACTAGAGGCAGCAAAGATCAGCACACACGGCAGCTAGTTTTCTATCAGTACAGGCACAGAGTAACAGCTTATACTGTACATACTGGAGGTAGCAGAGATCAGCACACACTGCAGCTAGTGTACAATCAGTACAGGCACAGAGTAACAGCTTATACTGTACATACTGGAGACAGCAGAAATCAGCACACACTGCAGCTAGTATACTATCAGTACAGGCAGAGAGTAACAGCTTATACTGTACATACTAGAGGCAGCAGAGATCAGCACACACTGCAGCTAGTTTACTATCAGTACAGGCACAGAGTAACAGCTTATACTGTACATACTGGAGGTAGCAGAGATCAGCACACACTGCAGCTAGTTTCCTATCCGTACAGGCACAGAGTAACAGCTTATACTGTACATACGAGAGGGAGCAGAGATCTGCACACACTGCAGCTAGTTTACTATCCGTACAGGCACAGAGTAACAGCTTATACTGTACATACTAGAGGCAGCAGAGATCAGCACACACTGCAGCTAGTTTCCTATCCGTACAGGCACAGAGTAACAGCTTATACGGTACATATTGGAGGTATCAGAGTTTAGCACACATACTGCAGCTACTTTACTATCGGTACAGGCACAGAGTAACAGCTTATTCTGTACATACGAGAGGGAGCAGAGATCAGCACACACTGCAGCTAGTTTACTATCAGTACAGGCACAGAGTAACAGCTTATACTGTACATACGAGAGGGAGCAGAGATCTGCACACACTGCAGCTAGTTTACTATCAGTACAGGCACAGAGTAACAGCTTATACTGTACATACTGGAGGTAGCAGAGATCAGCACACACTGCAGCTAGTTTCCTATCCGTACAGGCACAGAGTAACAGCTTATACGGTACATATTGGAGGTATCAGAGTTTAGCACACATACTGCAGCTACTTTACTATCGGTACAGGCACAGAGTAACAGCTTATTCTGTACATACGAGAGGGAGCAGAGATCAGCACACACTGCAGCTAGTTTACTATCAGTACAGGCACAGAGTAACAGCTTATACTGTACATACTGGAGGCAGCAGAGATCAGCACACACTGCAGCTAGTTTACTATCAGTACAGGCACAGAGTAACAGCTTATACTGTACATACTGGAGGCAGCAGAGATCAGCACACACTGCAGCTAGTTTACTATCAGTACAGGCACAGAGTAGCAGCTTATACTGTACATACTGGAGGTAGCAGAGAACAGCACACACTGCAGCTAGTTTCCTATCAGTACAAGCACAGAGTAACAGCTTATACTGTACATACTGGAGGTAGCAGAGATCAGCACACATTGCAGCTAGTTTGCTATCTGTACAGGCACAGAGTAACAGCTTATAATGTACATACTGGAGGTAGCAAAGATCAGCACACACTGCAGCTAGTTTTCTATCAGTACAGGCACAGAGTAACAGCTTATACTGTACATACTGGAGGTAGCAGAGATCAGCACACACTGCAGCTAGTTTACTATCAGTACAGGCACAGAGTAACAGCTTATATTGTACATACTAGAGGCAGCAAAGATCAGCACACACGGCAGCTAGTTTTCTATCAGTACAGGCACAGAGTAACAGCTTATACTGTACATACTGGAGACAGCAGAGATCAGCACAAACTGCAGCTAGTTTACTATCAGTACAGGCACACAGTAACAGCTTTTATTGTACATACTAGAGGCAGCAGAGGTCAGCACACACTGCAGCTAGTTTACTATCAGTACAGGCACAGAGTAACAGCTTATACTGTACATACTGGAGGTAGCAGAGATCAGCACACACTGCAGCTAGTTTACTATCAGTACAGGCACAGAGTAACAGCTTATACTGTACATACTGGAGGCAGCAGAGATCATCACACACTGCAGCTACTTTACTATCAGTACAGGCACAGAGTAACAGCTTATACTGTACATACTGGAGATAGCAGAGATTAGCACACACACTGCAGCTAGCTTACTATCAGTACATGCACAGAGTACCAGCCTATACTGTACATACTGGAGGCAGCAGAGACCAGCACACACTGCAGCTAGTTTACTATCCGTACAGGCACAGAGTGAATTGTTCATGGCATGCATACTTCAATGAATGTTTCATTGAACAAAAACAATAAAACAGTTAATACTTAAAAAGTAGATTTAAACATAAAATAAAACTGTGTAATATCTTAAAAAGTCAATTTTAGGAGAAGGAAGATAGATACAATCGTTTATTTATTTACCAGTAGTTTATTTTAGCCTCGGGTAGTCCTTTAAACATTATTATAATGACTTCGCTAACCGATGGGACCATTCATTGATTTGACATTTTAGTCTGTCTTTGAGATTTACATCACTGAGAAGACTGACTTAATAAGCTCCTTCAGATTACACTCAGAAGCTACACAAAGAAAAGGGAATGATGGAACTGGTCACATTTTAGTGTTCTTCACTTCTAATGAATCGAATATTCAAAGTTGCAACTCCAGTGACCATCCCCAAACTGGATACATTGAGTTATGAGGTCTGACCTCTGTTATACAGTGTGAAGAGAGGGAAACCGAGAGCCCGATATGGTGTAGTATGTTAATGTAATGGTATCTGGTGATAAAGAAGGTGATTATACTCACAAAGGTAGGTCGCCACCAAGGCAACCACTGGGCGAGCAGGCGGGGAGAATTATAACCTGACCCCGCTCAGGTCTGAGAAGTCGCTTTCTGTAGATAGGAAAAAGTGGGGATACACCCCTCCACCAAGGGTGGATTAAATTATTTTGTAGCAGGATAACAGAGGCGCCAGGTAGAGTAAAATTAATTAAAATCATTAAAAGGGGCAAAGTGGGTGGACTCACCTCCCTTCTAGAAGAAATGGCCGGACAACAGGCAAGTTACTTGCAGTTTAAAGTAACATTTAATAATAACTCCAAAAGGGCAACGCGTTTCACGGGTAACAGTCCCGCTTCTTCAGGCAAACGATTTTTGGAGGGTACACTGTCTGGTCAAGAGCTGGGTATAGCGCCTCTGTACCCAGCTCTTGACCAGACAGTGTACCCTTCAAAAATCGTTTGCCTGAAGAAGCGGGACTGTTACTAGTGAAACGCGTTGCACTTTTGGAGTTATTATTAAATGTTACTTTAAACTGAAAGTAACTTGCCCGTTGTCCGGCCATTTCTTCTAGAAGGGAGGTGAGTCCACCCACTTCGATCTGTTATACAGTATATCCTGTTTATCTCTCTTAGCAGAGACCTATTCACAAAAACATAAAATGTCTGTGTCGTCTGCTGTTTTAGCAGCATTTTGCCACCCCATTCAGTTAAGTGTTTATCTCTGTTGCCTAAATTCTAAAAGGATTCCTTGTTATCAACAGGAGTAGAGAGTGACAAAGAGTGTCCCGTTAAATTCTTCCCATTTGATTCCCTGCAGATTTGTTCTCTTAAATCAGATGGGAATGGATTAATTTAAATGTTTGATCAATTAAATTTCCATTGCTTTTGATTAAAAAAAAATCAATAAAAAATATTGATTGGATAGCACTGGAAATCTAGGTTAATTGGAGGCAAGGCAGTAACGGTGGTTGATTGACGGCCATAGCATTGTACTGCATCAAACTGTGTAACGCTGCACTTCAATAGATTGATTTTCAATAGATTTCCCGCTAAAATCTGTGAGTGGTTGGAAACGTTGAGTGGAAATCTATCTATATGTGTATAGCCAGCTTTAGTCTTTTTCTGTGAGACCTGTTAAGAGGGGATGACATAGTAGAGTTCCTCTTCCATCAACAGGAGTGCTGGTTTACTAAAGGGATTGCCTGCTTATCAAGAGGAGTGGAGAGTGCTTGAAAGTGATCTGTAGAGGGAGCTGATGAGATCTTTGGGGGTGGAGCTTGAGTTGAGCTATAACTACCACTGTGTTCAAAAAAAACAAAAATTACTGTGGGATATCAACCTAAGAAATAATTGTGGCTCTCTGTCTCACCTATTAACTTGGTATAGATCAACAATTATAAATATAGGGAGCTGAGATTAGCAGTATCAAATTTATTAATCAATCTATTTGCACATATCAAAAATTACATAATTATATCCACAAAATTAAAAACAATTAAAACTCACAACCTATAGCTCCAACCTATGCAAGATATTCCATTACGGGCAATTATAGCTCCAGGTGCACCTGTTTATACCGGTATATGCATATATATCTCTTCAGGCCCCTTTAATCCTGTTCGGTTAGACTATAGAACGTCATCCATTCAAAACGCAGTATCTTCAATCCAACCTGTATATTAATTTATGTTTAAGCCTCTTATCCATATATAGGAAACACCCCCATTACATGTAGCAACCTGCTACAAAACCTTGCTTGCCTTAACTGCCACCGGAGCGTCCAATCATAAAAATGACATTTTGCAGGAATGAATTCTGACAAAAAGCAGACAATTGCGCTGGCTGGTTTTACAAAGCCATCTTGTGCTGGGTCGGGTCGGCCAATCAGGCCTGGTAATCAGGCCTGGTACTCACGTGCCCTGTCAGGTTAGCAGGGACTTGATCGTTATTGCAGCAGTGTTTCCAGACTTGTCAGCGTTCTCCTTGCGGCCAGGCGGCTGAAAAACGCCGCATTAGCGAGGTATCCGGGAGTCAGGCTGAGCTAAGGAAGAGGGGTGGAGGCGCAAGGTGGATCGCTGCAGCCAGCGTGGTGGCGGGATGACGTCACAACACGTGACGCGTGTTTCGCCAATAGGCTTCTTCAGACGTGTATGGGCGAAAGTAAGGGCGCATCATACTTATAGTCGTTTCAGATGCCGCCCTCTTCCGTTACGTATTGCGTAGATATTTCTTATGTTGACTACTGAATAAAGAAATAACGATCAAGTCCCTGCTATAGGAGCTATAGGTTGTGAGTTTTAATTGTTTTTAATTTTGTGGATATAATTATGTAATTTTTGATATGTGCAAATAGATTGATTAATAAATTTGATACTGCTAATCTCAGCTCCCTATATTTATAATTGTTGAACTACCACTGTGTGCTTTCTCTCTCAGTCCTGATACCCCTTTATTATCTCTTCAGCGTCATTTATCATCAACACACAAGACTTTTTTATCATCCTTACTTGGCTGAGAAAGAATACGCTTTCAGCTGGGAACATAAATAATTAACATTTGGTAAATAAGTGGTCTGTTAGCTGGAGTGGCTGGATTGCCTGAGAATCTCCTTCACCCCATTAGAACTGCAGAAGTTTCTCTGTAGCACTGAGAGAACGTTTTCCACAACACGACTGTGTCCGGCTGAAGCTGACCTGTCTTTATTTTCCTCGGACTCGGATAACAGAGGCTCTCCACAGACTCCGGTCACATCTCCTGACAGATCGTGTCTGGCTTTCCGTGGCTGACCTGCGCCCGCTCCCCCAGCCTGATTGCACAGCGGCGATGTTGTCGTCTGTACGCAGAGCAATCACCTTGAACAGACTCTTCCCGAGTATTACAAATACCACAATAGTTCAATGTCAATCAAAGCAGCCATTTATCCCGCATCTCAACTGCTGCTCGCGTTAACCACTTCCTCTCCAGACTTCCTGCCGCTGTCTGTCAAAGTCTCTCCGTGCTGCCAACTTATCAACACTGCAGAGAAAACTGGGACAGCACCAGGGCAACCAGGCAGTCAGAGCCCTTGTTTTTAGGGATGCTCAAATCCAAATCCGGGAGAAACCCGGATAGTTGCTATCCGGATATCTCCCAGTACACCTGTGCCGGGGGGTCAAGCTTACCTGTATGACGTCTTCTTCGTCTGTCCCTCGTCGCCTCCCACGATGTGTTCCACGCGCATCACGTGACTACAAACACTTCCTCCTTCCGGGTTGAAGGAGGAAGTGTTTGTAGTCACGTGATGCGCGTGGACCGCATCGTGGGAGGCGCTGAGGGACGGACCTAAGAAGACGTGCACACATAATCTGGGTGCACAGAGCGTGAAAGGTCGTGTTTTCTGTCATGTGCGTTTTTTTGTGTGCATTTTCAGTTTGTTTTTACTGCATTAGCGTTAGTGTTTTTTTCCCCACAGATGTGTTTTTCATGTGTTTTGCGTGCTATTTTATACATTTTTGTTTCGCATATAGAAAACGTGCGTTTTGTATGCATTTTTTAATTGCGTTTTATGATAAACACTAGGAAGACAACAGGAAGCGGAAATGCATCACAAAAAAAAAATGCCTATAAAAATGCATAGAAAATACATGAAAAACGCATACCATTGCATTCCCATTGACTTTCGTTATGTGTGTTTTTGAACTGTTTTTGAAAATTATGCAGCAAAACCTGCATTTTAAAAATGAATGTTTGAAAATGCATATGCGTTTTTATATGCGTTTTTTCCTGCGGCCCATAGACTTTCATTAGCGGCAAAAACGCAGTGTTTTCCGCAAAGCTAGCGTTTCTGCTAAGTGTGCACCTAGCCTTTAAAGTGTACCTGCGGCGATACAAAAAAAAAAAATATATATATACTTACCTTATATACGCGCGCATAAGCCACATTTTTCAACATAAAAAATGTTCTGAAAAGTTACCCGCCACGGCTTATATGCGAGTCAGTGGAGCAGAACGGATGGTGGAGCAGGTTTTGTTACTGACAGAGGAGCGTAGGGATCGTTCGTGCACTAGTGATCCTGCTCTTGCCAGCTTTCTCTGCTGTGTCCGTATCCCCATCCCCTGCAACATGATTAGGGATTCTTCCTGTGTGGCAATCGCTGTCTCATATCTTGAGACACAACTGTATCATCCTTGGGGCACATCTGGCTATGGGGAGAGGGCTGACTTGCACTGGGGGCACATCTGGCTACTGTGGAGGGGGCTATACTGAGGAGGGAGCTTATACACGAGTCGATCACTTTTTTGTTTTTGAGGGGAAAGTGGGTCCCTCAGCTTATACACGGGTCGCCTTATATGCGAGTATATATGGTACCTAAGAAAGGGAAGACTCAGGGTCATGCAGAGGCCTCCCATGTCCTCCTGGCCCCCACTAATGCCTTGCGTGGACCCCCAGAACATATCTGACAAGAGGTTGTCTCCATGTACGATCACTTCCGCACTGCACCTTCGCGAGTACAAACACGCCTGCACAGTAAGCCGAAGCCGCTCGTCCACAAGTCCGCGCGGGAGCATGAGCGCGATCTTCAACAGAGTCCTAAGCAGCGTCAGTGGTCTGGAGGAGGAGCCTCTAGAAGATCCAGCCCTTTCCTTAGGTGTTTCTTTTTGTTATTGTTTTTTATTGCTGCATCCAGTTTACTTTAACAGCTAGACCTAATTGGTTGTTCCGGGCAACTCGAATCACTTTTGTTCCCGTTTTTATTTTCAGTACCTGTCTTGTTAAATCAACCTGCATCATCTTATCCACACCTCCCAACTTTTAGTGATAAGAAAGAGGGCCATTTTAAGACATGCCCCTGTCACACCCCAACCACGCCCCCTGCCACACCCTTTGTCGTGCATACCTCAAAGAATTTAGAAGCCAAAGATGTTGTTTCATCATTTAAACCACTCTTGTCCTTTCTATCCTCATTAGTTCCCCTTCATTTTATAATTTAAAAATAGGAAGAAATAAAGTTTAGAGTCTATTAAACACATTTTTCAGTAGAAAAATATATAAACCGGTATTTACACAGATCTGTACATGAGTCCTGAAAGTGGGACAAATGAGGAAGAAAGAGGGACAGGGGGATTCGGCTCCTAAAGAGGGACTGTCCTTCCGAAAAAGAGACAACTGGGAGCTAATTCTTTCCCAATCCATTAGAATTATAAACTGATGGAGATACGTATGCTATATTTAAGGTACCCTTAGCATATTATAAATGTATCCTATTATATGACACAATGAGAGCACATAAAGAACATCTGCATTATTGCCGAGAGTTTCAAATGCAAGAAAGACGATGAATTAAATTCACTTAAACGCACAAAGATTCTGACATTATAACAGCTCTATTTTTCTCAACTTTATTCCCATCATTTAAACTGATATATTTCTGATTTCCAAATGTTAAAGAAGATAGAAAAGACCAGTGTGGTTTGAATGATAAAACTACTTTTGCTTCTGAATTCTTTGTAATCTGCATGATGAGGGGTGTGGTCAGGGCGTGTGCAGAGGTGTGGCAGGGGCGTGTCTTAGTGTCCCTCTTTCTTATGTTGGGAGGTATGTATTTGGATTTATAGTATCTGCCATGTCTGGAAAGTCACAGCAGGCGGCAGGCGGATATCTGACAGTCCTTTATATAACATTTGATTACAAAACATCTTGTAAAGCACTGATATTTAGCTTCTCTTTACTGATGAAGTTTGGAGTTTTAGCAGAAAAGGCGAATCTGCAGCAGCAACAACTTGACAGGAGAAGCCCCCCTACAGGTGACGGAAGGGTATTACATGAAACAGACTGTTATGTTAAAGGGAACCTTAACTGAGAGGGATATGGATGTTTCCTTTTAAACAATACCATTTGCTTGGCAGTCCTGCTGATTTCTTTGGCTGCAGTAGTGGCTGAATCACACACCTGAAATAAGCATGCAGCTAATCCAGTCTGACTTCAGTCAGAGCACCTGATCTGCATGCTTGTTCAGGGGCTTTGGCTGAAAGTATTAGAGACACAGGATAAGCAGGAGAGTCGGGCAATGAGTATTGTTTTAAAATGAAAAATTCATATCCTTCTCAGTTTAGGTTCCCTTTAACCACTTAGTCACTGTGTCGCAGCAGCCATAGGTTCCTCGCACTAAACTACCCCTAATCTGTTCTCTGCAAACTCACCACTTCTGTTTAGATATGGTAAATGGAATGTAAATCATTTCAGCTTGCATACAAATCTCATGCAAATTGTATGCGGTGGAGAACTGGGCAAAGGAGTGCCTGTGATTGGTGCAATGCCACACTGCATATCATTTGCATGCACTGAAAAATGACATCTGTTATTCTGTATATGAACACACTGCTGCTGTTCTATGTGAATGCTTCCTACAGTGTCTATCAGCACTACCCGAGTCCAGAGACATTGAAATGAGTGGCACACACCATGCAATCTTCCCACCAGATCGAAGGCAAATGTCCAGTCATTTGATCCTCTCCGATCTGCGTCCAATCAAGAAAGGGACTGATTTTGAGATCAGTACTGCACAAAATCGATCACATTCTCGATCAGGAGTAGATCGGATAGGTTGGAAATGATTGAACAATGGGAAATTTTTCATCGATCTGGCGGGGGAAATTGTATGGTGTGTACCAAGAATAAGGACATGTCTGCAAAATAGATATTTAAATAATACAGGGGGTACGTGATAAAAAAATAACTCTGGGTCAACAGTGGAGCGGTTGCCCGTATCATCCAATCACAGTCCTTGCTGAATTTAAATGATACAATCAGATTGGTTAGCCCTGTTACGGTGACCATACAGTTATCAATTTTTGCCATTGATTTCTGGCCAATTCAATCCCTCTGATCAAATCTGCTAGGAATCGATGCCACGGTGGACCCATCACTCATGTGATCGATTTTTGGCTGAAATCAGTCGAATAGGTTGAAAATCGATGCCTAGTGTGTGGCAGTAATCAGATTTGATCTGATGGCTGGATCTGGTGGTCATCTATAAAGGTCCCCATACAGTACTCAATTTCCCTGCTCGTTCAACTATTCGATTCGATAATTTTATCGGATCGGGAGAGAATCAATTATACTCCATTCTACTCAATCGATGGAAATTGGATGATATCTGGTTGAATTGACCAATTTATTTGATTGGACAGGATGGAAAATATCGGTCAATTGTAAAGGAATTTGCTGCTGTTGACATAGATTGACACAGAACCGATTTTTCGATTTTTGGTGTCAGAGCACGGAGGCACAACGTCATTCAGCTGGATCAGTGAAGGAGAATCTCATAGGATTTCACTTGCAGTATGTGGGCCGCTGGTCGATCGATTTTCGATGGACCACACTGTTCTTGATCGCCCAATAAAGTCGATCATTTAATCGCTTAATGTATGGACACCTTAATTCTCCACATCTGTCGCAGGTCGGTGTGATTCGGGGGGGGAGTGCGTCCGCAGCAGTGATAGGATTCCCGGAATGCTTGTCAGTTCTGGAATTATCACAGATTTTTAATCTCTCTGATATAATTGAGGACACTCCTGTAGGGGATGCTTCACATGAAGGGGGGAATGCTTGAATCTCTCCGGGCGGAGCTCTCACTACCGCTGGGTACGGGTGGGGGGGGCATTGGGGGGGGGGGGGGTGTTATAATCAGTCTGCAGGATGAAAGAAATTAACCCCTTGTGGTTGGGGAGCCCCTCCTCGATGAGGTACAGGTATCGTTATGATACAAAAGCAGCAGCTTCCAGCAGCAGGAGAGTTAATCAGTTATCACATCAGCCGGAGATTGATCAATAACCCCAAATGACAACACAATCGCGGAATATCGTTCAATCCAGTAATCTGCAACATAGGGCAGCACAGCATGAATCCCAGGCATGGCACTATCTGCATGGAGTTTGTATGTTCTCCCCGTGTCTGCGTGGGTTTCCTCTGGGCACTCCAGTTTCCTCCCACATCCCAAAAACATACAGATAAGGTAATTGGCTTCCCCCTAAATTGGCCCTAGACTACAATATAGACATATGACTATGGTAGGATTAGAGTGTGAGCTCCTCTGAGGACAGTCAGTAGCATGACTGTGTACTCTGTAATGTGCTGCAGAAGATGTCAGTGCTATATAAATACATAATAATAATATGGTAGGACATTAGACTATGACTATGGTATTATTAGATTGTGAGCTCCTCTGAAGACAGTCAGTGACATGACTATGTACTCTGTAATGTGCTGCAGAAGATGTCAGTGCTATATAAATACATAATAATAACATGGTAGGACATTAGACTATGACTATGGTAGGATTAGAGTGTGAGCTCCTCTGAGGACAGTCAGTGACATGACTATGTACTCTGTAATGTGCTGCAGAAGAGGTCAGTGCTATATAAATACATATTAATAATATGGTAGGACATTAGACTATGACTGTGGTAGGATTAGAGTGTGAGCTCCTCTGGGGACAGTCAGTGACATGACTATGTACTCTGTACAGTGCTGCATATGATGTCAGTGCTATATAAATACATAATGATAATATGGTAGGATATTAGACTATGACTATGGTAGGACTAGATTGTGAGCTCCTCTGAGGACAGTCAGTGACATGACAATATATACTCTGTACAGCGCTGCGGAAGATCTCTGCACTATGTAAATACTAAATAATAATAACATTCGATTTTCAAAAAATACCACTTTATGGCATTAAATCCGGTTGAAAACCATCAACTGAACACCAGCCTTCCACCGATTCCGGACTGCCCCTTATACTAACTAACCTGTCAAAATCCATCGATTGCTAGAGGCTCATTTAGACGGACGCGATCATTGTAGACAACAATTGTACCTGCCAGAAATTGATCAGCTCAATCAAACTGTGTTTTGACTGCTGAAGTCATGTGAGATTCTGCTCAGCAATGCCCTATAAATCCCATCTGAAATGATTGCTTGCATTGTGTAATGAAGGAAAGACCGGAGTGTCTGAAGAGGTATAATTCCCTCCCCCACCCCTTCCCTTTCCCAATACAGGGACAGCTGCCTGCCCAGTCCGTTCACAAAACTAACTGAGCTCTACTGCAGGTCAGTATAAATTATTATTATCGAGTTATATAGCGCCAACATCTTCTGTATATACTACCTGTAGCTGGTCCTGCCCATGTCAGTGTGAATTTACAGAACGCAAGTCGCACGGCAGCTCTGCAGAACGCCGTCCGGGGAATCGTCTGCTAGTAGATTATCGCTGAGACGCGTGCCTCCATTCACTAATGAGAAAAATACACTTCCCCGTGGTCCGTGTGTTAATCCATATTACCCGACCACACTTAATTCATTCAAGGTGCGGCGACATTCAGTGATCCAGTACTGGGGAGCTGCAATATTCAACCTGCCCGTTACCCTTTCTATGAAACCCCCCAAGAGGATTTCACAAATGGGAACAAACTGTCCATTTTCCACTGCAGACTACTCAGCAACGGTCTCACGAACATGCTAATAAAGAATAACAGTAGGCTTTGCATCACTTCTGAATCATTCAGCTGCTCACATGGATCAGATTTGCTTTTTGTCTTCCTGGGAAATTAATTGTAATGAAAGAATGTGAAAAAAATAAATCTTTGAGGCTTTGAAATGGAACCCCCCTAATTGCTTTCCAGGCAGGCATGTGATGTATCTGAGAGGGTCCAGTAAGAAATATTCCAAATATTCAAGTTTTAGTTTCATTTCTTTCAACAATATCCAGCTGTGTTCAATAAGCCAGAGCTCCCAATTATTCCTATAGGCATACAGGCTCTAGAAGTATCCTTTGTGTCTAAAGAGAAACTTGTACATTTTCTGTGTTACCGGGAGAAGCACAAATTTAAGTGTGCAAAATTTGGGGACGAGAGATCAAAACTGAGCAACCAATGAGAAATGGCGTCTCCTCTATTGCTGCAGTTTTTTCGACCCTCGACAACAGGAGCTCATACATTATAGATATAAATGAACCACCTGATGAAGTGGATCTGGCTCACGAAACTCATTCTTCCTTTGCCAATTGCTATCTCTTCCAATTACTGGCTGTCTTCTGTCCTGCCCCGAGAGATATGCACTTACACTCCCTTCTCATATTTTAACTATCTTATTTAACTATCTTATCCCCCCCGCCCCCCTCCCCCTGGGTGCCTCTATACACCCAATTCTAAACACGTCTTGATAAGTTAGTCTCTAGGGAAACGTAGACAGCCAAAACAAGCACCTTCATAGCTGGGGAGGAAGTAGTTAACATTAAAAGCCTATCGAGTACAAAACATCCCGCCATATAAATAAGATCTGAACGTTAGCGATTGTACACAAGAAAGGTACAAACCCGAGGGAAAGCAGAGAGGTCGGTTATTATTTGCAAAGTTGATGATTCTGGCTCCCTGCGTCGTAAATCCGACTTTCCCCAAAAGTTGGTAAAAATCCTTTTAAACTCCAGTCTTCTTCGAGTGGAGTGTTTTTTTTTTGTTCAGAGTAAATTGAAGTGGATAAATTACCCTTCAAGGAGCAGACTGTGAAAAATGGCTGTGATAATGCGTAAGATTACATATGCCCTTCTGCATTTCTTGCCGTGCTACTCACTGCCACATCGGAGCCTATCATCTATATAATGATAGCATTTCTGGCTGCTCTGACATGACCCATCCTGCTACGCCAAATATAATGATTGTACGATTGCCGGTAACTACAGAAAATCAACGTCTCTCCTCTACGCTCGACAGCTTTATTAGCGGAATTCCAAACTGTCTATAAGGCTACACGTTAACGGTATAATCTCCCCAGGCGATCAACCGGGCGATCCAATCGGTGATTGGTCGGGAACGAGAGTCCGATCGCATAAACAAGGAGAAAAAATGTAATGCAATCCGATGCAATTAGTGGCACTGATTAAAAAAAAATTTGACGAAACAAATTGATACATCGATCACTTGTAATCAATCAGCACCATCAATGCTGATCTGATCAACTGGATGGTCGAGCGTTCCGAAGATTGTACCGTTAATGGGCAATTTTGGGAAAGACAAAAATCTGCAAATATTTCTTTTAATAAGCAGAAAATAAACCCAAAAGTATTTCAAAGAATAAAAGTGACCCAGCCCAATTTTCGTCTGGTTTGAGGTTTCTCTCATTTCGGTCTGTTAGTCGTCTTACCTGGATCTGGTCGCTGTACCAATCGGGGTCGTCGCTAAGTCCAATTTCTGCGGCGAACACTTGTGCTGCCACCAGCATGATGACCGCAAAAGCTACCAGGATCTTCATGCTTTCCTTTCGTTTCAGAAAACAATGGACGGGCACCTCGGACTTCAAGGGCAAGAGTGTCACTTCAAACCGACCGAAGAGATCTTCGCCGATGTCTGTACAGCAGCCTTACAGTCACAAGACGCAGCTTTCTGCAGGGAAAAAAAACAAAAACCAATCAACTGTCAATCAGCAGCGACATAAAACTAAACACAAGAGAAACAGACAGGAAAAAAAATATAAAAAATAAAAAGCTTCTATCTCATCACTTATAAAAATGCTGCAACATGTTTAAAAGGAACTGGCGAGGAGAAAAAAAAAGTACAACCAGTTGGTTTCTTAATTCCTACGCATTTTAAAGTTCCAACTGTCAATCAAAAAGCAACACAAACATCATCTGCAAGGAGATTATACAAAAAAGGAGAAAAAAAAAAGTAAAGATTGTAGCTAAAAAGCAACTAAACCACTCACAAGCTGAGAAGCTGAAAAGAATTGGGCAGAGAGTATCAGTATCTGGTGGTTGAAAGGGGGAGTAGGATTAGGAAACGATAAGAGTGGAATAAAATAAGGCAGCTTATGCAGCAGTTTCTCCAGCAGGTGAATGTTTTTCTAGAGAATGAGGAATTTTCTGACTTACGGGAATTCAGAGGAAGACTGCTGGCTGCTCTTGATGCTGCTGCTGTACTCTGCACTCCCCTCTGCTCAGCTCTATATATCAGGGGAAGAGGGGCAGGTCCACACAACACTCCCAACCTAATTACCTTCTTCCAAATCAACTGTGTGTTCACCATATGGGGACGCTGTGACGTCTGTGGGCTAATATCCCCTTATCAATATTCAATTAGACTTGGAGGCAATCCCACATTATTTTTAAGCCTACCTCTGATGTTGTATATTTTCCTCTTTAGATGTAATAATGACACAATACCTCCCCCCCTTTCCGAAATGTCCCCGCCACAGATGACGACCCTCGTCACCACCGGCAATTTGTCCGCAGCGACGTCATTTGGGTGCGATGCCCTCTGCAGGGGTCTCCCGGTGACACAGAGCGCATTAGAATTCGTCACCAGGGGATAAGTCATAATGATGGAAAGTACAAAGATGGATTTGATGGGAGAAGAGCACCGGTCATGTCGTGTTTATGCTAATAGCGGAGCATTTCCGCGCAATCATCATATTTCCCACTTGCGGAGCGGCGGGGAGAGCGGTTTGACCGTCGGTGGGATTCGGGGGTTCGCTGCGGGAGACTGAAGGCAGGCGAGGGTCACCCCACCCTGAGGAGTGAGATTAATCAGCAAGAATCTTCCCTCACATGAAAAACTGGTGGTCAAAAAAGAAAAAGCAAAAACTTGACAAAGTGTCTAAAACAGGCATTTCCGTGAGCTAGCGCTCAAAATGGAAGAATAGAGTGACTCGGCATTGAGAGGGATACGGAGGCGGCCATATTCATTTCCTTTTAAACAATGCACATTACCTGGCTGTCCTGCTAATCTTTCTAAGGCCTCTTTCACATGACAGGCAGCGGTAGAAAAGGCCAAAACACTGCCTTTGGCTGTCAGCGTTTTGAAGGCGTTTTAAAGGCGTTTTAACACCAATACATGATTATCAATGAAATGAGAAACGCAGCGGTCAGACCTAAAAAAGTGTCGGGGAGCTTGAAAACGCAACGCTCAAAAACGCGGCGTTAGGTGTGAAAGGTAACATAAAAGTCTATGGACTTTCATTTTACTGTGGAAAACACCAACTATAGCCGTGGCGGTAAAACGCCGAAAAAGGCCTCTAGTGTGAAAGAGCCCTGAGAATAAGCATTTTTAGAAGGCAGCAAATTGAGTACAGCGAAAGCTTGGATTGAGAGTAACTTGGTGTAAGAGCACTTTGCAATACAAGCAAAACATTGTATAACATTTTTACTTGATATACAAGCAATGGGCTCGATTACCAAATAGCATGCCTTATCAATGTTAAAGAGGAACTCCAGCCTAAACAAACATACTGTCATTAAGTTGCATTAGTTATGTTAATTAAAATAGATAGGCAATATAATCTCTTACACACCCTGTTTTAAAAGAACAGGCAAATGTTTGGTTTCATGAGGGCAGCCATCTTTTTGGTTGAAAGGAGGTGACAGGGAGCATGAGACACAGTTCCAACTGTCCTGTGTGCTGATCACCCCTCCCAGTTGCTAGGCAACAAGAACAACAACATAGGAAATCCCATCATGCTTTGCACAGCATCAGGGGAAAAAAGCCCGGGCAGGTCTCTTTGATGGGTGGAGCTTAGCTAAAAATGCAGCTAAAAATGAGGCTAGGGTAAGAAAAACAAAGTTCTGATGCTGTGAAACTGTTAAAGAAACACCAAGCCTTTTCAGGTTCACTTTAACAAGCCTTATCAGAGTACCACAGCGAACTTATGCCTGCTAATTGCCAATGAGCTTCACTCATCCTGCCCTGAGCCCCTGCAGGTTTGTAGCGCTCGCTATGCTACTCTGATAACAAACACAGAACATTTATATCACGCTTTTCTCCTGGTGGACTCAAAGCACCAGAGCTGCAGCCACTAGGATGTGCTCTATAGGCAGTAGCAGTGTTAGGGAGACTTGCCCAAGATCTCCTACTGAATAGGTGCAGGCTTACTGAACAGGCAGAGCCGAGATTCGAACCCAGGTCTCCTGTGTCAGAGGTAGAGCCCTTAACCATTACACTATCCAGCCACTGATAAGGCCTCTTAACTTTGATAAGGCGTGCTATTTGTCTTAAGGTGCGTACACACGCCGCATTCCTGCAAATGACGGGTTGTCAGACCCCCGCCACCCCCCGACAGTTTGCCAGTGTGTACAGTCTGTCGGCAGGCTGATAAGGCTGGTTTGACTAATCCACTCAGAATCAAACTCAATGTCTTGATAAGCAAAAAATGTATACGTGTGTCACATGATTACAACTGAGCCGATAGTTCTTCCCCCCTTGGCGCTGCAGGATTGTTCTTCATTGTGCTTAATCTGAGTGTGTAGACCAGGGGTCCCGAAACATTTTGGGTGGAGGGCCAGATCAACATACGTCAGACTGCTGGGGGGCGGAGTATACATAAAATGATGTAGAAGTCTTTGTGGGCCAGACAGTGAAGCATACCCAGGTGACAAGCTGCAGACCAATTGGACAGCAGTGTCCCCTGATGTGGAATTTGATTGGAAGCCAACGAATGACTGCTTTCTGGCTTCTATGTGGTGGGTGGTGCCAGCACTGCTATTCTATATGAGGACCACCAATAGGGATGCTCAAATTCGGATTCGGAAGATACCCGGATAGTTGCAATCCGGATATCTCCCAGTAATGCTGTGCGGGCTGGGCGGGGGGGTCAAGCTTACCTCTCTGACGTCTTCTTCGCTTGTCCCTCAGCGCCTCCCACGATGCGGTCCACACGCATCACGTGACTACAAACGCTTCCTCCTTCAACCCGGAAGGGGGAAGTGTTTGTAGTCACGTGACCGCCGCGTGGACCGCATCATGGGAGGCGCCGAGGGACGAGCGAAGAAGATGTCAGAGAGGTAAGCTTGACCCCCGCCCAGCCCGCAAAGCATTACTGGGAGATATCCGGATTGCAACTATCCGGGTATCTTCCGAATCCGAATTTGAGCATCCCTGACCACCAATATTTAAAGATGTAGCTGACCGCATCTATAAGTAATAGAATTTGTGTGTGGGGGGCGCTAACAAAATCTCCGGGGGGCCACATTGGGCCGGCGGGCCTCAGTTTATGTACCACTGTTATAGACTGTGCAATGTCACATTTCCATGAAATCCTCAAACGTAACGGTCATTGGATATGTTCCTTGTTAAAGCCACACACAATAAAAGGTTGGTGCAGCCAACAGACGGCAATGATTCTGTTAGTTATAGTGATAGTCTTGTTTACATTTTTATTTTGCACTATTTTACTATAACTGTTTTTGGATTGTGGAACAAATCAACTGGGTTTCCATTAATCCTTATAGGGAAATTCGCTTTGATATAAGAGGGCTTTGGATTACAAGCATGTTTCCGGAACCAATTATCAAGGCTGGACTTGTACTCTTTACTGCCCTAGGCCACTGTCACCAGTCGCCATCCTTCAATATAGGTAGCGAGATGACCCCTCCCCCTTCCCTCCAGTATAGGTTGCCAGATGACTCCCTCAACCCCTCCACCCCCCCCCTCAGTATACATAACTAGCTCACCATCACACCACAGCAGCCATCAGTGTCACTCATTTCTCAGCTCATCTCCAGTGCAGAAGCTTCCTCTTCCTTTCCATCTTGCAAATGCTGCACCAGATTAGCCTGCTGCTTTGGTGCCCTTGCTCCTGTGGTGCCCTAGGCCATGGGTTATGTGGCCTTGGCCTAAATCCGGCCCTGCCAATTATGCTCGTCACTGACTGTCCCTCAGAGGGGCTCACAATCGAATCCCTTCCAATAAATATGTCAGCCTCTATATCCTCTACCTCAGGGGTAGGGGACCTGTGGCTCGGGAGGCAGATGTGGCTCTTTTGATGGCTGCATCTGGCTCACATACAAATCAGTAGGAGGTTGATTCACTACTAAGCTACACAGCTCAAGCAGCACAGCTCAGTGTGGCAGCGCAAGTAACATTTTCAAAGTAGGCACACTACTGCTGTAGCATATACTACTAACTTACTCACTTACGCTACCGCAAAACTAACAGCTGCTCCAATTGTCCCACCCTGGATCCTTTCAGGTCCAGTGACTTTGTAGGACGAGATCAATCTGTCAAATGACAGGCAGCCTATTGGGCTGAAGTGTGGGAATCTCGTCCTACAAAGTTAATCAACCCCCAAGTCAGCTAGCTAATTGTACAAGCTGTTAGTCGGTATTTCTCCTGTCTCTGGGAAATTGCTGATGTTGCTGAAACCCGAGAGAAGCTGAAGACGTGTCTGACACTTCCGCTGCCGGGAGGATCAACTGTGTAAACATCACCATGGCAACAGGGACGTGAGCCCTCTGCTGTGCATTCGCACTGTGCCAGTTTGAAACATATTGTATGGCTCTCACAAAACTACATTTTAAAATATGTGGCGTTTATGTCTCTTTCAGCCAAAAAAGGCTCTATATCGATTTCACTACAGGGTCACTATAAATGAAACCCTGTAAGTGATTAGTCTGTAGGGCAGCCAAGGTTCCCAACGCGTAAAGCCCAGATGGAACCTTAAATCAGACTCAGAAGGTTCTGAAAGTAAACCTGAACGTTTAAAAAGAAAAACGCGTGATACTTTTCTCAGTATAGTACCAATCCTACTTAGAAGTTAATGACAATTACGGTTTCGCGAAATTTCACGTAATTAGTGTAATTACGATTATGGCCGTAAGTACATAATCGTAATGAAGAAGGATTTCGCAAAATTCCGCGTAAGCGTAATTTTCCCGTAATTTTCGCGTTACGGTGGGTATCGCAAAATTACGTTTGCCTTGCATGCAAACGTTTGTAAGCATAGTTTACACCATTGAACTACGCATGCTTAGTTTTTACATTATTTAATGTGAAAAAGCGTTTATATGCGAAAATTTGTTAGTGTTCGTCTGACTACCGCTGATTAGCTTCTGATTGGCTAATGCGAACAAGTAATTTTTTATAGCTAACAAGTAATTACGAAATTCGCGAAATTACGAAGAAATGTGAAATTACGGGATGGTTTAACGCGAAATTACGTTATGAACGAAACGTGAAATTACGCGTTGAAAATTACGCTTACGGTATTTTCAATTACGATTTTAATGGCAATTACGCTACCATAATTTCGCATCGTAATATCAAATTTCGCATGCGTAATTATAGTAACGCGAAATTTCGAAAATTTCGGCTCAACCCTACTTAGAACTTGTCTGGTTTCTCTTTCTTAATTATTTTCACTGCAAAAGGTTAATAAACTACTTCTTTATCATCTGTGCTGTGTGAGTAGTTGAACTTCACTAAAAGATCTCCTGAAAAGTCATTAGAGGCCAAAACACTTGTCTGTGGCTGAGCTGACTCTCCTGATAACTGTATAGTGAAAAAAAGTTGAAAAGGTCATGATTAAATTGTGTGGGGGCTGAACAAGCCAGATTCTATAGCGCACTGACATGGTGGCTGTTTACACTTTAGAATGTAAGCCCTTCAATTGAATATAAATCTCTGTTGCTGGTCTTGTAGCAATCCGCCGAGGGGCAGCCAGGCATATACTAGATCCTTAGCCGAGAGAGTCCTGTATGATCATCTCCTGGGATTATCTGGGCTCTAGAGGCAGAAATTAGCTGAACAGTCTGTCGGATGCAGTAAGTGCCGCGTCACATTCGTGCTACAACAACACAGAGACAACACTTCACATCTCCAGCCAGAGAGGCGAGAAGCCGAACGTGAATCAGGAAGCAAATGTTATTTAGGGATGAAGAACGCGGCACAGATGGGATCGAGGCAAAGGAAGCTCACTTCCGCTCGGCGCTAAACCTGTCACCGTCAATCAATTACGGTAAGTTAGAGAGTAAAATATGATGAGTCACCCAGAAACAATCCGGAATCGCTACTTTAGGTTCATCAAAGGCGTGAGTCAACATCTGGAAATCATTCGTACAAAGTCGGGGATCACTTCCGAGGGGCGTAACTAAGGGGGGCAGACCCTGCGACTGCAGAGCTGTGGGGCGGCCCAGCTACTACCCTTCCCCTTCTCCGATATAACAGCTCAGGTGTTCTGTGGCTACACTTGTTATGGGTATGAAGATGATGATGGCCACACTTGTTGTATGGCCCTTGTGAGATGGGCCCCCAGGCCGTGAGGGTCACCAAGGGGAGGCAAGGGAAGGGTGTGACCATTGGGGCGGGGCCCTATCAAAGTTTTGCTGGGGGCCCCATGATTTGTAGTTAGTTAGTTACGCCCCTCTTCTAACAAATAGATCAGTGTTAGGGGGTTCCCGAGATCATGTTACCCCTCAATAAGGGGCACTCCGCAAACACCATCTCCCATTAAAGGTGCCCGTTAATGGTACAGTCTCCCAATTGGTTGACCATACGATCAATCGGCTGCCACTAATGGTGCTGAACAACACATGATTGATCTGAGTTTCTGTAACGATTTTCAATTATACTCAGGTCTGCATGAATAACTTAGTGGATTTTGAGCAGTGTTTAGGGTCGTTGTCTTGTTGAAGGATCCAGCCCCGGCGCAGCTTCAGCTTTGTCACTGATTCCTGGACATTGGTCTCCAGAATCTGCTGATACTGAGTGGAATCCATGCGTCCCTCAACTTTGACAAGATTTGACAAGATTCCCAGTCCCTGCACTGGCCACACAGCCCCACAGCATGATGGAACCACCACCATATTTTACTGTAGGTAGCAGGTGTTTGTCTTGGAATGCTGTGTTGTTTTTCCTCCATGCATAACGCCCCTTGTTATGCCCAAATAACTAAATTTTCATGTCATCTGTCCACAGCACCTAATTCCAAAATGAAGCTGGCTTGTCCAAATGTGCTTTAGCATACCTCAAGTGGCTCTGTTTGTCCTCTGCATCACTCTCTCATACAGCATCTCCTTGTGTAAAGTGCGCCGAATGGTCGAACGATGCACAGTGACTCCAACTGCATCAAGATGATGTTGTAGGTCTTTGGTGCTGGTCTGTGGGTTGACTGTTCTCACCATTCGTCGCTTTTATATATCCGAGATTTTTCTAGGTCTCCAATTTCGAGCCTTAACTTGAACTGAGCCTGTGGTCTTCCATTTCCTCAATATGTTCCTAACTGTGGAAACAGACAGCTGAAATATCTGAGACAGCTTTCTGTATCCTTACCCTAAACCATGATGGTGAACAATCTTTGTCTTCAGGTCATTTGAGAGTTTTTTTGAGATCCCCATGTTGCTACTCTTCAGGAAACTTACAACTGACCCCCTTAATTACTCTTTCTCATAATTGGATTCACCTGTGTCCTGTGTATGTAGGTCAGGGTTCACTGAGCTTACCAAGCCAATTTTAGTTCCAATAATTAGCTCTAAAGGTTTTGGAATCAATAAAATGACAACAGTGCCCACATTTCTGCACCTGTAAGCGCCGTCCGATCTACCGCAGCCCATTGTACTGCATTTCCAATCTGCTCTTTTTGCAGTTGTTGTTTACCTGTAGAAATAAAGTTTAAAATACTTACCGGGCCTCCCGAGGTTAATTTCCATTGGCTGCTGTCACATAGCCCCGCCCCCAGCACTAAAGGTCATAGACGCTTCTCTATCTCCAAATAGACGGACATCAGGAGACCTGACAAGTAGTTTAAACTCCGGTGACCAGACGTTTCCCAGGACAGGTCCAGGATTTTCTCCGTCTCCGGCAGAAAGTTTTCCTGCGCAATGTCCCAGGGTGGCCTTCAGATGTCCTGACTGCTGGGCTCTGTGTGGCAATGAATCCTGAACCCTGCTCTCATCAGCTGTCTTTGTCCCGCCCACAGATCCGCCCACCACAACCGCCCCTTGGCTGGGACCAGCAAGAGGCGAGGCAAGCAGTGGGGAGGGAGCTCTATTTAGACTTCTTAATATCTTTGTACTGTATTATTGACCACGCTAACCCTGCTTGCCTTGGACTATGGTGACCAGACAGGTCCCGTATTTAGGGTCACCACCACCCACTTCACCAAGCAGCAGCACCCAGTGCATCTCTCCCACCCAGCAGCACCCAGTGCAACTCTCCCACCCAGCAGCACCCAGTGTTACCCACCCACCCACCCTAGTACCACCCTGCCACTCAACCTAGCAGCACCCAGTGCCACCCTCCAACCCAGCAGCATCCAGTGTCAACCAGTAGCACCCATTGTCACCATACCCAGCAGCTGGCAACACCCTCCCACCCTGCCCAGCAGGTGGAAGCATCCAGTTTCACCTTCCCACCCAGCAACACCCCCAGGGGCCATATGCAATTCACTTTTTCACCTGAGTTTTCTCCTAGGAGATAACTTTTCAACTTCTTTTTAAAATAACTTTTCAGCATGTTACAAATGAAAAAGTACTAAAAAGTAGATAAAAAGGTACTTGCAAAATTATTTTGAGTATTTTCTTGGTTGCTGGTGGTTTAAAACGGATTTTATTGACAAGTTTTAAAATATCACCTAGAAAAAAACTCAGGTGAAGAAGTGAATTGCATATGGCCCCCAGTGTCACCCTCCCATGTTACCCAGCAGCACCCAGTGCCAGCCTCGCACACAGCAGCATGCAGTGTGGAGAACATTGACTGCATTTATGTCTTTAGGTAATATTTGCTGCATTTTAACACGTGCAAGATGTAACGTTTGCTGAATTTTAACACATGTTGGATTTAACATGTTCTGCTGCTTCTGCCTTTTAACATGTGTGTGAGGTAATATTTGCCGCATTGCATGTGTGGGAGGTAATGTTTGCCGCATTGCATGTGTGTGAGGTAACGTTTGCTGCTTAATATTTGATGGTCATTGTAGCTGCATTTGCTACTTTGGGGTTATTGTTGCAGAATTTGGCATTTTAGGAGCTATAATAAATGAACCAAAAGAAACACAATGGCAGGAAGAGTGACACTTTATTGGGTACAATCTCAAAGATCTCACCAGCACACCACAGTTCAAAGCACACCCTTTATTGTGCCAGTATCCACAAAAGTTCCAACAATTGTTTCGGGAGCCACGCAGGGTCCCCCTTTCTCAAGGCATATCGTAACCATATGCCTTGAGAAAGGGGGACCCTGCGTGGCTCCCGAAACAATTGTTGGAACTTTTGTGGATACTGGCACAATAAAGGGTGTGCTTTGAACTGTGGTGTGCTGGTGAGATCTTTGAGATTGACTTACGAGTTTGGTATTGCCTATACCGCCTCACCGAGCACCCAAAGGAACGGATGGTGTGCCTGCTTCGCTGGGAGATTATTGGACTTTATTGGGTACGTCTTGCTAGTATTGCGTTTGACCCCTTTTGCCTTCAGAATTGCCTTATTCTTCATGGCATTCCTCAGAGATGTTGGTCCACATTGACATGATAGCATCACACAGCTTCTGCAGATTTGTCGCCTGCACATCAATGACGCGAATCTCCCGTTCCACCACATCAGGGGGAGAGACGCTGCTTTCTTATGTGTTTGAGGAATGTGGTCTAGGGTCACTTTGCCTAACTGTGTTTTCGGAGGAATCTCGGCCCACTACCATATGAGTTACACTGTTATATTACAGTTAGCACCGCCTGCGTCATGTCATGGCCACACCCATTTTTCACTGCGGCGTGCAAAGCACATTACATTACCCTAACAACCCCCACTCCCGCCCGTTCCAGGATGGACCCAGAAAAATCTGGTCACTGTATTTAAACTTTATTTAAACTTGAAAAAAGCCCACAAAGTGGTAAAAGCAAATCACAAGTGATTTTGCAGCGCTCCTATCTCTTATATCGGAGTGCAATTGCTCCAAAAATGCTAAAGGCCCCGCCTCTGAAAATACTCTAATGGACTCCAGCCTTAGGCAAGTATCTGTTCTTTTTTATGTCTTTCACCTCGGGTACACTTTCAAGCAAACTCACTTCAGGCTACATACTTACCCGTGTAAAGGCGTATTTATGAAAAGGCATTCAATGCTTTACATACAGCTGGTAGAGGTCTATGGTTCTCCCTCTGCACAGCTGCTCTCACAGGGAGAGTGGGAGGGACTGCACCTGTAGAGAGCACAGCAATGACTCATCAGTGTGCTGCTGCTCTGCACAGCCAAATCAGCATCATGACCTGTAAGAAAAGTCAAGCCAAGTTGCTGAATAGAGACGCTGTCTACTAACTTCAATTCAGCGCCATCTAGTGGGTAGTGAGAGAGCAGAGTAAACCTTCTAAGCATGCATTTCCAGCAGCCCTTGGGAGGAAGCTGTTCTTTATGAGGAAAATTTAAAATAGAAAATCTGAAATTAATATCTCTCGGTGCAGAGGGCAATCTCGGGGTCGTCCCTACTGTGCCTGCGTTGGAGCCGCTGTCAGCCAAGTCCAGGTTGTCCTCAGTGTACTGTGCAGGTGAAGAACTACTGCGCCTATGTACTACATCGTGGACTTGATTGACAGCAGCGCTTTGGCAGGCGCAGTAGAGGAGGTCGGCCTCTGTAGCGATGGGGAGCCCGGGCCGGCGGCTGAGTGCGGAGCTGTGGCGTGGGACATGTCAGCTGCAAGGGGCTGGAGGAAGTCCCAGGTAAGTAGAGCGGTGGGGGAGGGGTTTTTGCCTGGTGACTGCTTTAAAGAGAAACTCCAACCTAGAATTGAACTTTATCCCAATCAGTAGCTGATACCCCCTTTTACATGAGAAATATAATGTTTTTCACAAACAGACCATCAGGGGGCGCTGTATGACTGATTTTGTGCTGAAACCCCTCCCACAAGAAGCTCTGAGTACCGCGGTACTCTGGGCAAACTGCCACAATGTAACAATGTTCACAGACAGGAATTAGCTGTTTACAGCTGTCTCTAACAGCCAAAACAGCTAGGAGCAGCTACATAACCTGCCCACAGTAACAATGTCACCATGTAATAAATGTCAGAATGTAGATCGGGGAGAGGAAAGATTTTACAATTAGGGATGCTCGGATGTGCCTCATCCACAAATTCGGCAATCCGCGTAGTTGCAAAAAAAAATCCGCATTCGGCCCCGCCGCATGCGGATTTTCGTCCGCGTCCACGCAACCACGTGGATTTTCTGCCGTGAATGGCGTAATCACGCATGGATTCCCGCCCGGAGGCGGATTTTCTTTTAACGTTAATAACAAAGCCCCCATACATGCTACAATCCCCCAAATTGCATGGATTATCGAGGTGATAAGGGGCAACATAACTTCAACATAAAAAATTCCAAAAATGTTTTATTTTTTTTAATGGCTTTTAAAGACAAATCACCACTGTAAATGGGGCTATTAATTGGTAATACATGGTTTTAAAAAGGGATATACGCGTTAAGCAATCAAAGAGGTGAAGGCGAGTTCCAATGGCACTTGGCGGCGAAGGTACCGCTGGAGGAGGATGAGTGGCTGACGCCAAAAAGGCCCCAGAGAGGTTTTTGTAATTTTTTTTTTTTTTGCAGCAATTAGCAATGACATCGCAGCAGAGTTGTCAGTGTGAACGCAGAGTGCAGTGGTGGTAGCGACTGAGTCAGGAGAAGGACTATGCGGGCGGTCAGTTCAGCAGCACAGAAGGACCACGGCAACATACTGGTAGTAGTAGTAGCAGCACAGCGTCATAGTGCTGGCCAAGAAATTAAATGCACCCGGTGACCCGGGCAGTGTTAACGCAGACAGAGTGCATTGGTGGTACCGTGGTAGCGACTGAGTCAGGAGGAGGAGGAGGACAAAGCGGGCGTTCAGTTCAGCAGCAGCAGCAGCACAGAAGGACCATGGCAACATACTGGTGGTAGTAGTAGTAGCATAGCGTCATAGTGCTGGCCAAAAAATTGGGCACAGCAGTGGGCACTGGATATACAACTAGGTCACTGAAGGATGCAGTGGGCACAGTACAAGGTCACTGAAGGATGCAGTGGGCACAGCAGTGGGCACTGGATATACAACTAGATCACTGAAGGATGCAGTGGGCACAGTACAAGGTCACTGAAGGATGCAGTGGGCACTGGATATTCAACTAGGTCACTTAAGGATGCAGTGGGCACAGTACAAGGTCACTGAAGGATGCAGTGGGCACAGCAGTGGGCACAGCAGTGGGCACTGGATATACAACTAGGTCACTGAAGGATGCAGTGGGCACAGTACAAGGTCACTGAAGGATGCAGTGGGCACAGCAGTGGGCACTGGATATACAACTAGGTCACTGAAGGATGCAGTGGGCACAGTACAAGGTCACTGAAGGATGCAGTGGGCACAGCAGTGGGCACTGGATATACAACTAGGTCACTGAAGGATGCAGTGGGCACACAAGGATGTCACACTGTGTAATGAGATGCTTATATATGCCAGCGAGCGAGCAGTGGGCACTGGGCACGGCACAAGGTCACTGACAGAATGAATGAACAGCGCTGGCAGAGAGTGGCGGCGCCGGCGGTGTGACTGGCTGCCTGCAAATAGTACAAGTGTATAACTGTCACTGGAATATACAAGTGAACACTGCAGCTGCACTAACCTGCCTGCCTGCACTACACACAGATAATCCCCACTCCCACTACACTGACTACACTGCAGCACTGAACCTGCACAGCACTACACACAGTTAAATAATCACTAGACTCCCACACTCCCACTACACTGACTACAACTAACTACAGCAATCACTCACTGACTAGCTAACTGTGTACAGTATAAGAGCAGTGTTAGCAAAAAAAACGCTTTGTTTTTAACACAATAAATGCACTTGCTCAAACAACAATGGCCTGGAGATAATCCTCTCAGCACCACAGTCTAGCAAGGACAGAGCTTTTCCATCATGGCCGCCGCTTTATATTCAGGAGGGGAGGGCATAGCTCCCCTCCTGTGATTGGTTGCTGGGGCCCTCTGATTGGCCTGCAATGTGTCACTTCCGCATAGTTTGACGCATTTCCGCTAACCACGACTTCAGTGCCGGGTTTCACGAGCGTGAATGCGGATTTCTGTCCGCATTCACGCGAAGCCGAAGCAGATTTTCATGGTTGAAAATCTATTCACGGCTTAGCGTGTCCGAGGCAGAATGCGTCAAAATGGTCGTGAATCCACGCGTAAGCGTGATCACGACCTGGCGGTGAGCACCACTGTTTACAATGAGCAAACACTGACTAAATCATTTATACATAATTATGGTAAAAAATGAAGCACTTTTTTTACTACATTATTTTCACTGGAGTTCCTCTTTAAGGTCTGGCGTTTTAGCCAGATCTCACTTCACACTGATACAGTTGCAGTTATCCGGCTCCCACACAGAGAAATAACGTCTTTCTGAACTTTTCATCAATGTCCTGTTATCAGGAGCGTTTGTAATACCGCTGGGATGTTTTATGGATGCTAATTAGTTTTCCGGAGAGCTGCTACTGCAGTCTGACTGCACAGATGAAGCATTAAGCGCTGGATTATTAACCCTTTCAATGAAAAAAGAAAAACATTGGCAAGTTTCAAATAGAACTGGCATTCTATGTATCCAGACTTATCTCATTGTGTCACACTGTCACTTCAGGTGTACGCTAACACCAAGCCATGTATTGTTGCCATGGTTTTCAGCAGGTTTCTAAAAGACACTCACAGCCGTTGCAGACTGGATTTGAAGGATAAAATATAATGGCATGCGATTGTGAAATGACTTTTATGGTGACGATGTACGTTCTATAAATTTGTGTGTTATAAATTCTGCTCCTGCCAGCAGATAGAAGTCTCTCTATGCAGCAGAGCTCAGTCTCTCGCTTCCTCCATTTGCAGGAAAGGCCTCTGGAGCATTTTTATGTGATAAATTACTGATAAAAAGCTTCTTTTGGGGAAGCTTTTACTGTAAAACTCATCGTCTTTCTCTCCTCCTCGGAACAAACAGTCGGGGAAAGGAAATCGACACCTTCTAGTCTGTGCAAGAAACGGGGCATTAGAGGCCACTGTACTATGGGTGTAACAACCACCCCTGCGACCCCCGCCATCCCAGGGGGGCCCGGAGGAGCCTCCCTCTCCCCATCCGCAAATACAGCCAATTAGCTAAAGCTCCCCGTCACAAAATCCTTCCCCGCCACCTCCTCCCGCCATGCAGAGTAGCGGGAGAGTGTGTAATTTTTTTCCTACTTTCAGACCAACACTCTCTGTAGCCATTCGCTGTCTCCCGATCACATGACCCACATGGGGGCCTCATGCTGTCAAATTGCCCCAGGCATATTTAGTCTAGTTACGCCCCTGCACCGTATGGATATTTTTTCATGTTAATCACAATAAAGCTTATACATTTTATTCAGAGTAATGTTTCAGGAAGTTGGACCTAGAGGGAGGTAAAGGAAACTCTCACCTTCTCAACACAGCCGGCCCCCAAGGATCAGGCTCCTCCCCTGCGCAAGTCACACTCATAGAAATGATTGCATTCTTTACTCAAAGAACCTGATTTACGCATAAGGATGGTCAATGAAATGCTGTTGCTAAGAATGACCAGTTGATGCAAATTGTGTTTGCTCGTTTTATGCAAAATTTGCATAGCCTGTTAAAGTCCAGTAGCTTTGGGGAGGGAGGAGCAGGAGAGAGATAACCAATCAGTCTCTGGGGAGGGAGGAGCTGGGAGGGACCGCTAGCCAGTCTCTGGGGAGGGAGGAGCTAGGAAGGGGCATCAGCCAGTCTCTGGGGAGGGAGGAGCTGGGAGGGACCGCTAGCCAGTCTCTGGGTAGGGAGGAGCTATGAGAGGGCACCAGCCAGTCTTTGGGGAGGGAAGAGCTAGGAGGGTGCATCAGCCAGTCTCTGGGGAGGGAGGAGCTTGGAGAGGGCACCAGCTAATCTCTGGGGAGGGAGAAGCTGGGAGGCGGCATTAACTGGTCTCCGGGAAGGGAGGAGCTGGGAGGCAGCACCAACTGGTCTCTGATGAGGGAGGTACATACAAGGAAGGAGGAGCTATCCTCACCCTACTTTGGGACCATGATTTTAAATGAAAACCCAGGTGCTGAGGGGAGTGGTCTATTTACATATAAGCAGTCATTAACCCTCTGCACTCATGACACTCACATCAAGATCGAACACTAGAAGCATTAAAAACAACTAGGTTGCAAAATTATGTAGTTGAAGTAAAGGGACATTCGCTTCCAAAATTAATTGCATGCAATAGCATTGAGTACTAGACCCTCACACTCAGGGCCGGATTTGTACTTTTTACTCCCCAAGGCCACTGTCAGCAGCCCCTTTCAGTATAGTTAGCCAGATGACGCTTCCCCCTTCCTTTAGTACTATAGCAGCCCGTTGACCCTTTCCTCCAGCATAGGTAGCCAGATGACGTTCTCCCCCTCCTCCAATTAAGATAGCCTGATGACGAATTCCTCCCTTCTCTCTAGTTTAGGTATCCTGATGACCCCTCCCTTCCGTATAGATAGCCTGATGACCCTCGATCCCTTCAGTATAGGTAACTAGGTGACCTTTAACCTTCCATCTACTATAGCCTGCTGCCAACCCGCCCTTGATCATGTGGTGCCCTAGGCCATGGCCTATGTGGCCTTTGCTTAAATCCGGCCCTGCTCACATTAAGTGGCATAACTAGGCCATTCGACACCCTGTGCTGAGTATTAAATGCCCCCCCTCCCACCCCCATGGTTCTAAGCGCGCCATGACACTGCTCTGGTTAGCCGTCTGTATGTAGTGGGGGGGTGCTACTGTTAGGCATAGGTATAAGGCAGGTTAGCATTAGGTGTAGGTACGGAGGGGAGGATATTGTTGGGAGTAGGTGTAAGGCAGGTTAGTGTTAGGTGTAGGTACAGTGGGGAGGATAGTGTTGGGAGTAGGTATAAGGTAGGTTAGCGTTAGGTGTAGGTATGGTGGGGAGGATAGTGTTGGGAGTAGGTATAAGGTAGGTTAGTGTTAGGTGTAGGTACGGTGTGGAGGATAGTGTTGGGAGTAGGTATAAGGCAGGTTAGCGTTAGGTGTAGGTACGGTGTGGAGGATAGTGTTGGGAGTAGGTATAAGGCAGGTTAGCGTTAGGTGTAGGTACGATGGGGAGGATAGTGTTGGGAGTAGGTATAAGGCAGGTTAGTGTTAGGTGTAGGTACGGTGTGGAGGATAGTGTTGGGAGTAGGTATAAGGCAGGTTAGAGTTAGGTTTATGTACGGTGGGGAGGATAGTGTTGGGAGTAGGTATAAGGCAGGTTATTGTTAGGTGTAGGTACGGTGGGGAGGATAGTGTTGGGAGTAGGTATAAGGCAGGTTAGCATTAGGTGTAGGTACGGTGGGGAGGATAGTGTTGGGAGTAGGTATAAGGCAGGTTAGCGTTAGGTGTAGGTACGGTGTGGAGGATAGTGTTGGGAGTAGGTATAAGGCAGGTTAGAGTTAGGTGTAGGTACGGTGGGGAGGATAGTGTTGGGAGTAGGTGTAAGGCAGGTTAGTGTTAGGTGTAGGTACGGTGGGGAGGATAGTGTTGGGAGTAGGTATAAGGCAGGTTAGCGTTAAGTGTAGGTACGGTGGGGAGGATAGTATTTGGAATAGGTATAAGGCAGGTTAGCGTTAGGTGTAGGTACGGTGTGGAGGATAGTGTTGGGAGTAGGTATAAGGCAGGTTAGTGTTAGGTGTAGGTACGGTGGGGAGGATAGTGTTGGGAGTAGGTATAAGGCAGGTTAGTGTTAGGTGTAGGTACGGTGTGGAGGATAGTGTTGGGAGTAGGTATAAGGCAGGTTAGCGTTAGGTGTAGGTACGGTGTGGAGGATAGTGTTGGGAGTAGGTATAAGGCAGGTTAGTGTTAGGTGTAGGTACGGTGTGGAGGATAGTGTTGGGAGTAGGTATAAGGCAGGTTAGCGTTAGGTGTAGGTACGGTGGGGAGGATAGTGTTGGGAGTAGGTATAAGGCAGGTTAGCGTTAGGTGTAGGTACGGTGGGGAGGATAGTGTTGGGAGTAGGTATAAGGCAGGTTAGCGTTAGGTGTAGGTACGGTGGGGAGGATAGTGTTGGGAGTAGGTATAAGGCAGGTTAGCGTTAGGTGTAGGTACGGTGGGGAGGATAGTGTTGGGAGTAGGTATAAGGCAGGTTAGCGTTAGGTGTAGGTACGGTGTGGAGGATAGTGTTGGGAGTAGGTATAAGGCAGGTTAGTGTTAGGTGTAGGTACGGTGGGGAGGATAGTGTTGGGAGTAGGTATAAGGCAGGTTAGCATTAGGTGTAGGTACGGTGGGGAGGATAGTGTTGGGAGTAGGTATAAGGCAGGTTAGGGTTAGGTGTAGGTACGGTGGGAAGGATAGTGTTGGGAGTAGGTATAAGGCAGGTTAGCATTAGGTGTAGGTACGGTGGGGAGGATAGTGTTGGGAGTAGGTATAAGGCAGGTTAGTGTTAGGTGTAGGTAAGGTGGGGAGGATAGTGTTGGGAGTAGGTATAAGGCAGGTTAGTGTTAGGTGTAGGTACGGTGGGGAGAATAGTGTTGGGAGTAGGTATAAGGTAGGTTAGTGTTAGGTGTAGGTACGGTGGGGAGGATAGTGTTGGGAGTAGGTATAAGGCAGGTTAGTGTTAGGTGTAGGTACGGTGGGGAGGATAGTGTTGGGAGTAGGTATAAGGCAGGTTAGTGTTAGGTGTAGGTACGGTGGGGAGGATAGTGTTGGGAGTAGGTATAAGGCAGGTTAGCATTAGGTGTAGGTACGGTGGGGAGGATAGTGTTGGGAGTAGGTATAAGGCAGGTTAGCGTTAGGTGTAGGTAAGGTGGGGAGGATAGTGTTGGGAGTAGGTATAAGGTAGGTTAGTGTTAGGTGTAGGTACGGTGGGGAGGATAGTGTTGGGAGTAGGTATAAGGCAGGTTAGTGTTAGGTGTAGGTACGGTGGGGAGGATAGTGTTGGGAGTAGGTATAAGGCAGGTTAGTGTTAGGTGTAGGTACGGTGGGGAGGATAGTGTTGGGATTAGGTATAAGGTAGGTTAGTGTTAGGTGTAGGTACGGTGGGGAGGATAGTGTTGGGAGTAGGTATAAGGCAGGTTAGTGTTAGGTGTAGGTACGGTGGGGAGGATAGTGTTGGGAGTAGGTATAAGGCAGGTTAGCATTAGGTGTAGGTACGGTGGGGAGGATAGTGTTGGGAGTAGGTATAAGGCAGGTTAGTGTTAGGTGTTGGTAAGGTGGGGAGGATAGTGTTGGGAGTAGGTATAAGGCAGGTTAGTGTTAGGTGTAGGTAAGGTGGGGAGGATAGTGTTGGGAGTAGGTATAAGGTAGGTTAGTGTTAGGTGTAGGTACGGTGTGGAGGATAGTGTGTTGGGAGTAGGTATAAGGCAGGTTAGTGTTAGGTGTAGGTACGGTGTGAAGGATAGTGTTGGGAGTAGGTATAAGGCAGGTTAGTGTTAGGTGTAGGTACGGTGGGGAGGATAGTGTTGGGAGTAGGTATAAGGCAGGTTAGCGTTAGGTGTAGGTACGGTGGGGAGGATAGTGTTGGGAGTAGGTATAAGGCAGGTTAGTGTTAGGTGTAGGTAAGGTGGGGAGGATAGTGTTGGGAGTAGGTATAAGGCAGGTTAGTGTTAGGTGTAGGTAAGGTGGGGAGGATAGTGTTGGGAGTAGGTATAAGGTAGGTTAGTGTTAGGTGTAGGTACGGTGTGGAGGATAGTGTGTTGGGAGTAGGTATAAGGCAGGTTAGTGTTAGGTGTAGGTACGGTGGGGAGGATAGTGTTGGGAGTAGGTATAAGGCAGGTTAGCATTAGGTGTAGGTACGGTGGGGAGGATAGTGTTGGGAGTAGGTATAAGGCAGGTTAGCGTTAGGTGTAGGTAAGGTGGGGAGGATAGTGTTGGGAGTAGGTATAAGGTAGGTTAGTGTTAGGTGTAGGTACGGTGGGGAGGATAGTGTTGGGAGTAGGTATAAGGCAGGTTAGTGTTAGGTGTAGGTACGGTGGGGAGGATAGTGTTGGGAGTAGGTATAAGGCAGGTTAGTGTTAGGTGTAGGTACGGTGGGGAGGATAGTGTTGGGATTAGGTATAAGGTAGGTTAGTGTTAGGTGTAGGTACGGTGGGGAGGATAGTGTTGGGAGTAGGTATAAGGCAGGTTAGTGTTAGGTGTAGGTACGGTGGGGAGGATAGTGTTGGGAGTAGGTATAAGGCAGGTTAGCATTAGGTGTAGGTACGGTGGGGAGGATAGTGTTGGGAGTAGGTATAAGGCAGGTTAGTGTTAGGTGTAGGTAAGGTGGGGAGGATAGTGTTGGGAGTAGGTATAAGGCAGGTTAGTGTTAGGTGTAGGTAAGGTGGGGAGGATAGTGTTGGGAGTAGGTATAAGGTAGGTTAGTGTTAGGTGTAGGTACGGTGTGGAGGATAGTGTGTTGGGAGTAGGTATAAGGCAGGTTAGTGTTAGGTGTAGGTACGGTGTGAAGGATAGTGTTGGGAGTAGGTATAAGGCAGGTTAGTGTTAGGTGTAGGTACGGTGGGGAGGATAGTGTTGGGAGTAGGTATAAGGCAGGTTAGCGTTAGGTGTAGGTACGGTGGGGAGGATAGTGTTGGGAGTAGGTATAAGGCAGGTTAGTGTTAGGTGTAGGTAAGGTGGGGAGGATAGTGTTGGGAGTAGGTATAAGGCAGGTTAGTGTTAGGTGTAGGTAAGGTGGGGAGGATAGTGTTGGGAGTAGGTATAAGGTAGGTTAGTGTTAGGTGTAGGTACGGTGTGGAGGATAGTGTGTTGGGAGTAGGTATAAGGCAGGTTAGTGTTAGGTGTAGGTACGGTGTGGAGGATAGTGTTGGGAGTAGGTATAAGGCAGGTTAGTGTTAGGTGTAGGTACGGTGGGCAGGATAGTGTTGGGAGTAGGTATAAGGTAGGTTAGAGTTAGGTGTATGTGGTGGGGGGGTCAGTTTTAGGTGTAGGTATGGGGGGAGGTGTTTGGTGCAGGTATGGGGTTAAGTTAGGCCAGCGTATGTGGGGGCTCCAGTTAGTGCTAGGGGAAGGTGAGCAGATTCTAAGACATAGGTGGGGTGAGGGCGCAGACTCTGCATTGCTGATTGAAGTGCCCCCACATATGCCTTTTCTGCCCGCAGCCCACCTTCACCTAACACTAACTACTGCAGAGTATTGCGGGCGGAAGGAAGCCGCGGCATGCCATTTAACCTCTTGAGGACTGCAGTGTTAAACACCCCTAAAGACCGGGCCAATTTTCACTAAATTAACCACTGCAGCTTTAAGGCCAAGCTGCTGGGCCGCACAACTCAGCACACAAGTGACCCCCCCCCCCCCCCCTTTTCTCCCCACCAAAAGAGTTTCCTGTTGGTGTGGTCTGATTCCCCCCCCCCCCCCCCCAAAAAAAAAAAACCCCACCGCAGTGTTTATTTTTATTTATTTTAAAACAAGTATTTACATTATTTTTTTCGTAATAAATTTTGCTATTGGCGTTAGGCGGTCCTGGGACTGCCGCCACGGCCACGCCCATCAGCGTCGGGCGGTTGTTAGGTAGTTAAAGGATACATGTGACATGTGACATGCTGAGATAGACATGGGTATGTACAGTGCCTAGCACACAAATAATTAGGCTGTGTTCCTTTTTTTCTTTCTCTGCCTGAAAGAGTTAAATATCAGGTGTGTAAGTGGCTGACTCAGTCCTGACTCAGACAGGAAGTGACTACAGTGTTACCCTCACTGATAAGAAATTCCAACTATAAAACACTTTTCCTAGCAGAAAATGGCTTCTGAGAGCAGGAAAGAGATAAAAAGGGTCAATAGTTCATAGATTTTATCTCTGACATACTTCAATGAATGTGTCATGCAAAAACAATAAAACAGTTAAAACTTAAAAAGTAAATTTAAACATAAAATAAAACTGCAATATCGTAAAAAGTCATTTTTAGGAGAAGGAAGACAGATAAAATTGTTTATTTAATTAGTTTATTTTCGCCTCAAGTGTCCTTTAACTCACTTTTTCCACTGCCGGAGTCTACGATGCATCCTTCCATCACCGTTCAGCTCTCCCCTAGCAGCCGGTGTGCCTTTCTGCATCACGTGATTACACAGTAAGACATGCCAGCACTGGGGAGAGAGCTGAGCACTGAGGGGAGGTTGGACATCGCTGGACTCAGCAGTGCCGCAGGTGAAGTAATGTAGAGTGACCAGATTTTTGTTGGTTCAACCTGCGACGGGGGTGCGCGCGCCGCACCGAAAAATGGCCGTGGCCATGACATTGTATGGGCGGAGCTAGCATAATGATGTAACAGCGAGGCATTCGAAAGCAGTGTTGGGTGTGCAGAAATTGTGTGATGCTATTTAATAGTATACCGTAACCCCAAAGCAGCAAACATAGCCAACTATGACCATTAAATAATAAATGCAGCAACAGTTACCCCAGACACCAGAAAATAAACGCAATGTGGGCAACATGTCAGCAGAAAATAAACGCAATGGGCAACATGTCAGCACAAAATAAACGCAATGTGGGCAACATGTCAACAGAAAATAAACACAATGGGCAACATGTCAGCACAACATAAACACAATGTGTGCAACATGTCAGCACAAAATAAACGCAATGTGAGCAACATTTCAGCATCAGCACAAAATAAACGCAATGTGAGCAACATTTCAGCACAAAATAAACGCAATGTGAGCAACATTTCAGTGGAAAATAAATGCAATGTGAGCAACATTTCATCACAAAATAAACGCAAAGTGAGCAACATGTCAGCACAAAATCAACGCAATGTGAGCAACATGTCAGTACAAAATAAACACAATGGGGGCAACATGTCAGCACAAAATAAACGCAATGTGAGCAACATGTCAGTACAAAATAAACGCAATGTGAGCAACATGTCAGCACAAAATAAATGTATTGTGGGCAACATGTCAGCACAAAATAAACGCAATGTGAGCAACATGTCAGCACAAAATAAACGCATTGTGGGCAACATGTCAGCAGAAATTAAACGCAATGTGAGCAACAGATCAGCAGAAAATAAACGCAATGGGCAACATGTCAGCACAAAGTAAATGCAATGTGTGCAACATGTTAGCAGAAAATAAACGCAATGGTTAACATGTCAGCACGACATAAACGCAATGTGTGCAACATGTCAGCACAAAATAAACGCAATGTGAGCAACATGTCAGCACAAAATAAATGTATTGTGGGCAACATGTCAGCACAAAATAAACGCATTGTGGGCAACATGTCAGCAGAAAATAAACGCAATGGGTAACATGTCAGCACGACATAAACGCAATGTGTGTAACATGTCAGCACAAAATAAACGCAATGTGAGCAACATGTCAGCACAAAATAAATGTACTGTGGGCAACATGTCAGCACAAAATAAACGCAATGTGAGCAACATGTCAGCACAAAATAAACGCATTGTGAGCAACATGTCAGCAGAAAATAAACGCAATAGGCAACATGTCAGCACAACATAATTGCAATGTGTGCAACATGTCAGCACAAAAGAAACGCAATGTGAGCAACATTTCAGCACAAAATAAACGCAATGTGAGCAACATGTCAGCACAAAATAAATGCATTGTGGGCAACATGTCAGCAGAAAATAAACGCAATGGGCAACATGTCAGCACAAAATAAACGCAATGTGGGCAACATGTTAGCAGAAAATAAACGCAATGGGTAACATGTCAGCACAAAATAAAACGCAATGTGAGCAACATTTCAGCACAAAATAAACGCAATGTGAGCAACATTTCAGCACAAAATAAACGCAATGTGAGCAACATTTCAGCACAATATAAACGCAATGTGAGTAACATGTCAGCACAAAACAAACGCAATGCGGGCAACATGTCAGCACAATATAAACGCAATGTGAGCAACATGTCAGCACAAAATAAACGCAATGTGAGCAACATGTCAGCAGAAAATAAACGCAATGGGCAACATGTTAGCACAAAATAAACGCAATGTGGGCAACATGTTAGCAGAAAATAAACGCAATGTGTGCAACATGTCAGCACAAAATAAACGCAATGTGAGCAACATTTCAGCACAAAATAAACGCAATGGCCCTGATTCACAAAGCGGTGATAACTCAGTTATCACGCCTAAAAGACTTTAGGCGTGATAAGCCGTGCAAAGCTGAGTTATCACCGATTTGTGCTGCTCTTCGCGCGAAGCTCCCGCGCGCAAGGTTTTGCGCGCGTAGCGCACCGCGCTGCGCGCGCAAAGTCCCATAGGGCTCAATGGACGCTGCGCACGAAGCACGGTACACTGCGCGCGCAGCGCGGTGCGCTATGCGCGCAAAACTTTGCGCGTGGGAGATCGCGCGAGTTTCTTCTTATCACGCCTAAACTGAGTTTAGGCGTGATAAAGGGCTTTTCACAGGCGTGCAAACACTTTGCACCGCTTTGTGAATCAAGCCCAATGTGAGCAACATTTCAGCACAAAATAAACGCAATGTGAGCAACATTTCAGCACAATATAAACGCAATATGAGCAACATGTCAGCACAAAATAAACGCAATGCGGGCAACATGTCAGCACAAAGTAAATGCAATGTGGGCAACATTTCAGCACAAAATAAATGCAATGTGAGCAACATGTCAGCACAAAATAAACGCATTGTGGGAAACATGTCAGCACAAAATAAACGCAATGTGAGCAACATGTCAGCACAAAATAAATGCAATGTGAGCAACATGTCAGCACAAAATAAACGCATTGTGGGAAACATGTCAGCACAAAATAAACGCATTGTGGGAAACATGTCAGCACAAAATAAACGCAATGTGAGCAACATGTCAGCACAAAATAAACGTAATGTGGGCAACATGTTAGCACAAAATAATCGCAATGTGAGCAACATGTCAGTACAAAATAAACGCATTGTGGGCAACATGTCAGCACAAAATAAGCGCATTGTGGGCATAATGTCAGCACAAAATAAACGCAATGTGTGCAACATTTCAGCACAAAGTAAACGCAATGTGGGCAACATGTCAGCACAAAGTAAACACAATGGGCCTGATTCACAAAGCGGTGCAAAGTGTTTGCACGCGAGTGAAAACCCCTTTATCACGCCTAAACTCAGTTTAGGCATGATAAGAAGAAACTCGCACGAATTTTCCACGCGCAAAGTTTTGCGCTGCACCCGGCGCTTCGCGCGAAGCTCTCATTAAGCCCTATGGGACTAGCTTCGCGCGAGTTAGAGCACAAAGCGGTGATAACTTTGCTAGTGCAAAGGTTATCACGCCTAAAGTCTTTTAGGCGTGATAACTGAGTTATCACCGCTTTGTGAATCAAGCCCAATGTGAGAAACATTTCACCTGAAAAAAAAAAGCATTTACTCACCTGACAGAAGTCTCCTCTCGCCCCTGGCCGGCCTCTGGCGCGCAGCTCCCGGCATCTTGCTCCTCCTGCAGAGCAGCGCTATGGCAAGATGGCGCCCCAAGCCCTGTACTGGAGACACAAATTGTCTCCAGTACAGGGCTTCGGCAGCCATCTTCCCGTAGCCCTGCTCTGCCTGCCGGAAGACTATGCAGGCTGGAGCGGGGCTGCGGGCAATGAACTGGCACGGCGTCTATAGACACCGCAGCCAGTTCATGCAGATACGGGGGCCAGAGTCCCGAGGCCGGGACGTCCCGCAGGTAAAAGCGGAACGTTTCCCGGGACCTCATGCAGCCTGGCACAGTGGACCCTGAAGGCGGGACCTGTCCCAGGTAAAGCGGGACGTATGGTCACGGTAAGTAATGGCATGCCGCTGCTTCCTTCCGCTTGCAATACTCTGCATTCAGACAGTTGCAGGAGGTCTCCGGTGTCACCCCCCCCCCCCCCCCTGCCATGGTGACACCTGGAGCAGAACGCTCCTGCCGCCAGCCCATTCATACGCCACTGCTCATCACAGCACCGATGAGGCTTGCGTTATGTAAGGGACCTGACTCTACCCACACCAGTCAGCAGGGACCTGGAATCCACAGTGAGGCACTATCAGGTTCAACCATTGTAGGGAAGACACGCATGCACATAAATCAGTCTGAGCATATTGGGGGGCTGCAGGGGGGTGTTGCTAGGGGGGCCAGTGTTGCCAATTCATCCTTTTAATTACTGACACATCTAAGTTATACAGGTTCTGGGGCTACTTGCACATACTCAGTGCCATACCTGCATCTACCTAGCCACAAAACCTGTATAATTCATATGTGTCAGTAATTAAAGGGATGAGTTGGCAACACTGAGGGGGGGTCCTCAAGTTACTTTTGCCCCAGAGACCCATTGTAGCTAGAACCAGCCCTGTCTTCCCTTTTCTATGGGTAAGTAGGGATGGCCCTGCTTAGGAGAAGTCATGGAGAAACATGTGATCAGTTTGATCAGCTGATAGATTTGTAAGGTTCTGATCTGCTGGTCCTGATCATGTGGTAAATGAGGAAGTCATCACTGCAAATCAGGACCTTACAAATCTATCAGCTGATCAAACTGATCACATGTTTCTCCATGACTTCTCCTAATCAGGGCCATCCCTACGGGTAAGTACCTGACTTTTTTTTCACTTCAGTATCACTTCAGTACCACTTTAAGAGTAGAAGTTCTCTGATTTCCCTTTTGTGCTGTTGGTTCTCAGGGCGGGGCTACCTGCGGAGCCATCTCATGTGGAAGGTTTATGTCCCCTCTGTGCGATGTGTTTATGCAATGACAGCTCCTGAGGCTGTTTGCAGAATAACAATCATGTGCGCCCGTCCGGGAATTCCTGACAATGGCGCTATAATGCGGGGAAATCAGATTCTGCTGTAATGAGCTCTCGGTAGTTCCTGGTTCCAGGGGTCTGGCCGGGTATAAATATGTATCACACAGCAGATTATGGGGGGTACGGACCGCTCTTTATGGAAAGTACAATGCTGGGAAGATTCCGGATGAATAGAGAAGTTATTTGCTATTCAGCTCTCCATTTATACGGTACTGATGAGGATCACGCAGTGCTTACTGAATACACAGAACTCTCATATCGGTTCTCGCTGCCCCGGAGGGTCCGGCCAGGGGGGCTATTCACACGCAAATGCTTCGTCCATAGATGAGAGATATCCAAAACTTTCGCTCTGTTGCTGTATCTACAAAAACCAACACATTTTTCCAGGAATGTTTTTTTTTTGTGTTTATTTATGAGAATTTATAATGCATTGAAGTCGACTATTTTCATTTTATGAGTTGAAAGTGGCCAGCGGCACAGCAACAGAGAATGCTGAGGTTAGGACCTCACTGGGTCCCTTGGACCAGAGCAGGGGCGTAACTAGAAATCACTGGGCCCCCCTGCGAAACTTTGGATGCCCCCCCCCCCCCCCCCCCCCCTTGCTTTCTGCACAGGTAAACTGAGAACCAATGTTATTCAATTGGCTAGTGCACACTTGAATGTGTTTTCCCCATCAGATAAAAAACAGACAGCATTGTAGGACTGGGAGCATTTTCTCTAACAATTACATTAGCTTCTGTGATAAACGTGCATGTTTTCACACATACAGACACACATGGGGCTCGATTCACAAAGCGGTGCTAACCCAGTTAGAGACTTTAGGCATGATAACCATTGCACCACTCTGGTGAAAAGCCAGTTTAGGTGTGATAAGTTTAGGCATGATAAGTTTAGGCGTGATAAGTTTAGATAAGTTTAGATCGCTTGCAAAGTCCCGCACGCAAAGCAGCGCCATTAAACTTTATACGAAGTGCACCAGACTTTGCTAGCGCAAAACTTTTGATCAGCTGTGCACTGCGGTACTAATCCAGTTGGCGCTTAAACTTATCATGCCTAAACTTATCACACCTAAACTTATCATGCCTAAACTTATCACACCTAAACTTATCATGCCTAAACTTATCATGCCTAAACTGAGTTTAGGCATGATAAAGGGCTTTTCACCAGCGTGCTAACTGTTAGCACCGCTTTGTGAATCAGGCCCATGGTGTGCAGAAAACGCATACAGAAAACCAACATACGAGTGTGCTCCCAGCCTCAGCTTACTACACTCACTCTGTCCATCTCTGATGCAGCAGAACTGGCTCTGCAGACTCCTCCAGCATCACTACAGTACACAGCACTTGGGGAGGGGTGGAGAGGCTGGGGGCGGGGCTCTGCAGACTCCTCCAGCATCACTACAGTACACAGCACTTGGGGAGGGTGGAGAGGCTGGGGGCGGGGCTCTGCAGCCTTCTCAAGCATCACTACAGTACACAGCACTTGGGGAGGGGTAGAGAGGCTGGGGGCGGGGCTCTGCAGACTCCTCCAGCATCACTACAGTACACAGCACTTGGGGAAGGGTAGAGAGGCTGGGGGCGGGGCTCTGCAGCCTTCTCAAGCATCACTACAGTACACAGCACTTGGGGAAGGGTAGAGAGGCTGGGGGCGGGGCTCTGCAGCCTTCTCAAGCATCACTACAGTACACAGCACTTGGGGAGGGGTAGAGAGGTTGGGGGATGGGTGCTATACACAAAAGCACACTGAATAGGGATTGTCTACAAATTTTTGTCTACAAAACTTTCTATGATTCCTCATCAGTGGTTGAGCAGATGCAGTCATTAGGACTATTGTGCAGAGAGCAGAAAGTTTTTTTCTCTCTATGCCCTTAGTTGTCAGTCTCTCGGAACAGGGAAAAAAAACTTTCCCCCCACGAGGCCCCCTGAGGCTTCTGGGCCCCCTGCGGTTGCATCCCTTGCAGGGTCTATTGTTACGCCCCCAGACCAGAGGGGCCCAGTAGGGGCCGTCCCTCATCTGCAGTATTAGCTCTTCAACGGTGCTATGCTGGTAATGATCACTTCTATAGATGCTGTGAATAGTGGTAATCATTTAGGGCCTATTCATCCTCGGGTGCTTTTTGCCCATGATTTGCGCTTTACTGACCACGGACAATAAGCCTGGCATTACACTCACAGCAGCCATTGCGGGCGGCGCGTTTGCGATTGTCGCTGATTGCAAACCCGCTGCATGCAGCATATTCCCGATGATTGCGTCACGATTCTTATTCACTAGACAGAGAATCACAAACGCCCAAAATTCGTAGTAAGTAAGTAAAGCAAAATTACTATCGCAATCGTTAGGTGGCCAAAGATGAGCGCAAGGCTCTGGCCCCTAAAGGACATGCAGCCAGTCTGTTATCACTGTGATTGGCTCACAGTGATCATCTGGTAAGAAGCCAATGCAACTTACCGATACGAGGAAACTTGGCTGTCAAATGATAACCGAGCCCGCGGTCATGGCAAACAGCGATCGGCTCAGGACCTCGGTAAACTAGTTAGTTGTTAGTTAACAGGATAGAAATGGAATTTAAACACAGGATACAAATGGAATTTGAACTTACCTGGGTCTTCCTCCAGCCTCCATAGCCTGCGAGGTCCCCCTCAGTGTCCTCTGGATCCCCTCCGTGGCCCTGCTGGCGGTTCCGTTAGTGCACAACCTTGCCAAGGGTCGTGCGCAACTGTGCACGCATGGCTCATTCACATGCCTGGCTCGATCACGCGCCCGTCGCTGCAGCTGGGCAGGAAGGAGTGTAGGTAGTTGCTGCTGGATTGGCGGTAGGTAGGGAAATTAGGTACATGCTGCTGTTGGGTGGGCGAGAGGGAAGTAAGATTCCTGGTCCTGCTGGGAAGGACAGGGCCGAGGCAGAGACAAAAGAGGCTCCAGCCTCAAGGCGCAGTATAGGAGGGGTGCAGGGCTGGGCAGAGGCGAGAGAGGCTCCAGCCTCAGGGCGCAGTATAGGAGGGGTGCAGGGCTGGGCAGAGGCGAGAGAGGCTCCAGCCTCAGGGCGCAGTGTAGGAGGGGGCGCAGGGCGGGGCCGAGGCAGAGGCGAGAGAGGCTCCAGCCTCAGGGTGCAGTGTAGGAGGGGGCGCAGGTCGGGGCCGAGTCAGAGGCGGGAGAGGCTCCAGCCTCATGGTGTAGTGTACGAGGGGGCTGGAAGATGAGATTTACATGGCCCACACCTCTGTCCTTGCTGCTGGCACTTTCCCTATAAATATTAATTACTTGTCGGGAGGGAGGTATCAATGCGCAGTGAGGCGGCAGGTGAAAATATAGTCCCCTTTCACCGTCCTGCCTCTCTGCTCAGGACCAGGCTGGTGCTTATCGGAGTTCGAGGAAGGGGGAGAATTTTTTCTAATCAAAGAAAACTCTGCAATCCAGTGGTGGTGGTGGCGGTGGCTAGTGGCGTGTGTGCCCAGATAGGGGGGGCTCACTAATCTACGGCAACCTTCTCGAACCTCCGATTTTAGGTTTGCGAACCTCGATAGCTAACCTTCACAAAAGTTCAGTTCGCGTGAACTTTTGCGAACCGCAATAGACTTCAATTGGGAGGCGAACTTTGAAAACTAGAAACATTTAGACTAGCCACAAAAGTGATGGAAAAGATGTTTCAAGGGGTCTAACACCTGGAGGGGGGCATGGATGAGTGGGATAGATGCCAAAAGTCCCCGGGAAAAATCTGGATTTGACGCACAGCATCGTTTTAAGGGAAGAAATTACATTGAATGCTAAATTGGGGGCCTAAAGTGCTTTAAAACATCTTGCATGTGTATACATCAATCAGGGAGTGTAATTAGAGTTCTGCTTCACACTGACACACCAAACTCACTGTGTAACGCAGCGCAAACAGCTGTTTGCGTAGTGGCGGCCGTGCTGGACTGATGCGCAACATGGCCAGAGTGCAGGCCGTGGCAGTTTTCCAGCCCATATGGTCGCCGGGCTGTGGTAGCTCAATGATAGAACAACAGCGACTGTCCAGCTGATCAAATTTGGTCTGACCACAATGAAGCAACAACCTTATTATCTTGGGTGTGCCCCCCCCCCCCCCCCCCCCTTACAAGTTTGCCTCAAGATTCAGGTGAGACTTTTCCACCCTATTCACCCATAAAGGACAGCTCAAAGGTGTTCTGCTATAAGTAATCCATAAACTCGAAGACTCTGCTCCCGGTGGATCCCCCCACATGACCAATACATTGTCCACCTATCTCTTCATCACCCCCAGACACTCTCTAAACGGATTTCCCTGTAGGGTTACTACTCAATTTGATGTATGATGTATTATCCATTAGCTGTCATTTAGCTTCCTTCACATAGTACTCTCCACTCATGACTACAATATTTCCGCCATTTCACGGTCCTCTTTTCTTTGTCATTGAGATTGGGAATATTCTCAGGATAGACCTGCACTCTAACATCTCTCAATGCTGCTTCATGACAAATATCTACAGGTGATCCTGGAATAAGGGAAGGGGGCTTTGACCTAACACTAAACAGATACACCGTCTCAGTGTCAGAGTCTTTTTCCTGTTCTACACCATCTTCCTCATGACCTGCACTTTCTCTTAAAGCAGCAGGGTCAGCCATACTATCCCAGTAAAAAAAAACACATATAAAAGTAGATAAATACTTGTTCTACTTGTATAACATAAGTATTCTACTGCTCATAGTTTCAGTGAATTTTATGTAGTAAATAAAGAGAAAACTGTTCAAGGCATTTTCCATCTTTACTGCCTCTGACTGAAGCCAATCATTATGTCACATCCTTTCTTACTTTATTTCTCCTAGAAACTGCACTGTCATATCTAGCTTGCTTTATAAACACACGTGAGCACGGCATAGATCAGATGTCAGCATCTTCTGCAGAGGGGTGACGTGTATTTCTCTTCTCAGCCTCATGTCCCACTGAACTTCCCTCAGCCAATCAGTGAGGAGCAGGAATGTGGGAGGGGCGATAACAAGCTTTCCTCTCCCCGGCAATGTACCAGAATAGAGCCAGGCTGACTGAGATAAGATTCATTACAGCAGATATTTTTATGATTATATTGGAATGCTTGCAATGCAGTGTGAGGTTGCAGGCTGCATAATAAACACAGCAGTGGGTAAATGGAATTTGATTCTGTGGCTGACAATCCCCCTTTAACAGTTTGTTAAAGTTACTTAAAGCTCCCTGATCACTATCTATTAATACCTTACTGCTTTTACATCGTTTTACAGAGAAACCCCAACGTTTCTGAGACTTCGTTTACTGCCGCCTGTGTCTTTTTTCCTGATCAAATTGAATTTTATTAAAGAACTAGTCTAACTGTATCTTCCTTGTTGCTCCGTACAGGTTCACTTCAAATTTATGATAATCAAATTCGTAAGAAATTTCAAAGTTCAGACCCTTGTTCAATAATTCCACACAGTCCACTGCTAAAAGGATCCCAAAGTGTGAGACCTATGGAAGCTGCCATATTTATTTTCTGTTAAACAATACCAGTTGCCTGGCTGTCCTGCTGATCTTTTTGGCAAGTAGGGTCTAAATCACACACCTGAAACAAGCATGCAGATAATTGTCATGGATAAACCATGAAAAAACACAATCACAATCGGTTTTCTACGCTGATTGTGATTCATGTTACAAATTAGATTGTAGGTGTGGGGGCTAAGCACCTGGGTTTACTTCAGGAAGAACCTTACTTTTAGGTGACAGTGTGTATTTTAATTGCCTGGGACAAAAGCAAAGCATCTCCCTAACTAACACATAGGTGTCAACCAGCTCTTTAAAGCCTCATACACACGGGCTACCGTTGTAGCTGTTGCTAGCACACAGGAGACAGGTGTGCAACAGCTCGGCGACAGCTCCGCCTGAGCAACAGCTGTCTACACGTCTCTCTGCCCAACAGGCAGAGACGCGGCGGAAGCTGTCGCCGAAAGTTTCGTCCCCCCGCTGGAAGCTCCCTTCTGGCTGTGGGTAGCTGTCGCTAGTCCGCACATACACACGCAGTATGCGTGGTGGGCTAGCTACAGTTGCGGAGACTTTCAATCGTACGGCAACTGCTGTCTCCGGCGACAGTTCTGGGTGCGCGCCTCATACACACGGGGCGACAGTTGTGCCCCGTGTGTATGAGCCTTTAGTGTAGTACACAGCAGAAGCAAGCACTAGATCACCACAGGGGGCAGACAGAGAGGAGACAGCCCTGGCTATGTTCCATAGCAGTATTTTATTATTTTTGCCTTTTTAAGAGGTACTGTACTTTTGACCTACATGGAAAGTATATCATTTAACTGTTAACGTCCCGCTGACATTTTCATATATCTTTCAGGGGGCTGACATAAACAGTAACCCAGTTATTAAACTTCTCGGGAAGGGAATGTCACACACTATCCATGTCTGGTATTAACGTGATCCATATTCTTTGAGGTTGTAGAATTTGCTATTATGATTTGTGTGCGCTGAATATTGCCTGAGATATAGACAAATCCTATATTTGGGATTGAATTTTCCCCCGAAAAGTAAGGGATCACCCAGCCTCCAGCAGCAGGGACAGAATCTGAGTCCACCCCTTGGAGTAGAGATGTATAAAATAAACCACAGCGTTTCAGCTGTAGTTCTCCATGTAATGATCCGCTCAGCTGTCTGCACAGACAGACAGCTGTTTGACCATTCCTTAGGTCTGAGGGCTGCAGGTCTCTGGAAAAGAGACCTGTCTTTACTTTGCAAGTTTCAGACTTCCTCTGCTACTGAGGAATTTGCATACACTTGTCATGCAAATTGCCTAGCTGTCTCCTTTGAAGGCTTGCAGTATAAATACCATGTTCTCCCAGGATCCTTTGCTGGTCATGATGGTTTGTTCCTGCTAACACCTGGAGTGTCAGCCTTTGCTATCGGTTGCTAAAGATTATCTTAGAGTAATTCCTTGGGACTGCACTAGGCATCCCTTCTAGTGCAGTCAGGTTGCTTTATTTGTATTGCCTTGTTCTGTTTCTCTGCCTCGATTGTCTTGTCGCCAGCGGTAGAAGCGGTGGTTCCTTTTGTATTCTGCCTTAGGGGTGCTAGCCAGAGCAGTGGTTGCTACTGGTAGCCCCATCTCGCTGTCTTGTCTGGTACGAACGCTTGCTGTAGACTCGGTGAGGTAACCGTTTAGCAAGCGTTCATGTTCTCTATTTTCGTGTTTGTGTACTTTGGTTAGTTAGGACTTGTGCATTGTCAATCCTTTAACGAGAACCAGAGGTTGATCTTCGGAGGAGGCACATGGGACACAGAGGCATGTTCTCTGCCTAATGACATGGCTCTGTGTCCCCCCACCACCGCTCTCTGCCCCCCACCCCCCCACTGCCGCGCTATAGCCCCTAAGTTTATTGACAAGATTTGTCGCTAACTTGGAGGTAAACACAGAGTAGAGGAATTCCCTGTTCAACACGCCCACCAGGGGCGTTCCTACAGGGTTTCCTGAGCTGAGCTGCCATTAGGCAGCTCTCTCTCCCTGGCCACGCCTACTGCCACTCCCCTGCCTACTGGAGGGGAACACTGAGGAGAGAGCCTGAGGTGATGGAGGGGGGGGGGGGGGGGACTGTCCCTCCTCCCCACCGATGTGTGCCCATGCTCTCTCCTCATGCTGCGACCCCTCCGGCCACCCAAAAACGGCCCTGAGCAGGCCCTAGAGGGGCCCCGGGCCCCACCGCAGGTCCAGGGGCTGCAGCCCCTCTTTTTGCGCCACTGCTCACATTCTTACCATAGAATCGAGTGCAGCACAGAGGCCGTGTGCGAATGTGAATACGCCCATTGTGGGGATCATTGCATAATGTGTGATAATAACTTCCGTAACAACTCACCGCAGAACAAATAGTGTTAAAGGGGACCTGAACACAGAGCTTCCTCTCTGTGGTATAAGATAACAGCATAATAACCTTTAAAGAAAAACATTTCTTTGTTACAGCTGATAATAATCCTGCAATAAATCTGGTAACATCCTGTGTTTACAAATGAGCTTTCTGCTGAGGAGATTGTTGAGCTGGCACAGCTGAGAGATCAAATCACAACTTGTGATTAGTCACAGATGAGGGGGAAAAAACAGGCTAAACTCTCTAAGTACATACAGGGTGCATTCCTCTGTTTTCCTTCTGTCCTGTGCACTTTAACGCCGCACCCTTACACAAGTGTCTAAAAATCACTCGATGACGGCGGTAAAGCTTCCCCACGCAGCCCGTAGAAGACGCCTCTCATTAGCTATAGATCCGTTTCACTTAACAAGCTCCTTGTAAACGCGCTATCAAGTCTCCCACTGATTCCCTGCTCTGATCTGTCACTCGCATCATTAATCGGCCACGCACTGTACAATTGCCCCCACGTCACATCGGCGGCAGTCATTAGATGCGCCGCTGTCAGCCGTCTTTGTCACATTGTCACTTAACTCCCCCTAGATCTGTAGCGACTCCTCTTCAATAAATCTCTCGTATTTTCTCCTTCATTCCATGCGGTGATTTCATCGCTTCCTTCGTAGGGCGGCCTTGTCAGGTATGTCGCGGGCACCGGGCTGAGACGTGTCTCTTCAACGAGTCTGTCACTAATTGGAAGAAATTCCCCATCTGAACATAAAAGCAGCAGGAAGACTTTATACCCAACTCATCGTGTTCGCCCAACACTAGCTCATAGCTCCATCCGATCGAACAGGCCAAGAATTATGGGCCGATCCAATCACCAAATATGAATTCCATTGAAGTCAACGCTACCGAGCAGTGGTGTAACTGCAACTCATGCCCCCCCCGCCCTGTAAAACTTTGGTGCTCCCCCCCCCCCATGTTCCCTTGTCTCCCCCTGGGGACCCTCACAGCCTGGGGGCCCATCTTACAAGGGTCATAACACAGGTGTGGCCATCATCATCTTCACACCCATAACAAGTGTAGCCACAAAACACCTGATCTGAAGTATAATCCCCTGTATCCGAGGAAGGGAAGGTTAGTAGCTGGGGGCCCGCCCTCCCACAGCTCTGGGGCCCCCTGAGGAGTAGGAGCTGCCTCCCTCTAGTTACGGCACTGCGGCCGACATTCGCGGTTAATAGCAAAGCCCCAATAAATGCTAGAATCACCAAATTTACTAGGTATGTTAAGAACAGTGGAAACAAGGGAGATTTTTTTCTTTTTTCAAAAAGGCTTTGTAGTTTTTGAAAACATCGATTTTGAAAAAGAAAAAAATAAACATGGGAAAATTACATTTGCCGCTTTACACTTTAACCGCATTGGCACCCCGCTATGTATATATCTGTGGCTCCCTGAGTGATGCAGTGTAGGATCTACGTTACCCGCAGTTTGCGCTCCCAACCTGATTGTGTGCACCCGATGGGGGAGTTAAAGCTGACCAGCAGGGAAAGCAGCAAAAATCCATTAACCCTTCGCACACTCACATGCAAATGTTCAAACAAATGCATTCACAGATTCACTCATCCAGGCACAACTGTTATCCCTACAGCTAAATTAAAAGCCAGGGTTTTAGTTCACAGAAGAATGCATTCTTATGCTTAGTCACCTATACTGTGCAGAAGTACCCAGGTAAACATAGGTGTCCTAACTCTGGCCCTGTAACATGCATAGTGCAGACATGCAAACACATTCATTGCATCAAACCTATCAATGGATTAGGAGCACACATCCTAACTTCCTCTCCTGGGAAAGACAGTGCATCTTACCAATCGCACAAGGGAGCTAATGTTATGTGTCCATGTGTACCATGCGCATACACCAGCATAAGCTGTCTGCATGCTGACAAACATACAGGGGAAGGAGGGAGTGCACCGAATTGGACCCTAGCCACAGGGGTCAATGATAAGAATAAACATACATATATCCAGGCACATCGCCCCTAGTTAGGACATTAAATAAATTATTAGGGAAAGGGAGGTGCTGAAGGGGGTGTGGCTAGAAAACAGCAAAAATCCATTAACCCTTCGCACACTCACATGCAAATGTTCAAACAAATGCATTCACAGATTCACTCATCCATGCACAACTGTTATCCCTACAGCTAAATTATGCTGGTGTATGCGCATGGTGCACGTGGACACATAACGTTAGCTCCCTTGTGCGATTGGTAAGATGCACCGTCTTTCCCAGGAGAGGAAGTTAGGATGTGTGCTCCTAATCCATTGATAGGTTTGATGCAATGAATGTGTTTGCATGTCTGCACTATGCATGTTACAGGGCCAGAGTTAGGACACTTTGCATGTGAGTGTGCGAAGGGTTAATGGATTTTTGCTGTTTTCTAGCCACACCCCCTTCAGCACCTCCCTTTCCCTAATAATTTATTTAATGTCCTAACTAGAGGCGATGTGCCTGGATATATGTATTTCCATTTTACTACTGACCCCTGTGGCTAGGGTCCAATTCAGTGCACTCCCTCCTTCCCCTGTATGTATTTGTTAGCATGCACACAGCTTATGCTGGTGTATGCGCATGGTGCACGTGGACACATAACGTTAGCTCCCTTGTGCGATTGGTAAGATGCACCGTCTTTCCCAGGAGAGGAAGTTAGGATGTGTGCTCCTAATCCATTGATAGGTTTGATGCAATGAATGTGTTTGCATGTCTGCACTATGCATGTTACAGGGCCAGAGTTAGGACACCTATGTTTACCTGGGTACTTCTGCGCAGTATAGGTGACTAAGCATAAGAATGCATTCTTCTGTGAACTAAAACCCTGGCTTTTAATTTAGCTGTAGGGATAACAGTTGTGCATGGATGAGTGAATCTGTGAATGCATTTGTTTGAACATTTGCATGTGAGTGTGCGAAGGGTTAATGGATTTTTGCTGTTTTCTAGCCACACCCCCTTCAGCACCTCCCTTTCCCTAATAATTTATTTAATGTCCTAACTAGAGGCGATGTGCCTGGATATATGTATTTCCACCAGGGAAAGCAGACACTGACCACCAGAAGGAGCTATGGGGGGCAATGGCCAGCAGGGGGAGCAATGGAGGGCCACTGACCACCAGGGGGAGCAATGGGGGGAGCACTGACCACTAAGGAATTATGGGGGGCCATTTACCACAAGGAGAGCTAATGGGGGTCTCTAACCACCATCAAAATGATAGGGGGCAAGTAGACCACCAGGGAAACTATAGAGGACCACTGGATCAACAGGGAAATTGTGGTGGACCACTGACTACGCTCAGACAGTAATTTGGGCACCGTCAAAAGATGGAGCCCAAATTACTATAAGAACAGTGTAATTCGACTGACAGCAATAGCTGGAAGCCAAATTACATATTTGGACCTGAGTCCATGGCGGCCTGGAGGGGGGAATAGCTTTTTGGCTAAAATTTTCACACCTTGTTGTTATAAAATGCCTTTTAGCCAGTACCCACGTAAAAATGCCCTGTTTGCCCCTCTTAGGGTTCCTTTACACCTAGGGCGTTTTGTGCTTTTTTCGAGCCCTGGGAAATGTAAAGACCATCCTATGAATCGCTAGTGCAATGAATCCTTATGGGATAGTTCATATCTGAGCGTTTTGTCAGCTTTCCGCTCAGCAAAGCGGTGCCTGGACCATTTTTAGAGCGGTTTTGCTACAATGGAAGGTATAGGAAAAGCACAAAACACTCACAAAATCGCTTTGTACGGCGATTGCGTTTACGCTTTTAGGAATAAATACATTGTATTTATTCATTTCCGGGTCAAAGAGTTCACTTCCTGACTTGCGTGAGAAAGTAAAAAAAAAGTAATCGCTCTGTTTTGCAAAAAAGTGCTGTACACAAAATCGGAGCACGCAGATTAGCGCCGGGAGGTGGAAAAAACATCACTCACAAAATCGCAATTTTAGATGTGAACAAACAGGAAGTATATATGTGACGCTCGCTTGAACAGCTGCCGTGCACACATGTGCATGCACCCTCCACGCATACTTGTCGGGACTTGGATATCTGTGATTGGTGAAGGGGAACAAGCATTCCCTTAGCCAGTAGCAGTGCCTTGTGATGAATAGACATGACCCCGATCAGGGGCCATGTCCATTCATAAGAACTAAAATATGTGTTAAAAAAAAAAAAATAACACTTCCTGGTAACCCAGGATAGTGTTTGTAGCACCATCTAGTGGTGAAAATGTAAAATTAGACCCAAAATACATTTTATTTAAAAAAAAAAATAGGGTTAATCCCTTCAAAGCCACCTCCTAACAAACAAAGACATGTAAGAAAAAAAACTAAAAGTTTAAAAAAAACATACCTTAATAGTTGGGGCTCAGCTTTTTAATATATATTAACCATAAATGTATATTACTGTTATTTTAGTAAATAGGGCTTGTAATTATTGGCCAGACAAAAAAAAAAGAAAAAACTGAAAAAATACACCTTTTATTTCCAAATTATATATAGTCGCTATACATTGTACTAGGAACATAATTTAAATGTTGTGATAGCCGGGACTAACAGGTAAATAAAAGGTATGGGTTTTATTTACAGTAGTATTACTCAGTGCTGGTCGTAATGGAGAAAGCTACGCTTACGGATCATTACGCGTAATTTTACGCTATTACGCATTACGAAATTACGCTTACGGCATAGACAGTCAATTTCGGTACATGTCTATAATTACGCATAGCACTTACGCAATTACGCGTAAGTATACCGTAATCCAGGTTATTACGTTATAGGTTTACGCGTAGAAACCTACTAGCAATTAATGCGTAAGGTCATGCTGCCAAGCGGAAAAGTTGACGCATGGATCAATGTTAGGTAGCCGCCGACTTTAAGGGTTAATAGCAAAGCCCCCTTAAGTGCTAAGAGCCTCAAATTTGGAGAATATATTAAGGAGATCAGAAGGAATAAGAGGAAAAAATTTTTTTTCAAAAAGACCTTATAGTTTTTGAGAAAATCGATGTTAAAGTTTCAAAGGAAAAATATATACATTTAAAAACCCGCCGACTTTAACGGTTAATAGCAAAGCCTGCTTAAAATTTAGGAACACCAAATTCACAGGGTATATTAAGAGGATCAGTGGGAATAAGAGGAAACATTTTTTTTCAAAAAGACCTTATAGTTTTTGAGAAAATCGATTTTTAAGTTTCAAGGGCGAAAATGTCTTTTAAATGCGGAAAATGTCAGTTTTTTTTGCACAGGTAACAATAGTGTTTTATTTTCATAGATTCCCCCAAGTGGGAAGAGTTTTACTTACTTCGTTCTGAGTGTGGGAAATATAAAAAAAAACCGACGTGGGGTCCCCCCTCCCAGACCTCTTTAACCCCTTGTCCCCCTTGCAGACTGGGATAGCCAGAATGCGGAGCGGCGGGTGAGCGGCGAGTGACGTCGGGTGCGGTGGAGTTACAAAGTAACAAAGTTGTTACATTGTAACAACTTTGTTACATTGCAACTGATTAGTATATTTCCGAGGATATTGCGTGGGAACTGGCTTTTAAAGGGACAGGTAAGTATTAATGGTTAATTAAGGATATTAAAGGACTTTTTTCGTGGTTATGTTTTTTGTTCAATTAAAATACTTTTTCTATGTGTTTGTGTGTTTATTTACTTTTAACTCTTAAAGGAAATGGGTAAGGGGTACTACAAGTACCTCTATACTCATTTCTCCTGGGAGGGGGGTGGGCATCTGGGGGACCCCTTTTTAAAGGGGACTCCCAGATGCCACCATGAACCCCTCCCCAGGAAATCGCGGCCTCCACCTCCACCGCCCATCGGAGGTGGAGAAGAGCCCCTTGTCCTTGGATTGGACAAGGGCTCGGAGGGGGAGGGGAAAGCTTGGCTGCCCCTCCCCTTCCGAGACCCCCCAATCCATGGACCATGCGGGCTGGTATAGTCAGGGTGCGGAGCCCCACGTGGCCGGTGCTCCGCATTCTGGCTATCCCAGTCTGCATGGGGGACAAGGGGTTAAAGAGGTCTGAGAGGGGGACCCCACGTCGTTTTTTTTTTATATTTCCCACACTCAGAACGAAGTAAGTAAAACTCTTCCCACTTGGGGGAATCTATGAAAATAAAACACTATTGTTACCTGTGCAAAAAAAACTGACATTTTCCGCATTTAAAAGACATTTTCGCCCTTGAAACTTAAAAATCGATTTTCTCAAAAACTATAAGGTCTTTTTGAAAAAATTTTTTTCCTCTTATTCCCACTGATCCCCTTAATATACCCTGTGAATTTGGTGTTCCTAAATTTTAAGCAGGCTTTGCTATTAACCGTTAAAGTCGGCGGGTTTTTAAATGTATATATTTTTCCTTTGTAACTTTAACATCGATTTTCTCAAAAACTATAAGGTCTTTTTGAAAAAAAAAATTTTCCTCTTATTCCTTCTGATCTCCTTAATATATTCTCCAAATTTGAGGCTCTTAGCACTTAAGGGGGCTTTGCTATTAACCCTTAAAGTCGGCGGCTTTTTTATATTATACGGGAGCGTAATATTACGCGATTACGGCAGACTGTGTAATTTCAATGGGAGTTTACTGTCTTACGCGTAATTTGTTACGCGTAAAACCTAACCCTACGGTCTACGCGTAATTAATTACGCATAATACCGTAACCTTACACGTAACGCTTACGGTGCATTTGTAGTGAATTACGATGCGTAATTACGCTAATGCGTAATTTCGGCCCAGCACTGGTATTACTTACTTTAAAACTATAGGGGGTGGAAGTGGAGAAATAGTGTATTTTTTTCTTATTTTATCCAGCTTTTCCCTATAAAATGCATAGCAAATAAAGTAATCACTGAAAACAAAAAGCCTAATTTGTGGTGTAAAAAACAAGGCATAGATCATTAAGGTGTAAGAAGCCGTGATAAAGTTATTGGCGAATGTATGGAAGGAGCGCTGACAGGTGAAAATGGCTCTTGGTGGTAAGGGTGAAATGGCCTGTGGGCTGAAGTGGTTAAAGTGAATAGCAGTAGGAGAACAGAGGCGCCAGCAGGATAAAAGTGGATAAAAACTTTAAAATTTGCTGGGAGGAAGTGGTGGACTTACCTCCATAAAGCAGACACGAAAGACTGTCTGAATAGTAGCAATCACATTTATTAAATAGTACCCCAAAAAAGTGCAACGCGTTTCGCAGGCCCAGCCCGCTTCATCAGGCAATAAACGTGGGGACAAAACAGAATTCCGCCAATAGCAGGTGTAGCGCCTCAGTGAGCCTACTGCTATACCGTGTCCACCCCTGGTGGAGGGGCGATCTACCCCCTTTCGCATCTACAGAGAGCGACTTCTTATCCCTGAGTGAGGACAGGTCTAATCTCCTCACCTGCCTATACAGTGGTTGCCTGTGTGGTAACCCATGTTTGTGAGTATAATTTTCTCACGATAACCTTTATTTCATTTATGCTTAACATACTACACTATATTGGGCTCTCGGTTTCTCTACACTTTATGGTTAAAGTGAATGTTTACCAGATTAAAAAAGAAAAAGTCAGATACTCACCTAAGGAGAGGGAAGGCTCGGTCCTAATGAGCCTTCCCCCCTCCTCTCCCGGTGCCCGGTCCCGCGCAGGATCCCCCGTGGCAGTATTCATGCCCTCTATGACGCGCTCGCGCGTACGTAGTATGGAGCGGCCCGTCTTCGGAAGCCCGAGTGCTCCCGAAGACCTCCGAAGTCCCTGCGGCGGCGGACGCGAACGGGGGAGCCAGCGCAGCACCGAGGGCACCGGGAGAGGAGAGGGAAGGCTCATTAGGACCGAGCCTTCCCTCTCCTTAGGTGAGTATCTGACTTTTTCTTTTTTAAATAGGTACCCATTGGCTTTAAGCCACCAGCAAGCAAGAAAATTCTAAGAATAATTTTAGCAGTACTTTCCCCCCTAATTTTTGGGTACTTTTTCAATTGCAAAATGTTGAAAAGTTTTTAAAGATAAGATGAAAAACTATCTCCTAGGAGTAAAGGGTCTTGCATCTCCCCACATTATGCCGTCCTTATTACTCCTGCATAAATCCTGTTATAGAAAACGGCGTATGTAATTCAATATATTGACACAATGGCCCATATTCAATTCACTTTTTGTCCTGAGTTTTCTCCAGGGTGATACTTTCCCACTTTAACAAGTAAATGAGAATTACCCCCTTCCTCCTCCCCCCTCACCTCAGGAGGAGGAAGCCTCTGGATTCTAATGAGACTTCCCCGATCCTCCTCACCCTCCGGACTCCAGAACTGGCTCCCCCAAAAGTACAGCCGATAAGGATGTCGGACATGGTGCCGGTATAGTAGCGCCTGCACTATTCACCTACCATGAACCTGCACAGGCGCAGTATCGGCTTTCCGATCGGGCTCAGCGGGATATAGCCGATCCCAATCAGGTCCGCTCTGCTGCGCATGTGCAAGTCGTCTGCGTAGTAGAGTGGACCAGATTGGGATCGGCTATTTCTGCCTGAGCCCGATCGGAAAGCAGCTACTGCTTTCGCAATCGTGCACCATGAATACTAACGACGGGCGTGAACAAGACATTGCATGATTGCGGTAATAAATGCGGGAATCTGCGGGGATCGGCACAATAGACCACAATGGGATCCGTCATGACAGTTGCGATCGCCGCAGCCACTCAACAAATCATTTAACTAAATTTAGTTAAACGATGTTACAAAAACGATCGTTCTTCATAAAAAAAAATTAAATTGTGCATCGCGGGAAAAATAATTGCAGCCAAAATTCATGTTGTGCGTATGAGCCTTCAGTTTATACATTCGGTTTTCCCAGATCGTAACCTCCACTTACATTTTTTATCAGTCATGGGATTGCATTTATTTTATCCAAGTTAACTTTAGAGGCTAAACTCAGTAAAAAAAAAAAAAAACTGCTGAATTTTAACGTAACACGGGGACGTCTGGACAGGAATTTTCTACAATAACAGATCCTGTCAGTCAGGCAGGCTGGCGGTAAACATCAATTTATTAGGAGTCAGACTGCAGGCGGAACAGAACAAAACATGAATTTGGAGAAACAGATCATTAGGTTTCTCCGCTCGGCTGCAAGCTGTGGCCGGAACCGGCTGTTCTGCAGAGTAAAAATGTACAAGAGCAGAAGGTGAAGAATCAGCTGTACTGCTCCCTCCTCCTCGTCTTCTCGGGGCTGAATCGTTTTTCAGGCTTCGACGGCGGACTTGTAGTGCGTCAGGGTGCGGGCGGAGGGGTCGGTGGCGTGGATCCAGCGGGGCATCCAGTAGTGGGTCAGCCATTTGGCACGCTCCGGGAAGTACTTCTCGAAGATCTGCCGGTAGAAGTAGCCCTCCTTGGTTTTGGGCGGGTTGAATGGGAACTTTTCTGAAGCCTTCTCCAGCATCAGGTCATCCACCTGCGGGCAAAGCATTCAGCAAACAATAATAATGAGACAGCAGATCGTTCCCAGGACTATTAAACATCTCAGAGATAAGCATTTCACGTTCCCACAGGGCGCTCCGGCCAATCGTGAGCGGAAAATCCTACAGCGAGAGTCCAGGCCAGCAATACACAAGACAAACACAGCGAACTATCAGTCTCGTGTGTGATAAATGATTCTTGATTGGCCTGGCTGCTGTACCGTTTACCCGAAAATTCACCATTTAAAGCGGAACTGAAATAAAAATAAAAACAAAGTGTTTCACTTACCTGGGGCTTCTGCCAGCCCCTTACAGCCTTCCTGTCCCACGCCAGTCCTCCACGATTCTCCGCTCTCCCGCCACCAGCTACCTTCATTATCGCCGCACTGTCGACTTGTAAGTCGACGGCAACTGCGCCTCCGCACCCCGGGCAACACGATGCACAGGTCACTATTGCAGCCAGGAACCCAAAATAAGCTATGCGTGGCTCGGGGCGTGCAGGTGCAGTTGCGGCGTCGGCGATACCGAAAGTAGCTGCCGGCGGGAGAGCGGAGAATCGTGGAGGACTGGCGTGGGACAGGAAGGCTGCACGGGGCTGGCAGAAGCCCCAGGTAAGTGAAACTCTTTGTTTTTATTTATATTTCAGTTCCGCTTTTTCCCCTTACAAAACCAGACCAATTTTCACATCACGCTCCTCCCATTCATTCGCCAATAACTTTATTGTTACTTATCACATCGAAATGATCTACCGTATAAGACGACTGGGTGTAGACGACCCCCCAATAGAGTTGGGCCGAACCTCCGATTTTAGGTTCGCGAACCCTGTTCGCGAACTTCCGCAAAAGGTTCGGTTCGCGAAAAAGTTCGCGAACCGCAATAGACTTCAATGAGGAGGCGAACTTTCAAAGTTTTAAAACATTCTATCAGCTGGAAAAATGATAGAAAACATGTTTCAAAAGCTCTAATACCTGGAGCCACACCTAATTGAATGAAATACACATCACTGCTGGAGGACCCTCCCTCCTCCAAGCAAGGTCCTTTATACCATTTGCCTACCTACACTAATTAGTTATGGGACAGCTGCTACACACTCTGCTAGGGAGATTTTATCTCCCCTCCTCCCCTCCTCCTCCCCCTCTACCCTTCTACCTATTCCCTCCTCCCTCCTACCGGAGGGAGGAGGGTCTCTTCTGCCAGGGAATTATAATATTTTAAAAACCAGTATACATCATACCATAGCTGGGAATACATACATGAGTATACATCATACCATAGCTGGGGATACATACATGAGTATACATCATACCATAGCTGGGAATCGAACCCAGATCTCACTGTGTGGTGGGCACGTCACCCTAAGCACTGTACCACTACAGAAGTAAGTGAAGCTTGCCTAAAATTTAACATTTATGCTCAATGCAATAGAACCATTAGGTTGCTTAAAGGAGAACTGTAGTGAGAGGTATATGGAGGCTGCCATATTGATTTCCTTTTAAGCTATACCAGTTGCCTGGCAGCCCTGCTGATCTATTTGGCTGCAGTAGTGTGAATCACACCAGAAACAAGCATGCAGCTAATCTTGTCAGATCTTACAAAAATGTCAAACACCAGATCATACCATAGCTGGGAATCGAACCCAGATCTCACTGTGTGGTGGGCACGTCACCCTAAGCACTGTACCACTACAGAAGTAAGTGAAGCTTGCCTAAAATTTAACATTTATGCTCAATGCAATAGAACCATTAGGTTGCTTAAAGGAGAACTGTAGTGAGAGGTATATGGAGGCTGCCATATTGATTTCCTTTTAACCACTTGAGGACCCACCCTTTACCCCCCCTTAAGGACCAGCGCTGTCTTAGCTGATCTGTGCTGGGTGGGCTCTGCAGCCCCCAGCACAGATCAGCGTGCAGGCAGAGCGACCAGATCGCCCCCCTTTTTTCCCCACTAGGGGGATGATGTGCTGGGGGGGTCTGATCGCTCCTGCCTGCCGGGTGTTGCGGGGGGGCACCTCAAAGCCCCCCTCCGCGGCGAAATCCTCCCCCTCCCTCTCCTACCTGGCCCCCCCTGGAGATCCGGGCTGCACAGGACGCTATCCGTCCTGTGCAGCCAGTGACAGGCTGTCTCCTGTCACATGGTGGCGATCCCCGGCCGCTGATTGGCCGGGGATCGCCGATCTGCCTTACGGCGCTGCTGCAACGCACGGTATAAGCGTGCGGTCGGCAAGTGGTTAAGCAATACCAGTTACCTGGCTATCCTGCAGATCCTCTGCCTCCAATACTTTTAGCCCTAGACCCTGAACAAGCATGCAGCAGATCTGGTGTTTGACATTTTTGTAAGATCTGACAAGATTAGCTGCATGCTTGTTTCTGGTGTGATTCACACTACTGCAGCCAAATAGATCAGCAGGGCTGCCAGGCAACTGGTATAGCTTAAAAGGAAATCAATATGGCAGCCTCCATATACCTCTCACTACAGTTCTCCTTTAAGCAACCTAATGGTTCTATTGCGTTGAGCATAAATGTTAAATTTTAGGCAAGCTTCACTTACTACTGTAGTGGTACAGTGCTTAGGGTGACGTGCCCACCACACAATGAGATCTGGGTTCGATTCCCAGCTATGGTATGATGTATACTGGTTTTTAAAATAGTATAATTCCCTGGCAGAAGAGACCCTCCTCCCTCCGGGAGGAGGGAGGTGGGAGGCCAATTAAAATCTCCCTAGCAGAGTGTGTAGCAGCTGTCCCATAACTAATTAGTGTAGGCAGACAACTGAGTCAAATGGTATAAAAGGACCTAGCTTGGAGGGAAGGTGGGTGGGGTCTTAAGCAGAGTGTTTCACAATAACATGTCTGTTGACAGTAAAATGGAGGCAAAAATTTTTGCTCAATACAGCTTTATGGGGCGAATCGAACTTCCGCAAAAGTTCGCCTGATGCAGGCGAACGTGAACCCCCAAAGTTCGCCTGGAACCGTTCGCCGGCGAACCGTTCGGCCCAACTCTACCCCCCAACTTTTCCAGTTAAAATATAGGAGTTTGGAATATTCTCGCCGTATAAGACTGCCCCTCTTCCAACGCACAACAAATTAAAATAAAAAAATCATGTACTGGTGCTGTGTATGAACAGATACTGGTGCTGTACTGTATGTGTTACCCAGTATATAACAGTATATAGTCAATTGACTTGTTGCATTGGTCAACTCTCCTTAAAGAGGAACTCCAGTGAAAATAATTTAATATAAAAAGGTGCTTAATTTTTACAATAATTATGTATACATGATTTAGTCAGAGTTTGCTCATTGTAAAATCTTTCCTCTCCCAGATTCACATTCTGACATGTATTACATGGTGACATTGTTACTGTGGGCAGATTAGGTAGCTGTTCTGGCTTTAACAGACAGCTATAAACAGCCATTTCCTGTGTGTGTCATTGTTACATTGTGGCAGTTTGCCCAGAGTACCGTACGGTACCAGAGCCTCTTGTGGGAGGGGTTTCAGCACAAAATCAGTCATACAGCGCCCCCTGATGGTCTGTTTGTGAAAATCATATTTTTCATGTAAAAGTGGGTATCAGCTACTGATTGGGATAAAGTTCAATTCTTGGTCGGAGTTTCTCTTTAAGTAGACTGGTCAGCTCTCCTTGTCTACCTATTCAGAGCGGTATGGAAGAATAGATCGCGCTCCCTCAGCAGGGAGATCTGAGAGGCGGTAACAGGATAGGGCGTATCACCCGGCATTAATAACACCCGGCGTATAAAACGACCCCCAACTTTTCAGAAGATTTTCAAGGGTTAAAAAGTAGTCTTATACACAGGAATATACAGTATATATTTTTTTTATTTGCCACAAATTAGGCTTTCTTTGGGAAGTACTTCTTTGCTAAGAATTATTTTATTTCATATGCATTTTAAAGGGAATAATAAGAATTAAAAAAATATATCATTTTTTCTCAGTTTTCAGCCATTATAGTTTTAAAATAAAATGTGCTACGATAGATAAAACTCACACGTTTTACTTGTCCCGGTTATCACAACGTTTAAATTGTGTCCCTAGTACAATGTGTGGCGATTAATATTTTCTTTGGAAATAAAGGTATACTTTTTCTGTTTAGTTTTATACACTATGAATAATTACAAGCCTTTATTTACAAAAACAACAGTAATATACTCTGACATCCAGATTAAAAATAATAAGGAGGTAACTATTTATATTTTTTTTTCCTTAAATGATTTTTTTAAATTATCATTATTATTTTAATACTAGCTGAACGCCCGGCGTTGCCCGGGTATGTAATTGGCTAGTGTTGGCTCTGCCCACTTTTCCTAACCCTAACACACAATTACTTAACCCATTCAGATTCCGTGGTTTTCACTACTTATCACAATGAACTGATCTATATCTTGTTTTTTCTGCCACCAATTAGGCTTTCTTTGGGGGGTACATTTTGCTAAGAGCCACTTTACTGTAAACGCATTTTAACAGGAAGAATAAGAAAAAAATGGAAAAATTCATTATTTCTCAGTTTTCAGCCATTATAGTTTTAAAATGATACATGCCTACATAATTAAAACTCACGTATTGTATTTGCCCATATGTCCCGGTTATTACACCGTTAAAATTATGTCCCTATCACAATGTATGGCGACAATATTTTATTTGGAAATAAAGGTGCATTTTTTCCATTTTGCATCTATCACTATTAACAAGTTTAAAATAAAAAAAATATAGAAATATTTCATCTTTACATTGATATTTAAAAAGTTTAGACCCTTAGGTAAATATTTACATGTTTTTTTTTTGTTTTTTTTTACTGTAATGTTGTTGTTTTTTCATAGTAAACATTTTATTTGGGTAGTTTTGGGAGGGTGGGAGGTAAACAATAGATTTATAATGTAAATGTGTGTTAATTCTTTTTTTTTTTTTCAGGTGTAGTATTACTTTTTGGCCACAAGATGGCGGCCATGAGTTTGTTCACATGACGTCACTCTAAGCGTAACAAACGCTTAGAGTGACGCATCGGGCAGGGAGCGGCCAGAAAAGGCGCAGCTTCCGAGAGAAGCTGTCGCTTTTTCAGCGGGGGAGAGGAATCAGAGGAATCAGTGATCGGGCACCATAGCCCGATACATTGATTCCCTGGCTACCGAATCCGCGTCCGGGAGGGAGCGCGCATGGTTCCTGGACGTAGTTTCTACGTCCAGGAACCAAAATAGGTTAATGACCAAGTATGTGAGCTTTGCGGTCTTTGGCATCAATAATTTGCAATGAAATAAAATTAATCTGATTGGATGTGGCTCCACCCCTTTTCTGAATTTGAACCCCTATCACCCAATGGCCAACTGTACCAGGAACAGGTGATTAACAGTGCAAGAATAGCAGCAATTAAATATTCCCCTTAAAAATCAATAGGTGGATTTTGATTGGCTTTTGTAGGCTCCACCCACTTTTCTGAGTATTAATCCCAGTCACCCAGTGACCAACTGTGCAAAGTTTAAAAACCCTACCATTAACAGTGTAAGAATGACTGCAGTTTACATTTCCGCAATGAAATTAGTATTTTTCTCCAACCACTGATTTCCAAACATTGTTCAGGTATGTATTTGGCTGCTGTTGGCTCCGCCTACTATTTTTAACCATAACACACAATTACTCAATAACCAAGTTTGTGAGCTTTGCGGTCTTTGGCATCAATAATTTGCATTGAGATTAAACAAATCTGATTGGCTGTTTGTGGCTCCACCCCTTTGTCTGAATTTGAACCCCAGTCACCCAATGACCAACTGTACCAGGTTTAAGGCTTGTGCCATTAACAGTGCAAGAATGGTAGCAATTGCATATTCCCCTTGAAAATCAATAGGTGAATTTTGATTGGCTTTTGTAGGCTCCACCCACTTCTCTGAATATTAATCCCAGTCACCCAGTGACCAATTATGCAAAGTTTGAGATCCCTACTATTAAAAGTGTAAGAATTGCTGCAGTTTACATTTTCTCAGTGAAATTTGCATTTGTCTCCGCCTACTGATGACCCGGCATTGCCCGATTATGTATTTTGCAGGTGTTGGCTGTGCCCACTTTTCCTGACCCTAACACACAATTAGTCAATTACTCAATGACCAAGTTTGTGAGCTTTGCGGTCTTTGGCATCAATAATCTGCATTAAAATGAAACAAATCATATTGGCTGTGTGTGGCTCCACCCCGTTTTATAAATGTAAACCCCAGTCACGCAATGATCAACTGTACCAGGTTTGAGGCTTGTGCCATTAACAGTGCAAGAATGGCAGCAATTAAATATTCCCCTAAGAAAATCAATAGGTAATTTTTGATTGCCTTTTTTAGGCTCCACCCACTTTTCTGAATATTAACCCCAGTCACCCAGTAACCAACTGTGCAAAGTTTGAGAACCCAACCAGTGTAAGAATGGCTGCTGTTTACATTTTCCCAGTAAGATTTGTATTTGTCTCCACCCACTTATGACCCGGCGTTGCCCGCTTATGTATTTGGCTGGTGTTGGCTGTGCCCACTTTTCTAATCCTAACGCACAATTAATCAATTACTCAATTACCAAGTTTGTGATCTTTGCGGTGTTTGGCATCAATAATTTGCATTGGAATATAACAAATCTAATTGGCTGTTTGTGGCTCCACCCCCTTTCTGAAATTGAACCCCAGTCACCCAATGAACAACTGTACCAGGTTTGAGGCTTGTGCCATTAACAGTGCAAGAATGGCAGCAATGTAAATATTCCCCTTGAAAATCAATAGGTTAATCTTGATTGGCTTTTATAGACTCCACCCACTTTTCTGAATATGAATCCCAGTCACCCAGTGACCAACTGTGCAAAGTTTGAGAACCCTGCCATTAACAGTGTAAGAATGGCTGCAGTTTTCATTTTCCCAGTGAAATTTGTATTTGTCTCCGCCCCCTTTTTGGCTATGGGAATACAAAGTATCCTATACTTTATTCCAGGTAATGTACTATATGTGTGCCAAATTTCATTCAAATCCGTTCAGCCATTTTTGCGTGATCGAGTAACAAACATCCAAACATCTAAACATCCGAACTTTCCCATTTATTATATTAGTAGGATAATTTGCATAAAATTTGCAAATAAGTCAGAATCATTACCATCTCATTGGCTCTCTCTAAAGAGGAGTTTAGACTCGAGTATGCTGAGACAATTTGTCATAGTGGAAGAACTTGAGTGCGAGGGGACACGATAGCGACACATTTTCTCGCTTCAAAAACACAAGTCACAAGTGGGCAGACTCAGCAGGGTGTCACTCTGACTGGCTCTATTCAGAAGCTGTGTTGGCGGTGACAGACCTAGAGCCCGTTTTTAAACGAGCTTAAAATAATTAAAAACTGTTTAAAAAGGAGGAGTTGGCTTACCTCTCCTGTAGCTATTCAGTAGCCAATATAACGCAGTATCAATTCAAGAGTTTATTGCACACAGTAGGGTCAGACAACACGTTTCGGGGTCACTTCCAGCTTCCTCAGGTCAATAACAACCCCCAAAAATGAGAATAGTCAGACTCTAGCCCCTCAGTGAATTTTTAGAATTGCTGTTGTTCGCAGGACCTACCAGAAGTGCCACCTTTGAAGACCATCGCAAGCCCGAATGGAGGTAGGCGCCCTCCGTAAGCCCTATTGGTGTTGCATGTTCATTGCAACCAGAAATATGTGAATGACTCTTTACCTCGTATATCCTGGTGTTTTTGCATTTTCACTATTGGCTTCTATTTTTTTTTGTCTGGCAACGGATTACCTTGATCCACCCCGTTCTAGATCTTCCTCCCTGTCTCTTATGTCCAGCTACTTACAAATTACTTTCCTGTATCTGGCCAACAATTTTCTTAACACCTTCACAGCACTTTACACCTCCTCTGGCCACAAAACCAGAGAGCATTGATACCCGAAGAAGACTTCATCTCTCCTCTGCCCACTCCAGGGCCCACCAACCAGGGCCGTGGAGTCGGAGTTGAGGAGTGGGAGCAATTTTTGGGTATCTGTAGTCTGAGTCGTGGTTTCATAAACTGAGGAGTTGGGGTTGGATGATTTTTGTACCAACTATACCGCCCTGGTAAGTATTAGACCAGGGGTCTCAAACTCGCGGCCCGCGGGCCATTTGCGGCCCTCGATACAATATTTTGTGGCCCTCGCCGGCTAAAGCTTCTTTATAGTTCGCTTCAGTGCTCCCAAGTAATCCGACGCATCCCCGCCGCTAAACGAGGGCTGCAGAGCCCTCAAATCGCCCGGGGGGCAAACCGCCTGCATTTCCTGGAAGGGGCAGAGCTTTCAGCTTCAGCTCTGCCCCTCCTGATGTCAATCGCCGCATGGATCGCCGCCTCTCCCCGCCCCTCTCTGTGAAGGAAGAGTGAGAGGGGCGGGCAGAGGCGGTGATGCGCCGCGATTGTGAAATTCCTTATGCGGCCCAGCCTCATCCTGACTTTGCCTCCTGCGGCCCCCCAGGTAAATTGAGTTTGAGACCCCTGTATTAGACTAAGGAGTCTGAGTCAGCGGAGTTGGACCAATTTTGGGCACCTGGAGTCAGAACAATTTTGGTTATCTGGATTTGGAGCAATTTTGGATACCTAGAAATTGAATAATTTTGGGTACCTGGAGTCAGTCGGTGGTTGATTTTTGTACCGACTCCACAGCCCTAACACCAACACTTCACTCTTTCTCTACCAGCTAGAGCACCCAACACCTCATCTTTGTTCCTGTGAATGTATGTATGACAGAGGCGCTTATCGTGACCTTGAGACTGTACTGTGTGTACTCCTATTTGTTATTGCCTGAGGAAGTAGGAATATACCTGCGAAACGCGTTGCATGGTTGTCTGGAGTATATAAATAAACCTGTTGTTGTTAAAAAGCTGACAGTATCTTGTCTACTTCAAGGAGGCGAGTCCACCGCCCACCTCCTGAGGGATTTTACACTTTTTAGTACCTTTTATCCTGCTGGCGCCTCTGTCCACTCTTATATTGTTCCTGTGAATATTACCCCACGTGACCTCAGCTATGCTAAGCGCACAACTTTTCTAGTAGACTACATGAAGAATATTACAAAAACTTCTGCGTTCCTTTGTAATCCAGCTGAATGTGTATTTCTGGTGGTTCGTTACACCCACCGCTAACACTTGAATAGAAGAGCACTTACAGTGATCAGCGTAGCTTCTGTCTCACCCTCACTACAAACCCACGGCCTATGAGTCACTCCTCATCCCTCTCTATCCATCACCCTCCACATCAAAGCATTAGCAAAATCTGAAAAACATCTCACGCCTCCCGAACCCTCCACTGCTAACGACACTGCTAAAATATTCATCTCATCGCCTCTCATCTGTATTGTGATATAATCACCACCGGCCTGGCTGGCACCGCGGAAATCAGCCAGGAGATGACAGACGGATCGTCATTGGCACTGCCACCCACTCTTAGGGGCCCATATACAGGGCTGGCGCATCCATTGAGGGAAGGGGGGCAGTTGCCTCCATGCCCCCGAGCTATGCCCGGCCCACAACGCTTCCAGATCCCTGACCTCTCCCTTAAAGGGAACCTTAACCGTGGTAAAAAAAAAGTTTCACTTACCTGGGGCTTTTCCAAGCCTCCTGCAGCCGTCCTGTGCCCGCGCAGCTCCTCCAGTGTCCTCCGGTCCCCCGCCGCCGCTTAGTTTCGTTTTCGGCCAACTGCCAGTCGTCCTCCTGCAATGCGTCCTATTCTTCCGCATTCCCCGACGTAAAGTGCCGTAAAGCGCGTCCATGGAACGCATGCCCCGCCGTAAAGTGCATCCTAGTGACGTGCTTTACGGCACTTTACGTCGGGGAATGCGGAAGAATAGGACGTGTTGCAGGAGGACGACTGGCAGACGGCCGAAAAAAGGAAACTAAGCGGCGGCGGGGGACCGGAGGACACTGGAGGAGCTGCGCGGCACAGGTCGGCTGCAGGAGGCTTAGGAAAGCCCCAGATAAGTGAAACTTTTTTTTTTACCACAGTTAAAGTGAATGGGTACTGTTTTAAAAACAAAAAAATCAGATACTCACCTAAGGAGAGGGAAGGCTCGGTCCTAATGAGCCTTCCCTCTCCTCTCCGGGTGCCCGGTGGATCCTCTGTCCTCTGACTCAGACAGGAAGTGACTACAATGTGACCCTTAGTAATAAGAAATTCCAACTATAAAATACTTTCCTAGCAGAAATGGCTTCTGAGAGCAGGAAAAAGATAAAAAGGGGACTTTCTTATCAGTGAGGGTCACACTGTAGTCACTTCCTGTCTGAGTCAGGACTGAGTCAGCCACTTACATACCTGATATTTAACTCTTTCAGACAGAGAAAGAAAAAAAGGAACACAGTATAGTTATGTGAGCTGGGCACTGTACATACACATCTCTATCTCATCATGTCACATGTCAGTTCGGGTATCCTTTAATACACAGGTCAGGCTATCCCGCTGGCCAGGGTGGTGCTCGTGGTACAGACAGAGGCTGATAGCCGTCACATGCTGTCCCTCTATGACAGATAATGATTGGCAGATCGCTCTCTCTCATGCTGACAATATAAATAGTTCTGGAACATAAACTCCTGTCTGTCTCTAATCAGGGCTCCGGATGATAAATGATCTGAGATTCCGGCAGAGTGGATGAGACATCAGAGAGGACCGCGGCGGCGTCAGAATCCCTGTCTGTCGGGCTAATGCGTCCTGATCCATCCGCAAATCATCTGCAAGGACACCACTGGGCAAACCTCTCCAAAGAGGACATGTAAGAGCTTATTTCAGGAGAAGTGACGGCCACACAGCTCTGAGTCACCGCAGGCTGCAAATTATAATCACTGTCCTAATGGAAGAAACTTATACTGAGGGCTTACACTATTAACAGAGAAGATAACATGCAAGGTACAACAGCTCCCTCTGGTGGTGGATTGAGGGTATGATCTATTTCAGGGAGATATCCTGTATATTCCCATACCTTCTTTCATAAATGGAACTGCAGTTTGGCTTTAGATTTTGCAAGACTTAATCGACTTAAAGAGGAAACACGAGGTGAAAATAAACTTATGAGATAAACAATTATATCTATCCTCCTTCTCTTAAAAACTTTTTTAGATATCCCACAGGTTTTTTTTAATCGACTTTTTAGGTTTTTACCGTTTCATTGTCTCATCTCGAAAACACATTCATTGAAGTAGGCCAGCAGGGGCGTAGCAAAAAGGGGTGCAGAGGTTGCGACCGCATTGGGGCCCTTGTGCCAGAGGGGCCCTCCCTCAACTGCAGTATTAGCTCTCTATTTGTTCTGTGCTGGTAATAATCACTTCTATAGATACTTTGAATAGTGGTAATCATTAACAAGCTGTTCCCCATCCCCTTCTTGCACCTCTGACACTGTAGTTGCCATTGGCAGGTTTTGGTGCGCCGTATCAATTGTTATTTATAGATTGCTTGGGGGGCCCCATTGTAAAATTTGCACCAGGGTCCAATAACTCTTTAGCTACGCCACTGTATGCTAGAACTAAAATATATGAAGTATTGACTCTTTGTATCTCCTTCCTGCTCTCAGAAGCCTTTTTCTGCCAGAAAAGTGTTTTATGGCTGTAATTCCTTATCAGTGAGGGTTACACTACAGTTCAATCCAGTCCAGACCCAGACAAAAACTGTCACTTGCATACCTGATTTTTAACTCTTTCAGGCATAGAGTGGAAAAAAGGAACACAGCCTAGTTATTTGTGTGCTTGGCACTGTACATACCCATGTCTATCTCATCATGTCACATGTCACCTCGAGTGTCCTTTAAGATGATTGTAACAAAAGGATTTAATACTTACCTGGGGCTTCTTCTTGCACCCATTAGTCTGCGGCTCCCTCGATGGCCTGCCGGTTTCCTCCATGGTGCTGCTGTCAGCCACATAAAGTCTGTGACCGGGCTGAGTTGCAGCATAATGTGCATGCATGGGCACGCCTGTGTGCACCACCAATCATTGTCCTGTGGCCAGGATCATGCTGCACATAGCAGTACTGCACATGCGCAGAATGCTTCCAGCCCCAGGAGTGTGATTGAGAAGGCGCATGCGCAGTGGCCCGCAGCCCAGCAGGAACGCAGACTACACGCGGTGAGATGTACACTCGATCAGGGAGTGATCAGTATTTCAGCAGGAGGATATTGAATATGTGATCACTTTGCACCCTTTCCATATAGATAAGACTTTATCACAAACCTGGTATAAAAATGATTACCTGCCGACCTCCCACCCTCCTGTCCACACTCAGCCAATAGCAGGACTGCCTTTTCCAACCAATGTTTGATCAATTTTTTATTTATTGGGGGGGGGGGGTTGGGGGGGGAGTGGCTAGGGGTCAAAATAGATTAGGAAAGACCCTATAATTTAAATGTAATTTAATTTGATGTTTATATCGTGTAATGTGTTAAAAAATGTAGCGTATTGTATTTTTTTAGGCTCGAGAATAGTAGGGCTTTGTAAGCAAACAATTGATAGAGGGAGGAGAGGATCCTGGGAAACCGGAGAGAGTTTGTGAATGTCTGGGATTGGGAGATCTGTACCTGATGCTCGATGTGCTCCTGCAGGATATGAAACCAGGACTTCTTCACGGAGGTCAGACCGTCGCTGAACGCCTCCTTCGGTCTCCACAGAATGTCTTTGGGGAGGAGGTCGGAGCTCTCGAAGGCTTCTCGCAGGAGGTGCTTCTCCACACCGTTCTGTCAATGCAGAATAATCATAATGTGCGGAACTATCCATTTCAGCAAGAGAAGGGGGGAGGGGGGACATTCCTGTAATATATATACAAATTTCCCTCATATACAGATCCACCATGGCACTTCCTCCAGGGCTGGGGGAAGACAAGACTAAAGGCCACAGCACAAGGGGCCCGGGGGGATGCCTTGTCTCCCCTACACGATACACATAGCCCCTGCCAGATAATCATCAGGACTGGATATGAATACAAGCCCAGCAATGAAGCTGCCTTCATTACAACATAATGCGTGCCACACACCATGCAATTTCCAAACATGGGTCGAATCGATTATTTCCGACAGGTCCGAACTGATTTCCAATCATTTTTGTTCGAATTAAAGTATGATATGCTTGAATTCCTAGGCCTCGGTTACTGAGGTTAGTTAAAAGACTTGATTTGCAGAGAGTCTCCCTTTAACCTCTTGACGACCAGCTAACGCCGATTGGCGTAAACTGGTCGTCTGCGGGTTACCATGGAAACGGCCGCTCGATCGAGCAGCCTTTCCATGTCAGTTCACGGAGGGTGTCTCCGTGAACAGCCGGAGAGCCACCGATCGCGGCTCGCCGGCAAAATGTAAACACGCGGGAAAGAAATCCCCGCTGTTTACATCACACGGCGCTGCTGCCGATCGGCGATCCCCGGCCTCTGATTGGCCGGGGATCGCCAGCATCTGATAGGCAGAAGCCTATCCTATCAGGCGCAGGACGGAACTCCGCTCACAGGGGGAGGGAGAGGGAGGGAAGGGGAAGGAGGCCAGGAAGCGCTGCGGAGGGGGGCTTTGAAGAGCCCCCCCCGCAAGCGCAAGCAGCCGGCGGCGATCAGACCCCCCCAGCAGGACATCCCCCTAGTGGGGAAAAAAGGGGGGTAGTCTGATCGCCCTGCTGCACTCCTGATCGGTGCTGCGGGCTGTAGAGCCCACGCAGCACCGATTACTGGAAATTACCCTGGTCATCAAGTGGTTAAGGAGGATTTCTAGAACTAAAGGTCCCCAGAGCACTGGAGAACCCTGGAGAACATTGTGCTTCTGACTACACAAGGCCAGAGTGCTAATCAGCCACGATATACAGACATGTACAGACACCCAGGCAGCCTTTGCTGTAAACATCAAGTGTTTTCATATTTCCTAAAGGTAAACAATAGTCAGGGAACATTTTACCTAATTTCTGGGTACAAGTAGAGGAAACACCATATTTGGCTTGTCCCATCGGAGCAGGCGCCGATAGGGTCATCAATCACATGCTATTATCCGCCAATTACATGCGATTGGGACTGGATGATGTCACATTTAACTCTTTAGAGGCTAGTATAAGAATAGCCAACATGGCCAACATGGGCACTCGGGGGGACTTCTCACTTATGACTTTACTTCTCACTTCTGTTCCTACTTTCCTTCTACATTATCTGTATGCTGTATATAGGCTGAAGTGCAACTAGCATAGATGTAACAAAGAGAAAGCCTGGTCTAGTCACTAGGGATAGATCAAGTCTGCATGGAACGCATACGATTCTACAGAACGTTTGCTTGGCCGAGGTAACATGTAACGAAGATTTAGGCTTCTTGCACACCAAGACGTTGCATTAGGTGGCACGTTAAGGTCGCATAGCGTGCACCTAACACAATGTATGGTGCTGCAAGAGCCGACGGTAGAGTGAGCCGCGTTAGGCGGCTCGATTCCTATAATGTCTCCCAGAGTGGCGCTGATTGGCCAGCGGGACCACGTGATGCGGAGCGAGACACTCCGCATCACGTGGTCCCGCCGGCCAATCAGCGCCCGCCAGTGAAGTGAATATTAAGTAGCCATGTGCGCGGCTACTGTAGCGGCATCTCCCCGCCTCCTCTCCGCCCCCCACTGCGCATGTGCAAACAGTCTAACGCGGCTATAGCCGCTCCAACGCCGTAGCATGCTGCACTTTGCACAGAACGTGCAGCGTTACATGTAACGCAACGTGGGCTGTGTGAACAGCCCACTTGTGTTACATTGCTGTGCGTTGGGGGAGCGTTACAGGCGCACTAACGTGCGCCTGTAACGTCTTGGTGTGTAAGCAGCCTTAAGATTGCTGATGAACACATCTGTATATTTGTTTTACAAATAAACTCCAGAACCTTTGACGACGTCTAAGAAGTTCTATCTTCTATGCTGTTTGCTGTGATGAGTGTCGAGTTATCACACTTCCTGTGATAGGGTGCCGAACAAAGGTGTAGTGTTGTTGCCCATAGCAACCGACAAATATTTATCATAATTTTACTGATCCATTTTCTGATCACTTCTATACAATATCAATCAGAAAACTATCTGAAATCAGATCGGACCTGTCAGAAGTAATCGATTCGACCTGTCTATCTTGATGTAGCTGTGTGACCTGTACACGCAGACAGGCGCCCAGTATAACAAGTTATGCTGGGAATACACGAGTCGATTCTGGCGCTCGATTCTTTGCCCAATCATTTTGCCCGATCAATTCTCTTATCTTCCGCTTGTTTTTGTTATCTTTTTTCAATTCACTTCAATGATGAATCGAGCGGCAAAACATTCAAACGGTGATCGGACGTGTCGAAAATGATCTATCGAGCCATCTTATCAGCTCAGAATCCAGCCGTGTATTCCCAGCATAAGAACTCTAAACTAAAGAAAACCATAAGAGAGAAAATCATACACCAACATCAGGAAATGCAGCTTATCCGATTTACAGGGAAGATTCCACGATTGTCATTAGACTGGAGGATTGTGGCTGGGTGGATGGTAGTAAAACAACTAAAGGCTGGTATACTCATCCAGTTGTGATTGGCTAATGATTGGCCGATTCTACCACCTCCATGCAGTAGGAGGGTCAACAGATATTGAATACTATGAGCAGATTGTGTAGGTAAATCTTCATACTACATGAAGGTGGTAAAATTAGTCAGTGATTGGCCAATCAAAGCTGGATGTGTTTACCGGGCTTAACAGGTTGTGTGCATTTGGACTTACTCTGAATTTACAGTACAGACCAAAAGTTTGGACACACCTTCTCATTCAAAGAGTTTTCTTTATTTTCATGACTATGAACATTGTAGATTCACATTGAAGGCATCCAAACTATGAATTACCACATGTGGAAGTATAGTACATAACCAAAAAGTGTGAAACAACTGAAAATATGTCATATTCTAGGTTCTTCAAAGTAGCCACCTTTTGCTTTGATTACTGCTTTGCACACTCTTGACATTCTCTCGATGAGCTTCAAGAGGTAGTCACCTGAAATGGTCTTCCAACAGTCTTAAAGGAGTTCCCAGAGATGCTTAGCACTTGTTGGCCCTTTTGCCTTCACTCTGCTCACCCCAAACCATCTCGATTGGGTTCAGAGGCCAATCTCGATTGGGTTTAGAGGTCATCTGGCGCAGCACCCCATCACTCTCCTTCCTGGTCAAATAGCCCTTACACAGCCTGGAGGTGTGTTTGGGGTCATTGTCCTGTTGAAAAATAAATGATGGTCCAACTAAACGCAAACCTGATGGAATAGCATGCCGCTGCAAGATGCTGTGGTAGCCATGCTGGTTCAGTATGCCTTCAATTTTGAATAAATCCCCAACCGTGTCACCAGCAAAGCACCCCCACACCATCACACCTCCTCCTCCATGCTTCATGGTGGGAACCAGGCATGTAGAGTCCATCCGCTCACCTTTTCTGCATTGCACAAAGACACGGTGGTTGGAACCAAAAATCTCAAATTTGGACTCATCAGACCAAAGCACAGATTTCCACTGGTCTAATGTCCATTCCTTGTGTTCTTTAGCCCAAGCAAGTCTCTTCTGCTTGTTGCCTGTCCTTAGCAGTGGTTTCCTAGCAGATATTCTACCATGAAGGCCTGATTCACACAGTCTCCTCTTAACAGTTGTTCTAGAGATGTGTCTGCTGCTAGAACTCTGTGTGGCATTGACCTGGTCTCTAATCTGAGCTGCTGTTAACCTGTGATTTCTGAGGCTGGTGACTCGGATGAACTTATCCTCCGCAGCAGAGGTGACTCTTGGTCTTCCTTTCCTGGGGCGGTCCGCATGTGAGCCAGTTTCTTTGTAGCGTTTCATGGTTTTTGAGACTGCACTTGGGGACACTTTCAAAGTTTTCCCAATTTTTGGGACGGACTGACCTTCACTTCTTGAAGTAATGATGGCCACTCGTTTTTCTTTACTTAGCTGCTTTTTTCTTGCCATAATACAAATTTTAACAGTCTATTCAGTAGGACTATCAGCTGTGTATCCCCCTGACTTCTCCACAACGCAACTGATGGTCTCAACCCCATTTATAAGGCAAGAAATTCCACTTATTAAACCTGACAGGGCCCACCTGTGAAGTGAAAACCATGTCAGGTGACTACCTCTTGAAGCTCATCAAGAGAATGCAAAGAGTGTGCAAAGCAGTAATCAAAGCAAAAGGTGGCTACTTTGAAGAACCTAGAATCTATATATATAAAATCGTGTGTGTGTGTGTGTGTGTGTGTGTGTGTGTGTGTGTGTGTGTGTGTGTGTGTGTGTGTGTGTGTGTGTGTGTGTGTGTGTGTGTGTGTGTGTGTGTGTGTGTGTGTGTGTGTGTGTGTGTGTGTGTGTGTGTGTGTGTGTGTGTGTGTGTGTGTGTGTGTGTGTGTGTATGTGCCGCGATCACTCGAAAACGGCTTGACCGATTTGAACGAAACTTGGTACACAGATCCCTTACTACCTGGGATGATATGTTCTGGGGGTCTCGCGGCCCCCCTGCACACCTGGGCGGAGCTACAAACAGCAAATCAGATTTCATCCATTCAAGTCAATGGAAAAAATTTAAAAGGCTGCCATTCTCACAGTAATCAAGCCAGAGTCCCCACACTTGGCACAGTTGGTCACTTGGTGACCGAGGTTACAAATCCAGGAAAAGTGGGCGGGGCATAAAACAGCCAATCAAATTTCAGCCGTTCATTTTAAATGGGAAAATGTAAACTGCAGCCATTCTTACACTGTTAATCGCAGGGTTCTCAAACTTGGCACATTTGGTCACTGGGTGAATGCGATTAAGATTCAAGAAAATGGGTGGAGCCTACAACAGCCAATCAAAATTCACCTATTGATTTTCAAGGGGAATATTTAAACTGCTGCTATTCTTACACTTTTAATGGCAGAGGCTTCAAACTTGCTACAGTCGGTCATTGGGTGACTGGGGTCCAAATTCACTAAAGGGGTGGGGCCACATACAGCCAATCAGATTTCCTTGGTGGATAAACTGCTTCCATTCACACATTTTTGATGCCAGGAACCTGAAAGCTCACACACTTGGCCATTGAGTGACTGTGTGTCAATGTTACAAAAAGTGGGCGGAGCCAAAACAACTTTTACTGGGAAAATATAAACTGCAGCCATTCTTACACCGTTAATGGCAGGGTTCTCAAACTTTGCACAGTTGGTTATTGGGTGACTGAGATTAAGATTTTGGAAGGTGGGTGGAGCCTACAACAGCCAATAAAAATTCACCTTTTGATTTTCAAAGGGAATATTTCATCTGCTACCATTCTCTTATACTGTTAAAAGCAGACTCCTCAAACCTGGTACAGTTGGTCACTGGGTGATTAGGGTCCAAATTCAGAAAGGGGGCGGAGCCACAAACAGCCAGATTTGTTTATTTTTCAATGGGAATATACAAAGTATTGATACCAAGGACCCCAAAGCTGATAAACTTGATAATTGAGTGACTGTATGTCAAGGTTTGAAAAAGTGGGCGGTGCCAACAACTACATTTTTAACATGGCAGGGTTCCCAAACTTTACACAATTGGCCACTGGGTGACTGGGATGAATATTCAGAAATGTGGGTTGAGCCTACAACAGCCAATCAAAATGTACCTATTGATTTTCAAGGGGAATATTCACACTGCTACCATTTTTACAATGTTAGTGTCAGAGGCCTCAAACTTGATACAGTCAGTCACTGGGTAACTGGGGTCCAAATTCACTAAAGGGATGGAGCCACAAACAGCCAATCAGATTTGTTAGATTGATTTCAGCCATTCTGTTATTGGCAGGGTTCTCAAACGTGACACGGTTGGCCACTGGGTGACTGGGACTAATATTCAGAAAAGTGGGTGGAGCCTACAGCAGCCAATCAAAATTCACCTTTTGATTTTCAAGGGGAATATTTACATTGCTGCCATTCATGCACTCTTAATGGCAGAGGCCTAAAATCTGCTACAGTCAGTCACTGGGAGACTGGGGTTTAAATTCTGAAGGAAGCGGGCCAAAAACAGCCAATCAGATTTGTTTAATTTCAGTGGTAAAATGCAACTTATTGATGCCAAGGACACCAAAGCTCATAAAGTTGGTCATTAAGTGACTGCATGTCAAGATTAGAAATAGTGGGCGGAGCCAAAAACAACTAACTTTTTACATGGGAAAATATAAACTGCAGCTTTTCTTACACTGTTAATGGCAGGGTTCTCAAACTTCACACAGTTGGTCACTGGGTGACTAGGATTTATTCGGAAAAGTAGGTGGAGCCTACAAGAGCCAATCAAAATGCACCTATTGATTTTCAAGGGGAATATTGAAACTGCAGCCATTCTCACACTGTTAATAGCAGAGGCCTCAAACCTGCTGCAGTCGGTCGTTAAGTGTCTGGGGTTCAAATTCAGAAAAGGGGCGGAGCCAAAAACAGCCAGATTTATTTGCTGTATAAACTGCTTCCATTAGCACAATTTTGATGCCAGGAACCCAAAAGCTCACAAACTTGGTCATTGAGTAGTGACTGTGTGTCCAGGTTACAAAAAGTGGGTGGAGTTAAAAACAGATTTTTCTGGGAAATTGTAAACTGCAGCCCTTCTTCACTGTTAATGGCAGGGTTCTCAAACTTTGCACAGCTGGTTACTGGGTGACTGGGATTAATATTCAGAAAAGTGTGTGGAGCCTAAAAATGCCAATCAAAAATGACATGTCACTTTTCAAGGAGAATATTAAAATTGCTGCCATTCTTGCACTGTTAATGGCACAAGCCTCAAACCTGGTACAGTTGGTCATTGGGTCACTGGGGTTCAAATTCAGAAAAGGGGACAGAGCCACAAACAGTGAATCAGATTTGTTTCATTTCATGGGAAAATACAAATTATTGTTGCCAAGGACCCCAAAGCTCACAAACTTGGGCATGGAGTAGTGACTTTGTGTCCAGGTTGCAAAAAGTGGGCGGAGCCAAAAACAAATTTCACTGGGAAAGTGTAAACTGCAGCCCTTCTTACACTGTTTATGGCAGGGTTCTCAAACTTTGCCCAGATGGTCACTGAGTGACTGAGATTAATATTCAGGGAAGTGGGTGGAGCCTATAATAGCCAATCAAAATTCACCTGTTGATTTTCAAGTGGAATATTTAAATTGCTGCCATTTTTACACTGTTAATAGCAGATGCCTCAAACCTGCTACAGTTGGTCATTGGGTGACTGGGGTTCAAATGCTGGAGAGGGGCAGAGCCACAAACAGCGTATCTGATTTAATTTCTATGGGAATATACAAATTATTGATGCCAAGGACCCCAAAGCTCACAAACTTGGTCATTGAGTGTGCGTTAGTGTTAGAAAGTGGGCGGAGCCAACACCAGTCAAATACATATCCGGGCAACGCCGGGTCATCAGTGGGTGGAGACAAATACAAATTTCACTGGGAAAATGTAAACTGCAGCCATTCTTACACTGTTAATGGCAGGGCTTTTAAACTTTGCGCAGTTGGTCACTGGGTGACTGGGATTAATATTCAGAAAAGTGGGTGGAGCCTACAAAAGTGAATCAAACTTCACCTATTGCTTTTCAAGGGCACGGGCCTCAAACCTGGTACAGTTGGTTATTGGGTCACTGGGGTTCAAATTCAGAAATGGGGTGGAGCCACAAACAGCCAATCAGATTTGTTTCATTTCAATGCAAATTACTGATGCCAAAGACCCCAAAAGCTCACAAAATTGGTCATTGAGTAATTATATGTTAGGGTTAGAAAAAGTGGGCAGAGCCAACACCAGTCAAATACATATCCGGGCAATGCCGGGTCATCAGTGGGTGGAGACAAATACAAATTTCACTGGGAAAATGTAAACTGCAGCCATTCTTACACTGTTAATGGCAGGGTTTTTAAACTTTGCGCAGTTGGTCACTGGGTGACTGGGATTAATATTCAGAAAAGTGGGTGGAGCCTACAAAAGTGAATCAAACTTCACCTATTGCTTTTCAAGGGCACGGGCCTCAAACCTGGTACAGTTGGTTATTGGGTCACTGGGGTTCAAATTCAGAAATGGGGTTGAGCCACAAACAGCCAATCAGATTTGTTTCATTTCAATGCAAATTACTGATGCCAAAGACCCCAAAAGCTCACAAACTTGGTCATTGAGTAATTGTATGTTAGGGTTAGAAAAAGTGGGCGGAGCCAACACCAGCCAAATACATTCCCGGGCAACGCCAGGCAATCAGCTAGTATGACATATTTCCAGTTGTTGCACACTTTTTGGTTATGTACTAAACTTCCACATGTGTTAATTCATACTTCGGATGCCTTCAGTGTGCATCTACAATGTTCATAGTCATGAAAATAAAGAAAACTTTTTGAATGAGAAGGTGTGTCCAAACTTTTGGTCTGTACTGTAAATTCCAATGATCAGATTAATAAAGAATGTGGTCTTTTAAAGCAAACTTGTCACATCCACAGGCCAAACATTTGCATACTCACCTCAGTAGATGGATCCCTTACAGGCTTCCTATGTCCTCCTCCCGACCACCGATTCAGCACTGCAGCCCTCAGTGGTGGGCCGAAATTTTGTATATGTGAAATTTGCAATTACGCATTGTAATCATAATGCAAAATTTCTGAGAAAATCATAATAAATTTTGTATGTAATAGTAATAATTAATAATTTCGCATAGTTTTGCGAAATTTGGTGCGTACTTTGGAGGTTAATAGCAAAACCCCCATACTTGCTATTGCTACCAAATTTACTACATATGTTTAGAAGAATAGTGGCTACAAGCAAAAAAAAAAAATTTTTTCAAAGAGACCTTGTAGTTTTTTAGAAAATAGATTTAAAATATGCAAAAACAATTTTTTGGTTTGCATTTTTAAAATCGATTCTCTCAAAAACGACATGGTCTTTTTGGAAAATTATTTTTTTGACTTATACCCACTATTCTACTTAACATGTGTAGCACTGGTGTCAACAGCATATATGGAGGCTGTGCTATACACTGCTAAAGTCGGAATAAAATTACGCCAAAATTATGTGAGATTTTAGGCAAAATTACGAATGACTATGCGAAATCAATTGAATTTACAAATCGTAATTACGTATAGGCGTAATTGCAAAAATTTAGCAGTAATTTTGCGTAATCGTTATTGGCCGATTATGAGCATTTGGATAGAGATTTGCTTTGAGGGAGTTAGTGGCCCTTCTGATACTCGGGTGTGTCCCCCCCCCCCCGTCCCCCCCCCCCGGGGGGTAGGAGCTCCTGGTGGAGAGATGTTCCCAGCATGAAAATTGGCCATGTTACTTTTTGCGTACCTGAGGAATCCTCAGCTCAGGAGGCAGAGACAGATAATACGCTGTAAATCGATGATCCAGGAAGGGAACTCGGAGTTCGAGGCTGCGGGAGACATGGGAGAGGAAAACAGCATGGAGGTCAGTATCACACAGTAGCATCCTGTTTATCCCAGACAATATAAACTCCTGGAAATATTACTACATTTATGTTAGCATTTTATTATTATTACTAGTCTATCTAAGCCCGTTTACAAACGGGCTCTAAGTAGTGAAACCGCCGCGCGCTCGCCCGCCCTGCTCCCCGGCCCGTCCTCCTGTCCCAGCGGATGACTGTACTGCGCACCTGCACGGTGCAAAAAAGCCAGGGACACACAACCATTCAGTTTATGACACAGGGACACTTGCATTTTATTGTATAGGATAACTGATTTAAATTGCGCCAGCACTGTACAAAAGCATACAGGGCATAACAATATAATCCAAACAATATAACAGTTTACAGTACAAGACAATGGTGGATTACATTTGATGCAGTGATCAAACCAACCACAGATTTGTTTATAGGTATGGAGGATCAGTACTCACATTACACATACCTCCTGACATTCTAAGATAAGAAAGAGGGACACTTAAGCCACACCCCTGTTACATCCCTGATCACGCCCCCGCCACACCCCTAGTCACGCATTCTATAAAGATTTCAAGGAAACAGGGGTGTAACTACATACCTCCCAACTTTCTGAGATGAGAAAGAGGGACACTTAAGCCACGCCCCTGACCACGCCCCCATCATACCCCCTAGTCACGCATACCATAAAGATTTCATAAGAAAAATATGTTGTTTTATAATTCAATCCACACTGGTCCTTTCTATCCTGGTTCATTTTCCTTCATTTAGCATTTTAAAATTAGTAATAAATCAATTTAAAGGATGGGAATAAAGTTTAGAGTCAAACACATTTTAGTAGAGAAATATACATATTTACATAGAAAGAGGGACAAAGTCCTGAAAGAGGGACAAATAAGGAGGAAAGAGGGAAAGAGGAACAGGGCTCCCAAAGAGGGACTGTCCCTCCAAAAGACAGACAGTTGGGAGCTATCTTACAATAGGGGCTGCAGCCCTTGCACCCGCGGGGTGCCCCCCCACCCCCTCCTTGGTACCCGCTCAGAACTGTTTTGGAGGGTTGCAGCATGAGCGGAAAGCCAAGGCCACACATCAGCGGGGAGGGAGGACAGTCCCCCCCCCTCACCTCTGGAAGGTATATACATCACACAAGGAAGGTAGGTATATCTGCTTCTGCACACCGTCTGCACACACACTTATTGAAGATGGAGGGGAGGCAGATATACATACCTTCCTTGTGTTCCGCCACGGATGTTTCTGGCTCTAGTGTTTGACACCAGAGGGGAGAGGCCGAGGTGAGGGAGGGAGGGGGGGGGGGAAGCAGTAGATTTGGGCGCATGAGACAAGTGGACAAAAAGGGCGCCCCATTCACTTTCATTATAAATATCGTTTAATGGGCGCTGAACGGGGAAAATAAGGCGCCGGAGATTTTTAAGGATTTATAACGGCGCCCGGAGATTTTTAAGGATTTATAACTATGTTTGTGATGATTTAAGTTTACAAAATGAGCCCGTGACGAATAACGTTTATGAAGATAATAAATCACTATTTTTAAAACATTTCTAACACATTATTATCCACCCAAAAAAAAAATTTACATTTTTTTTCTTTACATTCTTTATTTATTCATGTCTGTAAAACATTATTATCCATAGGGGTTTTTAGGTTTAGGCACCAACAGGGGGGTCTTAGGTTTAGGCACCTACAGGGGGGTCTTAGGTTTAGGCACTAACAGGGGGGTCTTAGGTTTAGGCACCAACAGGGGGGTCTTAGGGTTAGGCACCTACAGGGGGGTCTTAGGGTTAGGCACCTACAGGGGGGTCTTAGGTTTAGGCACTAACAGGGGGGTCTTAGGGTTAGGCACCAACAGGGGGGTCTTAGGGTTAGGCACCAACAGGGGGGTCTTAGGGTTAGGCACCAACAGGGGGGTCTTAGGTTTAGGCACCAACAGGGGGTCTAGGGGTTAGGGATAGGTACAGGGAGGGTTTTTAATAAACGAAAATATAAGTTTCACTTTACAAACAGGGAAGATTAACGTTTTAAGAATTGCCGATCTCATACACATTATTTAGTGATTTATACATTTTTAAATCACTATTTATAAACGAAATTCTACACAATAATTTCTATAAACGATATTTCCATTTATCGTTTATACCACGCGCCCTTTTTTCCCGACGCCCTTTTCGTACGTACGCGGGGGGGGGGACCGTCTCCCCTCCCTGCCGATGTGCAGTATGGCTTCCCCTCATGCTGCAACCCCTCCAGCCCCTTTAAATGGTCCTGAGCGGGCTCCCAGGGGGGTGGGGGTGTCAGAATCTCTGTAGGGGGGCCCGGTGGCTCCTAGTTACGCCCCTGCTTGGAAAAGTATGTTTTATAATTCAAACCACACTGGTCGTTTCTATCCTGGTTCATTTCCCTTCACATTAGTATTTTAAAATAATAAGAAATGTATCAATTTAAAGGATATAAATAACATAGAGGCCTAGTGCACACCAGAGCGTTTCCGCTGCGGTTTGCGATCCTCCTGCGGGTGCGGATCCGCTAGGGTAATGTATTTCAATGGGCTGGTGCACACCAGAGCGGGAGGCGTTTTGCAGAAACGCATACTCCCGGGCTGCAGCAGATTTTGGATTGCGGATGCGTTTCTGCCTCAATGTTAAGTATAGGAAAAACGCAAACCGCTCTGAAAAACGGCACTTCAGAGCGGTTTGCCAGGCGTTTTTTGTTACAGTAGCTGTTCAGTAACAGCTTTACTGTAACAATACAGGAAATCTACTACACCAAAACCGCTACACAAAACCGCAAAACGCTAGCTGAAACGCTACAGAAAAAGAAGAAAAAGCGTTTCAAAATCTGCTAGCATTTTGCGGATCTGCTAGCGGTTTTTGGTGTGCACCAGGCCAGAGGCCTGGTGCACACCAGAGGAGTTTTTCTGAGCGTTTTGAGTTTTTAAATCTGCTGCTAATGTTATCCTATGTGTCTGTGCACACTGGAGCAGTGAGGTTTTGTAAAAAACCCCATAGCATTACATTGGGAAGAGCTTTTGAAACCTCTAAAAGCTCTTCCCAATAATGCTATGGGGTTTTTTACAAAACCTCATTGCTCCAGTGTGCACAGACACATAGGATAACATTAGCAGCAGATTTAAAAACTCAAAACGCTCAGAAAAACTCCTCTGGTGTGCACCAGGCCTTAGGCCTGGTGCACACCAAAAACGGCTAGCAGATCCGCAAAATGCTAGCAGATTTTGAAACGCTTTTTCTTATTTTTCTGTAGCGTTTCAGCTAGCGTTTTGCGGTTTTGTGTAGCGGTTTTGGTGTAGTAGATTTCATGTATTGTTACAGTAAAGCTGTTACTGAACAGCTACTGTAACAAAAACGCCTGGCAAACCGCTCTGAAGTGCCATTTTTCAGAGCGGTTTGCGTTTTTCCTATACTTAACATTGAGGCAGAAACGCATCCGCAATCCAAAATCTGCAGCAGCCCGGGAGTATGCGTTTCTGCAAAACGCCTCCCGCTCTGGTGTGCACCAGCCCATTGAAATACATTACCCTAGCGGATCCGCACCCGCAAGCAGATCGCAAACCGCAGCGGAAACGCTCCGGTGTGCACTAGGCCTTAGAGTATATTAGAGACAGTTTTTCAGGAGAAAAATGCATACATTTACATAGAAATGTCCTGAAAGAGGGACAAATGAGGAGGAAAGAGGGACAGGGCTCCCAAAGAGGGACTGTCCCTCCGAAAGAGGGACAGTTGGGAGCTATGACATTAGACAACGTTGTGAAACAGAAGGGTCAGAGAGCCCTGGCCAATCAGCCTTGAGGTAGCTTGTCCCTTGTTTGAATTCGATCAGAGAGAGATATCTTGCCTTGCCTGCCATGCTGAAATCGATCAGGAATCGGCCTTGTGACGCTGCATCCACCGCCTCTCCATCCCGACGCTGTTCCCCCTAATGTTTACTATGCATCCCCCCAGGGCCCAGTGCTCTATACGCTACCTGCCCATGTCTGCCTCTGGCTCCCATCCGTTTCGTAACGTGAGCGTATGTGTGATGTCACAAACGTGCACACGAGTACAACGGCAACCACGTGGGATGCGTGTACGGACAGAGGAAGGCGCACCTGGAGAGTTAATGTACAGTACCGGGTATAGTATAGCACCGGGGGGCACATTTAAAATTAGGGGAGGACAGTGTTGGGGGCTTTGTCACGTTGGTCACTTATCCCGATATCGCTCGCCATTATCGCCATGCACTCGATCGACCACGACGGCCTGACATCTTGCAGCATATCTGATCGATACATGCAACCAATTTCGGCCTGGAATTGGTCGCATCTTTGATCGGGCCTGCTCTTGTCGGTACTGATTTGGACGATCGGTTGCCAAGTCGATTGATCATGTATGGCCACCTTGAAGGTTAAGGAGACAATAGGTGAAGGGAAACTGTGTAAGAGATGGTAAAATGGTGATAAGTTGCCAGGGTGTCCTAAGTAAGAGGGCATGATTGCCTAAAGAGGTTAGTTTTTAGGTTGCAGCTAACAAAGTTAAGTGTGGGTGAGTAGTGGATATGTTGAGTGAGGGAGTTCCAGAGGACGGAAGAGGATCAAGAGAAATTTTGTAAGCGGAAGTGAGAAGAATTGACCAGAGAGGAAAACAGGAGAATATTGTTATACTGTAAAGTTAGATTCTATAGTATGTGCCTCCTAGCAGTAAGTAATAGCTCACCCGTGGGCAGCTGTGGTCCTGTCCGCACGCAGCACGTCAAACATGTAGAGTTCCCTCAGTAGTCGCTCGCTGTCCTCTGCCGCTTCCTCCGCAGATGGGGCCTGTGAACCAATCATTAGAGTTCATCATCACTGCCTCGCTGTACATCTCAGATAGCTGGGCCTCATTTACTAAAAGTGGGCATACACAGTGCTGGTTGTAATGGAAAAATCTACGCTTACGGAGCATTACGCGTAATTTTACGCTATTACGCATTACGGAATTACGCTTACGGCGTAGACATTTATCTACGGTTCATGTCTGTAATTACGCATGGCCCTTACGCAATTACGCGTAAGAATACCGTAATGCAGGTTGTTACGTTATTGCCTTATGCGTAATTTCCTACTAGCAATTAATGCGTATGGCCATGCTCCCAAGCGGAAAAGTTGACGCATGGATCAATGTTAGGTAGCCGCCGACTTTAAGGGTTAATAGCAAAGCCCCCTTAAGTGCTAAGGGCCTCAAATTTGGAGAATATATTAAGGAGATCAGAAGGAATAAGAGGAAAAACATTTTTTCAAAAAGACCTTATAGTTTTTGAGAAAATCGATGTTAAAGTTTCAAAGGAAAAATATATACATTTAAAAACCCGCCGACTTTAACGGTTAATAGCAAAGCCTGCTTAAAATTTAGGAACACCAAATTCCCAGGGTATATTAAAGTGGATCCGAGATAAACTTTTACTCATTGCATAATTGTGTTCCTTTCCTATTGTTTATAGGGCATTCCTCAAGCCAAATACTTTTTTTGTTTTTGTTTTAATGCTCTAATTCCCTATAAACTAAATAAGCCACTCCCATGGGGTTTCAGAGAGCCAAGGCACTTTCAGACAGTAGCAAGGGCTCATGGTAGCTCAGTCTGGGCAGGAGGAGGGGGAGGTATTACTAGCCAGAGACTTCAGAGGCAGAGGGAAGGAGGGAGAATGAGGGGGGATTCGTTTTCTTTGCTCAAGATACAGATAAGCCTGCCTCTGTGTAATGTTTACAAACAACATGGCGGCTGTCATTGTATCACAGGAAGAAATAATCATATTCTATTAAAGCTGTTTGCAGCTGGATTTGCTGTGTAAACTATCTAAACTTTAGATAAGATATATAGACAAGTTACTTGTTATAGTTAGTTTTTCATCTCGGATCCGCTTTAAGGGGATCAGTGGGAATAACGTAGAGATGAGCGTAATGGCGAAATTTCGCGTAATTAGTGTAATTACGTTTATGGCCGTAAGTACATAATCGTAATGAAGAAGGATTTCGCGAAATTTCGCGTAAGCGTAATTTTCGCGTAATTTTCGCATTGCAACGGGTATTACGAAATTAATGCGTATGGCCGACTTTAAGGGTTAATAGCAAAGCCCCCTTAAATGCTAAGAGCCTCAAATTTGGAGAATATATTAAGGAGATCAGAAGGAATAAGAGGAAACATTTTTTTTTTCAAAAAGACCTTATAGTTTTTGAGAAAATCGATGTTAAAGTTTCAAAGGAAAAATGTAAACATTTAAAAACCCGCCGACTTTAACGGTTAATAGCAAAGCCTGCTTAAAGTTTAGGAACACCAAATTCCCAGAGTATATTAAGGGGATCAGTGGGAATAAGAGGAAAAATTTTTTTTTCAAAAAGACCTTATAGTTTTTGAGAAAATCGATTTTTAAGTTTCAAGAGCGAAAATGTCTTTTAAATGCGGAAAATGTCAGGTTTTTTTTGCACAGGTAACAATAGTGTATTATTTTCATAGATTCCCCCAAGTGGGAAGAGTTTCACTTACTTCGTTCTGAGTGTGGGAAATATAAAAAAAAAAAACGACGTGGGGTCCGCCCTCCCAGACCTCTTTAACCCCTTGTCCCCCATGCAGGCTGGGATAGCCAGAATGCGGAGCACCGGCCGCGTGGGGCTCCGCACCCTGACTATACCAGCCCGCATGGTCCATGGATTGGGGGGTCTCGGAAGGGGAGGGGCAGCCAAGCTTTCCCCTCCCCCTCCGAGCCCTTGTCCAATCCAAGGACAAGGGGCTCTTCTCCACCTCCGATGGGCGGTGGAGGTGGAGGCCGCGATTTCCTGGGGGGGGGGGTTCATGGTGGAATCTGGGAGTCCCCTTTAAAAAGGGGTCCCCCAGATGCCCACCCCCCCTCCCAGGAGAAATGAGTATAGAGGTACTTGTACCCCTTACCCATTTTCTTTAAGAGTTAAAAGTAAATAAACACACAAACACTTAGAAAAAGTATTTTAATTGAACAAAAAACATAACCACGAAAAAAGGAAATCTAGGAATAAGAGGAAATTTTTTTTTTCAAAAAGACCTTATAGTTTTTGAGAAAATCGATTTTTAAGTTTCAAGGGCAAAAATGTCTTTTAAATGCGGAAAATGTCAGTTTTTTTGCACAGGTAACAATAGTGTATTATTTTCATAGATTCCCCTAAGTGGGAAGAGTTTCACTTACTTCGTTCTGAGTGTGGGAAATATAAAAAAAAAAAAACGATGTGGGGTCCCCCCTCCCAGACCTCTTTAACCCCTTGTCCCCCATGCAGACTGGGATAGCCAGAATGCGGAGCACCGGCCGCGTGGGGCTCCGCACCCTGACTATACCAGCCCGCATGGTCCATGGATTGGGGGGTCTCGGAAGGGGAGGGGCAGCCAAGCTTTCCCCTCCCCCTCCGAGCCCTTGTCCAATCCAAGGACAAGGGGCTCTTCTCCACCTCCGATGGGCGGTGGAGGTGGAGGCCGCGATTTCCTGGGGGGGTAACTCATGGTGGCATCTGGGAGTCCCCTTTAAAAAGGGGTCCCCCAGATGCCCACCCCCCTCACAGGAGAAATGAGTATAGGGGTACTTGTACCTCTTACCCATTTCCTTTAAGAGTTAAAAGTAAATAAACACACAAACACTTAGAAAAAGTATTTTAATTGAACAAAAAACATAACCACGAAAAAAGTCCTTTAATATTCTTAATTAACCATTAATACTTATCTGTCCCTTTAAATAAATGATCCCTCTTAATAGCCTCGGAAATGTTCTATCAGTTACAATGTAACAAAGTTATTACAATGTAACAACTTTGTTACATTGTAACTATGCCGCACCCGACGTCACTCGCCGCTCAGCCGCCGCATACACTTACGCGTCCGTGCAGGACGCTAAGTCCCCGCCGGCTCCCGCTGTCCACCCCGCCCACATCTGTCACCCACATGTCACCCACATGTGGGTGACATGTGGGAGAGGCGGGGAGGGCAGCGGGAGCCGGCAAATCAGAAGGAACCCCATTGGTCTGCTAAGGACCAATGGGGCTCCTTGGAGCCCAAATACAAAGATGCTTAGAGAGCTCTGAGCTATATAGCTCAGAGCTCTGTCGGGTCCGTGCAGGACGCTAAGTCCCCGCCGGCTCCCGCTGTCCGCTGCCCTCCCCGCCTCTCCCACATGTCACCCACATGTCACCCACATGTGGGTGACAGATGTGGGCGGGGTGGACGGCGGGAGCCGGCGGGGACTTAGCGTCCTGCACGGACGCGTAAGTGTATGTTGTTACATTGTAATAACTTTGTTACATTGTAACTGATAGAACATTTCCGAGGCTATTGCGAGGGATCATTTATTTAAGGGACAGGTAAGTATTAATGGTTAATTAAGAATATTAAAGGACTTTTTTCGTGGTTATGTTTTTTGTTCAATTAAAATACTTTTTCTAAGTGTTTGTGTGTTTATTTACTTTTAACTCTTAAAGGAAATGGGTAAGAGGTACAAGTACCCCTATACTCATTTCTCCTGGGAGGGGGGGTGGGCATCTGGGGGACCCCTTTTTAAAGGGTACTCCCAGATGCCACCATGAACCCCCCCCCCAGGAAATCGCGGCCTCCACCTCCACCGCCCATCGGAGGTGGAGAAGAGCCCCTTGTCCTTGGATTGGACAAGGGCTCGGAGGGGGAGGGGGAAGCTTGGCTGCCCCACCCCTTCCGAGACCCCCCAATCCATGGACCATGCGGGCTGGTATAGTCAGGGTGCGGAGCCCCACGCGGCCGGTGCTCCGCATTCTGGCTATCCCAGGCTGCATGGGGGACAAGGGGTTAAAGAGGTCTGGGAGGGGGGACCCCACGTCGTTTTTTTTTATATTTCCCACACTCAGAACGAAGTAAGTAAAACTCTTCCCACTTGGGGGAATCTATGAAAATAATACACTATTGTTACCTGTGCAAAAAAAACTGACATTTTCCGCATTTAAAAGACATTTTTGCCCTTGAAACTTAAAAATCGATTTTCTCAAAAACTATAAGGTCTTTTTGAAAAAAAAATTTTCCTCTTATTCCCACTGATCCCCTTAATATACCCTGGGAATGTGGTGTTCCTAAATTTTAAGTAGGCTTTGCTATTAACCGTTAAAATCGGCGGGTTTTTAAATGTATATATTTTTCCTTTGAAACTTTAACATCGATTTTCTCAAAAACTATAAGGTCTTTTTGAAAAAAAAAAATTTCCTCTTATTCCTTCTGATCTCCTTAATATATTCTCCAAATTTGAGGCCCTTAGCTCTTAAGGGGGCTTTGCTATTAACCCTTAAAGTCGGCGGCTTTTTTATATTATACGGGAGCGTAATATTACGCGATTACGGCAGACTGTGTAATTTCAATAGGAGTTCACTGTCTTACGCGTAATTTGTTACGCGTAATAATGTAACCTACGGTCTACGCGTAATTAATTACGTGTAATACCGTAACCTTACACGTAATGCTTACGGTGCATTTGTAGTGAATTACGATGCGTAATTACGCTAATGCGTAATTTCGGCCCAGCACTGGGCATACATGGGTCAATTCCAAAACCATCTCTGCTACAAGCGCCTCATATTAGAAAGCCTCACCCGAAGAAGAGGGTTAGTAGTAGCTGTAGTTTCCTAGAGAGGAAAGCTGACCCCTTTCCTGTCTTTTTGAATTATTTTGTATATTATGAGCACCTCCGACTCTCAGTTTCCTCATGTTTATGCCTCTGTTGTGAGGTTGTTTTTAGTTGTCGCCATAAACCGTTTTTATGATTGCGACTATCAGATCCGGTGTTCCAGTGGCCTGGAGTTGAGTAAGTCCAATTACTGGATCACCCACATCCCCCCGGCACTTACTTTTGTGTGTGTTTGTTTGGGGGGGGGGGGGGGTAGGTAGCCATGGGTAGTCCAGGGAGTGTTGCAGTGGCAGGGATATGGTGGGTATATGCCTCCTCCCATTAGATTATACATGTCAAATTCCAGCCCAAGGGCCAAATCTGGCCCTCAGAGCCATTAAATTTGTTCTTGGACAAGCATCCCATGAATCCTCGCTTGGAACATGATGACGAGTGAAGCGTCTCTGGAATTGCGCCGTACACCGATTTGTACAATTATGGAAATTCTTCCCGCCACCTCAGGAATTCGGGAAGGAGAGGCGGAGTCACCTTGTGAAAGTAGATGTAGCCTTGGGTGAGCTCATCAGAGCCTTCTCCCGAGAAGATCACCACGCTGTCCGAGTTCTTCCGGATGTGCTTGGCCACCAGATACATCCCTGGAACAAACAAAACCCCACACAGCCAGCGTTACACGATTCTCAGCAATGATTTATTACATGAGGCCAAGTCACAGAGAATGTCAGGAGTATAGCTAGAAGAACACTGTCTGCTCCGGACATAATGTACATGGCGATCCATCATTTCTGATTGTCGCTGTATTCGATCGGAAGCCCGTACTGTGTATTCCTGCTAAACAATCCAATCAGATTGATGGGATCTATTAATCTGACCAAATTGCGAGCGGGTATTTGCACCGCAATTCTATTGAGGGTACGGCGCAATTGCAGTGAATTTGGGATTTTTGATGGGGAAAATATTTTGAATCGCTTTAAAATTGCATAGCGGTGCTATTCGATTTTCCTGCGCTCCCATACTTTGAATAGATCATCAATGGCTCGAAAAATGCAGCAGGCACGACTACTGCAAACGGTAAAAAAGCTTTCCCAAATGCTGGGCACTAATAGAAACGTCTCTGCATGGTTTCTATTTAAAAAGTGAGTACCCTGCATTCTGAGATCATAATGCAATCAACACACTCAGTGGAAAATTTCCCTAATCTGTCAATTAAAGTGGACCTAAACTATTGTACAGGAGACAAGGCGAACACAGAGACATCCACCGTGTGTCCACCCTGTGTGCATTTATAGAGAACAGCCTGTCTATTTCTTCCTTCTCAGCAAATAATGAGCTAGTGTAATTTGAGCTGTCATCTGTCTACCAAATTCTGAGCCAATATGTAAATACAGGAGGTTAACCTTTTCTGTGCTCCCAGGATACCAGGAAGTAACTACTCTGCGGAATCTCAGTAGGAGTTCTCTAAGCTGTAGTAAGGAAATGTTTTTCTTTAAAGGTTATTATGTTGTTACTCATCTTTTTGGGCAGAGAGGAAGTTCTGAGTTCAGGTTCACTTTAACCCAGCTGCTGGTTGAGAAGGCCAGCTATGAGTAGCTGTGATTTGCTAACCCCAAAGTCTTTTATTAGCATCTTAATCAAACATTTTTTGATCATCGCTGCCACCAGTATTTAAGGATTGAATTTGAACTTTCAAAACTTTTTCTGCTGTTATGGTTTGGAGTTATCACATACCTTAGGAGCACTGGCCCTTTAATTGCCATTGCCATCGTCTGGTAAAACAGTTGCATGCTGGGGGTTATTTTTATCTAGAATATATTCCTCCTCTTCCCTTTATTTCCCCCTCCTTCTAATGACATAAGACAGTGCACTTCCTAATATAGACCTCAGTGGGAGTGTCTGAAGACTCTGGGAGGAGGGCGGGTAGCGAATACACAATTAGCAAGAGGATAAAAAAGAGTGAGGGAGGAAATGAGGTCAGGATTAGCTACATTCAAAGGTAACCAAGATGGAAACTGTCTAGAATAGGACTCTCTGCTTTTCCTTTATAAAATTCACAGGAATCATAACGTGGACAGTGCAATACATCTGTTATGTAAGTAGAAGTAGTATTTATCTACTTATATTTGTGTTTTTTTATTTCTAGGTTAGCGTGGGTGTCACTTGTTCATTAAAGTGAACCTGAACTCTTACAAAGGATTTAAGAAAAACATATAGAAATGCACCCTGTATGTATTTAGAGAGTTTAGCCTGTCTAAAAACCCCTCCTCTGTGTCTAAGCACAAGTTGTAATTTGAGCTCTCATCTGTGTCAGTTGGCTGCCTTGACAAAGCAGTTAATTTGTAAATACAGGATGTTAACCCTATGCCTGCTTCCATGAAAGCAGGAAGTGGACACGCTGTAGATTTATTGCAGGATTTGTATCAGCTGTAACAAAGAAATTTTTTTCTTTATAGATTATTATGCTGTTGCGTATCTATTACAGCAGAGAGGAAGTTCTGAGTTCAGGTCCGCTTTATACAGACTATGAACATTCACAAATTGTCAGTGGTAGTTTGAAGAATCTGTAAATTTCTCTGATGTTCAAAGCCAGACGGGAAATGACAGCCGGTATAAATGAGAGAGAAGTCATTACCGCAGACAATGGTGGGAATAGGAGGCCGCATCGCCTGGGTCAGAGCGTCCCGATCACCGGAGACGCCTCATTTACTGACAGATCTCGGCAAACGTTCAGGAAAGGATCCGGGTCTTACCGACTGACGCCCGCACCGTGGTGATGTCATAGGTCTCCAGAGAGAAAATCACCTCGTCCACCGCCTGTATCCCCTCCTCCGCATCAAACAGGACCTCGTGGTGCTCACTGCCTATGTGGCTGGCAACCTAAGGGGGGGGGGGGGGGGGTGAAGAATGGAGACACCATATTATTATTATGTATTCATATAGCACTGACATCTCCTGCAGCACATTACAGAGTACATAGTCATGTCACTGACTGTCCTCAGAGGAGCTCACACTCTAATCCTACCATAGTCATAGTCTAATGTCCTACCATATTATTATTATTATGCATTTATATAGCACTGACATCCTCTGCAGCACATTACAGAGTACATAGTCACGTCACTGACTGTCCTCAGAGGAGCTCACACTCTAATCCTACCATAGTCATAGTCTAATGTCCTACCATATTATTATTATGTATTTATATAGCACTGACATCTTCTGCAGCACTTTACAGAGTACATAGTCATGTCACTGATTGTCCTCAGAGGAGCTTACACTCTAAAGCTGGGTCTACACGGCACGATGTGCCGCTGATGCGGCTCGATTGATAAGATCCGACAGGTCCGATCTCGCCGCGGCCGATTTCCCGCTCGTTCCCTCCGAGCGAACAATAGCGGGGAATCGAATCCAACGCATGCGCGGACGAGCGGGGACGCAGCGGGTACGCATGGGGATACGGCAGAGTCGATCCTGTGGCTAATCGATCCGCCGGATCGCTCCGTGTAGACCTGGCTTAATCCTACCATAGTCATAGTCTAAGAAAAGGGGCTTAATCCTACCATAGTCATAGTTCTACAGAAAGGGGTTTACCCTGGGTTCTGTGGTTACTCAAAGCGAGCAGATTCAACAACATCAGGACAATTGGCTAAACAATCGAAGAATTATGGGTAGTTTCCCTTGTGGTTTTTGTCCCACTTGTAGCCATATGCTGAGAGCATCTAACGTGAGGTTAGGACATTTGGACGTCCAGATCAAACACTTTATTACATGTAGAACCGCATTTGTCGTTTATGTGCTCTTCTGTCCCTGTCTTCGATATTATATCGGTGAAACCACGCGTCCTATGCGTGAAAGACTTGTGGAACACATCAGGTCTATAAGAAAAGGTGAAGGAGGAGTACCTAGGCTGGTCGAGCATTTTAGTGTAGCGCACGACAGCAACCCTTCACTGTTGAGGATGGTGGGTTTGGTGCATGTCCAGAATCCCAAAAGGGGAGGGGACCGTGAGAAAATATTGTTGCAGCGAGAAGCTTATCTAATCTCTAAAACCGAGGCCATGGGTCCGTTAGGTTTCAATGACAAAAATGACCTTGCTGTGTTCCTTGAAAGGTAGATAAAAAATGACATAGGTTTTTCTTGCTCCTAATGTAAATATTAGATATGCATTTATAAATTTGCTGTAAGGGAATATTTGAGGGAGGGTCTTTGTATGGGAGGGGCTATTTAAGTGGGAGGGTAAAGCGAATGGTCGAGCTAATTCCAATATGGATCTCCTTGATATACTTCCTTCTTGGGCTGAATCTGTGGCGTTGCTTTTCTTGTTTCATTACACTTGGTGACCTTTTCTCACCTTTCGCTAATGGTTTCTGTAATTACTTATATGTATGAGCTACCGTGCCTCTTATCCTGAGTATTCTTCCAGGTTGTGTGCACAGGCCGTCAGGCTATTGCTCCCCCTGGTTAGTCAGTAACCCTGTACTAATTAGCAAAAAGTTTTTTGCTAGGGATTGGCAGCATGATGTATCCCACGCGGATGAATGGACGCATGGCATGCGACATTCAGCCGTGGGAGGCAGCCAACCCATACATGCCGCATGCGCATGCGTATTTTTGTACGCATGCGGCCGCGTCATGCGTACGGGACAATCTGATTGGCCGGTGGGATCATGTGAGCGCACCCGGAAGTTCTTTAAAAGGGAAGCGCTGTCTTGCTGGCGTGGAGCTTCTGTCCCACGCTGCCAAGATCTGAAGGGTCCTTGATGATGCATCTCTGATGTGAAACAATTGTCGACCAAGAGGTCTCTATGCTGGGTGCACCTGGATGGGGTGAAGTATTGCCTTTTTGCTGTCAAATCTGTTGGAATGTTGCCTGCAATGCATCATTAAACACAGAGGTGTGCATTTTACTGGTGCCCACGTTTTTCTTTGCCTGTGATGAACAATAGTCATAGTCTAATGTCTTACTATAATATTATTATTATGTATTTATATAGCACTGACATCTCCTGCAGCACATTACAGAGTACATAGTCATATTACTGACTGTCCTCAGAGGAGCTCACACTCTAATCCTACCATAGTCATAGTCTAATGTCCTACCATATTATTATTATGTATTTATATAGCACTGACATCTTCTGCAGCACATTACAGAGTACATAGTCATGTCACTGACTGTCCTCAGAGGAGCTCACACTCTAATCCTACCATAGCCATAGTCGAATGTCCTACCATATTATTATTATTATGTATTTATATAGCACTGACATCTCCTGCAGCACATTACAGAGTACATAGTCATGTCACTGACTGTCCTCAGAGGAGCTCACACTCTAATCCTACCATAGTCATAGTCTAATGTCCCAGCATATTATTATTATGTATTTATATAGCACTGACCCTTCTGCTGCACATTACAGAGTACATAGTCATGTCACTGACTGTCCTCAGAGGAGCTCACACTCTAATCCTACCATAGTCATAGTCTAATGTCCTACCATATTATTATTATTATGTATTTATATATCACTTACATCTTCTGCAGCACATTACAGAGTACATAGTCATGTCACTGACTGTCCTCAGAGGAGCTCACACTCTAATCCTACCATAGTCATAGTCTAATGTCCTACCATATTATTATTATTATGTATTTATATATCACTTACATCTTCTGCAGCACATTACAGAGTACATAGTCATGTCACTGACTGTCCTCAGAGGAGCTCACAATCCAATCCTACCATAGTCATAGTCTAATGTCCTACCATATTATTATTATGTATTTATATAGCGCTGACATCTCCTGCAGCACATTACAGAGTACATAGTCATGTCACTGACTGTCCTCAGAGGAGCTCACACTCTAATCGTACCACAGTCATAGTCTAATGTCCTACCATATTATTACTATACTATGTGATTTGCTGAAATTGCAATCACGGTGCATGCAGCATTTTTGGAGTGATTTCATGCAGGGAATGCAGGGGCCAGAATTACATTCCCTGAAATTGCTCCAGATTCCAGAAATCAACTCTGTTTTTTGGCAGCAAAATCACCTTAGCATTAATTACCGTATACTGTATGAACTGTACGTTTGCATTTAGTGAATGAGCTCTGCCACCTGGTGGTAATAAGTAGCATTGGAACTCCATTTTATTTAAAGATCATCTGAACTGAGATATGCAGGCTGCTATATTTATTTCCTTCAAAAAGTGTACATTGCCTGGCTGTCCTGCTGATCCTCTGCCTCTAGATGTGCCCATACATCAGGCAGTTTGACCTAGAGACAGATCTATCACTGATCGAATCTGATCAGAGAGCGATCTCATAGCTCCCCTCTGTCCCTCTTTCCTCCTCATTTGTCCCTCTTTCAGGACTCTGTCCCTCTTTCTATGTAAATATATATATATATATATTTCTCTACTAAAATATGTGTTCAATTGATTCTAAACTGTATTCCCATCCTTTAAATTTATATATTACTAAAATGTTAATATGAAGGAAAATTGTAACGATCGGTGTAGCAACACAGAAGTCTGATTATGTGTGATCTGCAGAATCACCAATAATACAGACACTATACCTGATTATATGGTGATCTGCAGAATCACCAATAATGCAAGTATAGCTAACAGGATAATGCAATAGTGTATAGTGCTTGGTGCAACAGTAACAGAGTAGAATAACTAGGCCTCACCAGAGGAGCTGGTGGGCACTATTAGAACACAGTATCGGATAGATAGATAGAACCTCACCAGAGGAGCTGGTGGGAACTATTAGAACACAGTAACTGACTAGTTTGGCAGAACCTCACCAGAGGAGCTGGTGGGTACTGTTAGAACACATCACCAGTGGCAAGGGCCCACTGGAGAGTAGAGAGGTCAGACAGGCTGGGTTCGGCAACTGAGAAACTGATACAGCACAGAATCAGTAAGCCAGAGAGTAGTAAGTATTCAGGCAGTGTTTCAGCAACTAGATCAGATGGGCAGAGGTACAGAATCAATAAGCAAGAGCAGAGTCAGAGATAGCCAGAGTCATACACAGAGTATCAAATATACAGTAATAATAATAATCCTAGTCTTGTCTGAAATCTCTGGTTTCCTCCCAGATCAAAGCACACCGGATACTAGTCCAAGGTCTGAGCGCTAACACGTATGTATTCGCAACCGCAGACAAGTTACGAGTGAAGACCAGCTGCTTAAGAAGCCACAGTGACCCAGTGGCATGCCCCCTGGAGCCCAGCCAATCCCGAGCGGCGGTCGCGTCCTATAACGAGACGCGACCCGTGGGTCAGGTGACGCGCCTCCTCGCCGCATAAAGGTCGCCCTGCTGAGCGTGCGCACGCGCTAGGGCGACATGATGAAAAACAGAAAGACCCGTCCTCGGTGTGCTAGACGCCCGAGGTACGGGAGTGTGACTGGACCGAGAGGCAGAGGCAGCTGTGGCCGCGGCACCGTTCGCCGCAGCTACCCTGGTGATATTCATTACAAAATGCACCAGGATAGGAAGGACCAGTGTGGTTTGAATTATAAAACAACATATTTTTCTTATGAAATCTTTATGGTATGCGTGACTAGGGATGTGATCGTGTGATCAGGGGCGTGGCTTAAGTGTTCCTCCTTCTCATCTCAAAAAGTTGTGAGGAAATGAAATTTCTTTGGAATCAGCCTTGTGACTCTGCCGTCTGGCTGCCCCCAAATGTCAATGTGCGCCCCCCCCCCCCCGGCTCCTGCACTTTAAAATCTCTCACCTGTCCAGCCGTCTCGAGTTTAGCTTCTTCTTCTTCCTCGTTCGTGTCCCACGTGGCTGCCACGCATAGTACGTAGCGCCTGTGTGATGTCACACATGCATCTGCGTGGAAGCCATGTGGTACTGAATCATGCATGGAGCCGCTGGACTCATGGTGGCCGGAGAGGGGAGAGATTTTAATGCACAGTAAGCTAGGACACATTGGGCTTGATTCACAAAGCGGTGCTAACAGTTAGCACGCTGGTGAAAAGCCCTTTATCACGCCTAAACTGGCTTTTCACCAGCATGGTGCAATGGTTATCACGCCTAAAGTCTCTAACTGGGTTAGCACCGCTTTGTGAATCGAGCCCATTGACATTTGGGCGGACAGCGGCTGGACGATCTGTCGGGATCTCCTGATATGGCAAACAGTCACCGCTGCGCACTCAATTGACCCCGACACCCCAAGACGCTACAGCTTGATCGATTGATTCCTTCGACCAGTTTCGTCCTGAAGCCACACCCACTCTGCTGGCAGCTCTATACGTTGTGCGCAGATCTCTGGGTCATGTGACTGGCTCCTGATATTCCCCTATCCAATCAATGAGCATTAGAGTAAATGGACGGAGCATCACCTCACCTTCCTGGCCGCTATTAAGTCGGGACTGTCCTCCATGCCAATGGCGAAGGTCTGCAGCGGGTATGGCAGGCTGTTCTCCTTCATTAACTTTAGCAGAGTCGCAGCCACCAGGCTGGAGTCCAGACCGCCTGCGGAGGAGAAAGGCGGAGCAATGAATCCACTCTCTATACAACTGGGATATAGCATAGCTAGAGAAACAGTCTGCTTAGGACTAAAAATCTACTCAGCAGAACTAAAAAGGCTTGGTGTTTCTTTAACAGTTTCACAGCATCAGAACTTTGTTTTTCTTACCAAAGCATCATTTTTAACTGCATTTTTAGCTAAGCTCCACCCATCAAAGAAAAAAAGCCCAGGCTTTTTTTCCCTGATGCTGTGCAGAGCATGATGGGATTTCCTATGTTGTTATTCATGTTGCCTAGCAACTGGGAGAGGTGCTCAGGGCACAGGACAGTTGGAACTGTGTCTCATGCTCCCTGTCACCTCCTTTCAACCAAAAAGATGGCTGCCCTCATGAAATCACAAACATTTGCCTGTTCTTTTAAAACAGGGTAGGTAAGAGATTATATTACCTATCTATTTTAATTAACATAACTAATATAACTTAATGACAGTATGTTTGTTTAGGCTGGAGTTCCTCTTTTAACTGTCAGAACCAAGATAATTAGAATGGCTGTGTTCTGCCTGGGAAAACCAGGTCCTGCAAACCTACGCCCTCCTCCTTTCCTTTCCCCATGCTACTGTAAGCTCCGCCCCCCAGCTCTGACAGGCTTGAAACAGCAGAGGAACCGGTCAGAGCTCCAATCTGACGGGTGGGAACTTGGGATGGGAGGAGTCTGCAGATACTACACTATGGAAAGCAGGCGCACTCACTAGTAAGCTAAGCAGGGCCGTGCTGAACCGAAAGAACTATCCCTGCTGTCTGTCTTTTTGAAGTTCAGGCACAGTTCAAAGCAAAGGTTCAAGCATGAAAAAAGCTTTGTAAACGGCTGTGTTACTTTGGATAATAAAAAAAAACATATTAAAATAAACATATAGCATACCAATTCACAGCTCCACACTGCTGACCCCTCAAATCAGTAATAAAGATTGTGTGCGTTCAGCTGAAAGAGGAATGACTCCTCCCTCTTGTATGACCATGTGAATGGGGAGTGTTCCAGGCTGACAGGGTGTGAGCAGGCAGCTGTCAGGCACTGAGGATCTAGGAAGTAGTGGGTTTATTTATTTTTTATTTATTTATTTCTCTGCTAGAACTACTTTTTTTCCTCAATACTTTTTTTTTTTTATTTTGCGTCGCCGGTTTATAATAATGTTGTATTCAATGCATATTAAAGCAATATGTGCCGGAGCTGTAACTTTAGAAAGAACAAGAGTTTAATAGTAAGCTAGAAATTACAGTCATTATTTCAGCATTATTAATGACCCCCAGACTGCGCTGACCGCTCGCTCCGCAGAAGATAAATGTGCAGACGTAACGCTGCACAGATTCAATCTCCTAACAAAACCGATGAAGGGAATGGCCTAAAAATAGAGCTACAGGTATTATCCAAACCTAGAAATATATACGGGGGGGGGGGGGGAGAGTGAGGGGGGGAGAGATTGGGGGGTAGGAGGGGGTACAGATAGACTGAGGGAGGGGAAGACAGAGGGGGAGGGGGGGAGAGTGAGGTGGGGAGGGATCAAGAGATGGAGGTGCAGAGGTGGGGGAGAGAGGAGGTACAGAGAGACTGAGGGGGGGGGGGGAACGGAGGCTGTGGGGAGAGGGAGGATGTAGAGAGGGAGGGTGGGAGGTATGGGGGGGAAGGATGAGAGAGAGGGGGTGACAGACAGAGTAAGGGGGAAAGGGAGAGAGAAGGAGGGGTAGTGTGAGTGTTAGTGTGGGGGGGAGGGGTCGATTGGCCGGGGGAGGGAAAGGGTACCTGACAATAAGCAGCCGATCCTCCTGTGTGCCATTAATCGCTTACTGACCGCGTTCTCGAACAGCAGACAAATGTTCCTCTTCACCGTTTCTCGATCCATATCTGAAATATACATATATACCCTTTCTTTTATTTAAAGGATACCCAAAGTGACGTATGAAATGATGAGATAGACATGGGTATGTACAGTGCCTGGCACACAAATAACTAGGCTGTATTCCTTTTTTTCTTTCTCTGCATGAAAGAGTTAAATATCAGGTATGTAAGTGGCTGACTCAGTCCTGACTCAGACAGGAAGTGACTACAGTGTGACCCTCACTGATAAGAAATTCCAACTATAAAACATTTTCCTAGCAGAAAATGAGAGCAGGAAAGAGATAAAAAGAGTCAATAGTCCATAGATTTTAGCTCTGGCATACTTCAATGAATGTGTCATTGAGCAAAAACAATAAAACAGTTAAAACTTAAAAAGTAGATTTAAACATAAAATAAAACTGTGGAATATCTTTAAAAAGTCAATTTTAGGAGAAGAAAGATGGATACAATCGTTTATTTCATTCGTTTATTTTCGCTTCGGGTGTCCTTTAAAAGACTAGCTATTTTTAATCATTAGTAAAATGGGCGATGTGGAACGATGTAACGGAGGCATTTTAACGTACAAAATTGCATTCCAACAGAGTGCGCCCGGTGTGATGGTGTGAAGTGACTCCAGTATCCCAACGCAGAGCATGCAGCGTGTCCCGCACAATGCGCGCATTAACCACTTGCCGACCGCGCACTCATACCGCGCGTCGGCAAAGTGGCAGCTGCAGGACCAGCGACTGCAGGCTAATTAATCAGGAAGCAGCCGCTCGCGCGAGCGGCTGCTTCCTGTCAATTCACGGCGGGGGGCTCCGTGAATAGCCTGCGGGCCGCCGATCGCGGCTCGCAGGCTAAATGTAAACACAAGCGGAAATAATCCGCTTTGTTTACATTGTACGGCGCTGCTGCGCAGCAGCGCCGTAAGGCAGATCGGCGATCCCCGGCCAATCAGCAGCCGGGGATCGCCGCCATGTGACAGGGGACGTCCTGTCACAGGCTGCACAGGACGGATAGCGTCCTGTGCAGCCCCGATCACCAGGGGGCCAGGTAGGAGAGGGGGAAGAGGAATTTCGCCCCGGAGGGGGGCTTTGAGGTGCCCCCCCCGCCAGCCACACGCAGGCAGGAGAGATCGGACCCCCCCAGCACATCATCCCCCTAGTGGGGAAAAAAGGGGGGTGATCTGATCTCTCTGCCTGGTGTTTGATCTGTGCTGGGGGCTGTAGAGCCCACCCAGCACAGATCACGCTGGTCCTTAAGGGGGGGTAAAGGGTGGGTCCTCAATTGGTTAACAGTGACAGAGAAGCATACTTTTCACTGACTGTATGCTTCACTGTATACGACTCTCCGCTCCCATAATGTACAATCCGACATTTCCCCTCCATTGCCTTTTTTGTTTTTACAAGGAACGCAAAACGCAGGGCTGGTTCCGATGGACTGCTGCTGGCGTCCGCCCTTGTTGTTTAGCCCTGGGATACACCACGTCCTGCACTGAGAAGAATGAAAGCAATAGTAGTACAGAGACGCCAACAGGGTAAAAACAATATTTCTTTAAAATTGATAAAATGAAGTAGGTAGCGGTCGACTTACGTACCCCTCCAAAACAGACACACAAAAATTGCCGTTTTCAGAAAAAAATCAGTTTACATACTCTGAACAAGGTGCAACGCGTTTAATGGGTATATCCCACTTCCTCCGGCAATAAATAGAAGCATATCACCAATGCGGTCCGGTACGTAGCCTGCGGTCCGGTACGTAGACAGAGGCGCCAGGCTATGTACCGGACCGCATTGGTTATATGCTCCTATTTATTGCCTGAGGAAGTGGGATATACCCACGAAACGCGTTGCAGCTTGTTCGGAGTATGTAAATAAACTGATTTTTGCTTAAAACAGCAATTTTTTTGTGTCTGTTTTGGAAGGGTAAGTCCACCGCTACCTACTTCATTCTATCCATTTTAAAGAAATATTGTTTTTACCCTGTTGGCGCCTCTGTACTACTATTGCAGTTGTTTCCGCCCCTGGTGGAGGGGGATTCTTCCTTTTTCCCGATCTACAGAGAGCGACTGCTTAATCCTGAGTGGGGACAGGTCTAATCTCCTCACCTGCCTTCATAGTGGTTACCTGGACGGTAACCCTTGTTTGTGAGTATAACCTACCTATACTTACCTTCCATACCCAATTTACAGTACATACTACACTATACTGGGCTCTCCGCGTCTTCCCTTATATTATGAATGAAAGCGTTCATCTCAATGTGTTTAGCGCTGAATGCACAAGCATCGCAATCGATCTTATTTTTGGGGATGCTGCGTGTAGCTCGTAGTGCCATTTGCGCTCATCCATGGAACTCACAAAGTGACGTAACGATGAGAAGTGATGCCAAAAGTGTTTCTGCTCGGTAGCATCGGCTAAACCAGACGCTGGCAGCCTAGAACCGCGCCTTGCCGACCACATGACTCTGGAGAAACTTATGGACATAAGTTTACTTTGTAAGATTACCTATAAAACTTCCACAAACATAAACTAATATAGACTTCTGAGGAAATGTAATCGCTAAACACGACTCGAGTCCCTCTGGAGAGATATAGAGGTCGGCTGTGAGGGACCTTATTACACCGAGACAAGGAGCAGTCAAAGGAAATAGCGTTCTCTAATCTCTATTAAACTTTACAGAGCGTGAAGCCAAGCTTGTAGGAAAATGTCTTCATTAAAACTTTATGGCCACGTCTGGTCTCAGTCAGGTGGAGGTTGTCAGGTAACATTGAAAAATACCCCGAAAAAGAGCTGAGCTGCGCTTGTGTAGAAACACGATTACTGTAGCTTCCCACCAAGACAAATCGCTTCAGGTGGATGAAATGCAGCTGGAGAAGTTAGAACACAAAACTGCATGCAGCCAATCAGAGGCAGGGAGGATCTCCCAGTGCCAGAGCAGGGACAAGGTCCTCCAGCACCCAAGGCTGAGACACCAAAGTGCGCCCCTCATCCCTCCCACCCCAGCTGTCACACACTGATTGCTATTAGACTAAGAGGGCCACAGGGCCCACAACCTCCCCAACACCTTAATATCTAGTTATCTGGCTTGCAGTCACTGCTATATATCCCCTTTTCTTATTTCTTTCTCCTTCATACACAATTAGGAATAACAGCTGAATGAATTGTGCGCCCCTCCTACACTGCGCCCTGAGGCTGGAGCCTCTCCAGCCTATGCCTCGGCCCAGCCCTGCCCAGTGCATGCTGGGAAACATGGCTTGGCCAGCCAGTTACATAGAAGGACAAGGAGCATGCTGCTGACCACACGTGTGCGTTACTCGCATTGTGAAGTTGTGCGCTTATGTATCCCTACAGGGCGTCCGCATTGTCGGAACTTCTGTGCGATTTTCCATTCGTGTTTCTTTTAAGCCCTTGCAATTGCAATTGCAAAGCACATGCAGATCGCACTCAACATACGTCAATGAATTTTTATCATGATTTTGCAGGCGCTTGAATGTTGCGTCTGCAAATTAGGCATGGTGATGTATTTCCGGCCTTTCCTGTCATGTGACTTCTGTGTTACAATAAAATGAAGACTATTGCAAAGAAAAAAAGGCCCACAAAAAAATCTTGCAGAAACGCTTTGGCTAAAAGTGGCCGTGGATGGAACCATGAGATAGATCCCGCTCTAAAGGAGTCTGATCATCAATATACTGATCTACCAGTGGCCACACATTTCTGCTTACGTGGACACAGTTTAAGCGATCTTCTCATTACTGTTTTAGTGGGTAGCTTCAGATTATATAAAGAAAGGCTAACAAAAGAGAAAACATGTATACATTGGTTCAAAACTGTAGATGAATAGATGTATAAACTTGGTTGTAATTTCCGGTAAGATGTGTTTTAAATTCCACAATTCTTTTTAGCCGGTAAATAATGGCCTCACTTCACTAAGCTTATCTCCTGTCTTTAATAACTTTTCTAGAGTGATCACCATGGTGATGAGGCATATCCTATTCAGGAAACATTTTACCTCAGGCAAACTTAAAGTTAACTCTTCTGTCTCTAAAGAGACTCTGAAGCAAGTCTAAATTCACTATTTTAACATGCAGCCATGTAAAATGCTAAAATGCTGCTATCCCATGGCAAAACGAGGGATTTATACCCCCCAAATCCCCCCTGTAAAATCCACAAATTTGTTGGTCGTGAATTTTGCTGCTCCTGGAGGCAGAGCATTCAGCTGTAGCTCTGCCTCTATGCAAATCAATCGCCGCGCGGATCTCCGCCTTCTCTCCGCCTCCCTTTGTGAAGGAAGATTGAGAGGGGCAGGGAGAGGCGGTGATCAGCGGGAATTGACGCGCCTAGAGACAGAGCTACAGCCATAAGCTCTGCCTCATCAGGAAGTGCTCCCCGGAGGTAGGAGAGAGGATTTGGGGGTATAAGCCCCTCGTTTTGCCACGGATATAGGTTATAGTTCTTTAGGCTGCATGTTAAAAAAGTGAATGTAGACTCGCTTCAGAGGTGAGATCTCTAAACTCTTCAATCCTTAAAATAACTAGACAGCTCCCCCCCCCCCGAGGATGCAGTACCTGCCTGCCCCACCCCCGCAGAGGACACAGTACCCGCCTACCCCCCCCCCCCCCCCCCTCCCCAGACGACACCTTACCTGCCTGCAGCTTCCCCACCGTGTCGTAGGCCGCATGTTGAGGCTCCTCTTTGAAATTGTGAAACTTTATGCACTCGACAGACACGACTTTCCCGCTTGGCTTCAGGTCGAAGACTTCGCAGTGCCCCGGGGGGAAGGGCTCCACCTCCGGGAGGGACGTCATGGAATGCTTCAAGTCAATGAGGCCTACAATACAGGAAGAACTACTGAGCCACGGATAATAAGGAACTGATACAAAACATGTTATATAAAGCTCTGTGAAATCTGCCTAGTAGTGTATTCTACTCCTCTCTTCTCTCTAACCCTCACCCTACCTTACGGTGGCCGCACATCAGGCTACTTGGCAGCCGGTCGACCATCTGATTCCATCATCATAATGGAAGCAATACAGAGGAAATGGTCCGCACTTATCAGATTAAAGCAACCTTTATTGAGGACATATCCCAATTAAAACTCGACAGGCATCATGGCTGACATGTTTCGGACTCAACTGTCCTTAATCATTGCTAACCTGGGTCGAGCACTGCAGTAGAAGTGGTGGAGTGGAGCTGTGTTCACCTGCTGCCTTGATCATAATGGAAGCCGATAAAAATTTCAAGCTGAAATATTCGCATGTAACGATCGGTGATGCTGACATTCGTGATCAGGTGCGCATCGGTAACGGAACGCGATATCGGAACAATCGACAAAACCCCTGGAGTAAAATGTGTCCCCGGTGCCCCGTGCAGTATACTTTACCTATCGGAGACTGCCGCTAGCTCCATGCTTATACACACGCCCCACCTATACCCCGGCAACCGCATGGGGCGCATGTAAGAGGACGGAGCACGCCTCAGACACCAACAGGTAAACTATGATGCATGGGACACCTGGGGGTGTCAAGGCGGAGTCACCAGGCTGATTCCCAAAAGATTTCATGTAGAAATCGGGAATCAGCCTGTGGTGCATGGGCAGGCAACAGATCTGTCTCTGATCAGATTGGATCAGGGAGAGATCTGTCACTTGGTCGATCTGCCCATACATAGTCTGATGTATGGGCACCTTTATGAGACTAATTAGCTGAGCCGGAGCTCGGGTACAAAACCAGATACTTACCTAAAGAGTGCAAGGTTCAAACAGACCATCTAAATGGGGTTAGAGGTTGTTAGCTGAGATAAGGATCCTTGTTTACTCCATGCTCACAGACCTGGGATTAGGATTGACATTTAGATGGTCTGTTTGAATTAAGGCATTTTAATGACATGTATTTATGCTTGAAAGAAATATCTGTTTTAACTTTTGATGTTGCATGTATACAGCTGTCTGTACCACCAGCCTGCAAACTAACAGGATGTAAACCTGACGAAGGCTGCAAGGCCGAAAGCTTGTTTATTCTTATTCATTTTTAGTTAGCCAATAAATGGTATCATCCCGATTTAAAACATCTTGCTTTTACCTAAAGAGGGGGGACGCCGCAGGATCCTATTGCGACGTCCCTCTCTATTCTAATGTCCTCCATCGCTGAGCGCGGCTCCCCAGAAGATTAGCAACAAGGCATGGTCATTTATCACATCGGGGTCACACAGCTCCTCTTCCTCCGGTGTGGCCGCGCAATAGCCGACTGAGCCCGCCCTGCATGCGCAGAAAGCCAAAGCTGTGGGCTCCGTGGTACAGCGCATGAGCGGGCCAGCTCGCGAGACTTCGGCGCGGCCATTTACGTGAAAGGGAAGCTGCATGGCACCGATTTGGAGGGGGGCTGTGCTCTACAATGGGGGGGGGGGCTGCGGACAAGAGAGGGAAGCCTCAGGCTGGGTGCACACTGGTCAGTGCGTGAAAGGTCGCGCTTTCTGTCATGTGCAGTTTTAGTGCGTTTTAATGCATTTGCGGTTAGCATATACAAAACACATAGGCGTTTTATATGCATCTTGCAAGTGTTTTTTAAATGCGTTTTATGCAAATCAACAGCAAGTCAACAGGAAACGGAAATACATCATAAAACATTTTTTTTTTTTAAAAACACATAAAAACGCATGCAAAACGCACTAAAACACAGAACCTCTGCATCACCATTGACTTTCATTATGTGCGTTTTTGATGTGTTTTTGAAAAATTTACAACAAAACCAGCGTTTTTAAAAATGCAAATTACAAAACGCATACACATGCGTTTTTTTATGTGGCCCATTGACTAACATCATATGCATAAACACTGCGTTTTACCCAACCCTAGCGTTTCTGCCTAGTGTGTTCCCAGCCTCAATAGGATCCCGAGGCTTCCCTCTCTGCGGGGTTACTGATGATGAAATCAGAAAAAAGTAAAAGTGTTTATCCTGAATAATATACTGCATTCTACGACTTGTCACTACAGGGCCTCTTTACTGCCTTCTGCTATATGTCACTACAGGGCCTCTTTACTGCATTCTGATATATGTCACTACAGGCCCTCTTTACTGCATTCTGCTATATGTCACTATAGGTCCTCTTTACTGCATTCTGCTATATGTCACTACAGGGCCTCTTTACTGCATTCTGCTATATGTCACTACAGGGCCTCTTTACTGCATTCTGCTATATGTCACTACAGGGCCTCTTTACTGCATTCTGCTATGTGTCACTACAGGGCCTCTTTACTGCATTCTGCTAAATGTCACTACAGGGCCTCTTTACTGCATTCTGCTATATGTCTCTACAGGGCCTCTTTACTGCATTCTGCTATATGTCACTACAGGGCCTCTTTACTGCATTCTGCTATATGTCAGTACAAGGCCACTTTACTGCATTCTTCTATATGTCACTAGAGGGCCTCTATACTGCATTCTACTATAAGTCACTACAGGGCCTCTTTACTGCATTCTGCTATATGCCACTACAGGGCCTCTATACTGCATTCTGCTATATATCACTACAGGACCTCTTTACTGCATTCTGCTATATGTCACTACAAGGCCTCTTTACTGCATTCTGCTATATGTCACTACAGGGCCTCTTTACTGCATTCTGCTATATGTCACTACAAGGCCTCTTTACTGCATTCTGCTATATGTCACTACAGGGCCTCTTAACTGCATTCTACTATAAGTCACTACAGGGCCTCTTTACTGCATTCTGCTATATGTCACTACAGGGCCTCTTTACTTCATTCTGCTATACGTCACTACAAGGCCTCTTTACTGCATTCTGCTATATGTCACTACAGGGCCTCTTTACTGCATTCTACTATAAGTCACTACAGGGCCTCTTTACTGCATTCTGCTATATGCCACTACAGGGCCTCTATACTGCATTCTGCTATATATCACTGTTATAATTTAAGTAGGCCTCAGTTACTTGGCCTGAGTTTTATGTAAAAGGCTTGTCCGCAGTGTATGCCTTTAAAATAAATAGAGGTTTTGTGATGCAGGCAGAGGCATCTCAGGGTCTGCGTGTAGCAGAGGATACACGCAGATACTGAGAACATGTTCCTAAAAGAAGGCCATCGGACTACTCTGACCTCAACCACAGGAACAGAAAACATTGGCCATGTTTACTAAACATCCACGGTCCTGCATATAGGCCAAATGCCTCATTGATTATTAATCAAGTAGGTGTGTATGATGACACCGCGAGTGGGTCCACCAATAATCTGGTCTAGGGGGTGGCGAAGATGATGTCATATTTAACTCTTTCCTAGTCAGTATTAAAGGCTGAGGGAGCTATGAGAGGTCACTTCTGCTTCTGCTTCTTCCTTCTGCACTAGCTAGCAAGGCTGACTGGGATGACTTCTAAGCATGTTCTTCCTTTCTGTAATCTGATATAATGTATGCTGTACATAGGTAGTTTAGTGTAACGTAGTTAAGAAGAAGGTATCTGATAGACTTCAGCAGGGAGTCTCATCACGAGCTTGTAACGCAACATGAAGATTGGCATAGCTAGGATATGATGACTGTATCTATCTGTCTTTTTGTGACTTGAATAAATAACGTAAACATTGAAGAAGCCTGAGAAAGTCTATATCCTGTTTGCGGTGTGGAGAGTCAAGTGATCTCACAGTCTGTGAGACGATGGTGTCGAAGCAAGGTGATTAGAACAGTTTATAACAGTGGTGCTGAAATCCTTCCCTGCCTAGCAATACAGGCAGACGGGGCTGGGGCCGAAGAAAGTGGTTTCAAGATATTCCACAGCAAAACAAGCGGAATAGACGGACACGGACTGTAAAGCTTATCAAGCTGATACTGATAAGCTGGTGTGAGTGTGTGGGAGCCGAGCACACACGGGCTGCAATTCGAGGGAACTAGGGGCGACACTTGTGGATGTTAAACTTTGACTGTAAGTGCACATCAGTCATAGCCTAAACCGGATCGCAGGTGACTGGAACGCTCCGAGGCCGGCTGGCAGCTGCCGCTGGATATCGATCCGCTGAGCCAGCGTGGGTACACAGAGATGACGCTCAGGAGTTCCAGAGATCCACTCAGTGTCGGGAAAAAGTTGCCATAAGCTGGTCGAATTCGCAGGCTTACGAAGTCCTCTGCTCAGGCAAGTATGTTTTACGTTGTTATGTTGCATTATCTTTATTGTATGAGAGGAGGATAATGTGTTCTGTGTTTTGTGTTAATTGCAGCGTGGAGGCTGCGGGTTTCGCATCTTGTAAATACAGAATGTGTTTTCAGAGTTTATGCGCTTTGATTGTTTCTTAGGATTCGATGTTCCTGTGTGGCAGATGTTTTGTTTTCTCTCTCTCTGGGTTTTGTTTTGTTTTTCTCTCCCTGTCCAGAGACTGGGCAGGATGATAGATAAAGGGGGGGGGGGGTCCCCCGCGGCAGAGGGAAACCAACAGTGTTAGTGGTGGACAGGGGAGAGAGGTAGCCGAGTAGACAGGAGAGGGAAGGAGAGAACAGTTGCAAAACTTAGAAGTAAGTTTTTTCTCGGTGAGCTGTTTTTTTTCTTTTTTCTTTTTTTTCGGGGAGCTGGGTGGACAGCCCTTGTCTCTGGGTAGCTGTGTAAGTTCGCATAGTGACAGCTGAGATAATGGGTGAGGTTTTTGTTTGTCTTTCCTCCGTGCGTTTCCAGTCAGAGTTGCTAACATGCTTGTACATATCCGCATCTGTTATGTTGTTCAGCCAGCTCGTCTGTTGTTCGGCTCAGCAGTACTAGCCGTTAATGTGGTTTAGAGTTATGCGGCGTGCTGTAGTAGTTCTGAGTTGTGGCTGAGATAAGCTGCAGGTGATTTGTGGAGAGAGGGAGTTTTCCACGTCCCAAGGATTTCTCCTTAGGTTTTTACGGACATCCAGGAATGTATGATTTTTTTTTTACTCTGCATTGTGGATAGATGCTTTGTAATTATGCATAAAATGTTTGTTCTGTTTGTATTTTGTTTTCTCTCCTAAGATATAGGAACGAGAGGCTGCTATGGGAGCAGCCATCTTAGCTGGCATTCCAGGACTCAAAATGGCGGCAGTGGAGAGAGCCCGCCCCCGAGAGTCATGGCCCCCACACGTCATGGCAGGGGGGGAGGAGGGGCTGGGGGATCCACGTCACGTCAGGCTGTGCTCGCGGCTCCGGGCAGAGCAGCTGAAAGGGAGTTGACCAATCCGGGTTTCCGTCGGGTAGAAATACAGAGACATGGTACTGTGTGTCTCGGGTCTCAAAGTATTTCCCCAGAGGTTTTCCCTGAGTCCGTGGAAAGGAATGCCAGGATACGTACAACAAGCTATTACTGTATGATTAGCAGGAGCACGGATAGGAAAAGTGTCCCAGCTAGGGGCAGGGACACACGTAGCAGTGCAGGTCAGGGAAGTGTCTGTACTGAGTTGCTTACGGGATTATTCCTGTAAGTGGGGCACCTTAACCACTTGCCGACCGCCCACAGCCCATGGGCGGCGGCAAAGTGGACGCCTAAAGGACCGCAATACGCCTTCAGGCGGCGCGTCCTTTAGGCATGCCGGGGGAGCGATCGCGTCATTGATGACGCGCGCTTCCCCCGGCAACTGGCTCCGCCCACCCGCCGTAACATCCCGCCGGCCATACGGAAGCGCCGGCGGGATGTTAACCCCGCGATCGCCGCTACAAAGTGTATAATACACTTTGTAATGTATACAAAGTGTATTATACAGGCTGCCTCCTGCCCTGGTGATCCCAGTGTCCGAGGGACCACCAGGGCAGACTGCAGCCACCCTAGTCTGCACCCAAACACACTGATCTGCCCCCCCCCGCCCACTGATCGCCCACAGCACCCCTCAGACCCCCCCCTGCCCACCCCCCAGACCCCTGTTTGCACCCAATCACCCCCCTAATAACCCATCAATCACTCCCTGTCACTATCTGTCAACGCTATTTTTTTTTTATCCCCCCCCCTGCCCCCTGCCCCCTCCTGATCACCCCCCCACCCCTCAGATTCTCCCCAGACCCCCCCCCCAGACCCCCCCCCCCCTGTGTACTGTATGCATCTATCTTCCCTGATAACCTGTCAATCACCCGTCAATCACCCGTCAATCACCCATCAATCACCCATCAATCACCCCCTGTCACTGCCACCCAACAATCAGCCCCTAACCTGCCCCTTGCGGGCAATCTGATCACCCACCCACACCATTAGATCGCCCGCAGATCCGACATCAGATCACCTCCCAAATCCATTGTTTACATCTATTCTCTCCTCTAAACACCCACTAATTACCCATCAATCACCCATCAATCACCCCCTATCACCACCTGTCACTTTTACCTATCAGATCAGACCCTAATCTGCCCCTTGCGGGCACCCAATCACCCGCCAACACGCTCAGATTGCCCTCTGACCCCCCCTTATCAATTCGCCAGTGCATTAATTACATCTGTTCTTCCCTGTAATAACCCACTGATCACCTGTCAATCACCTGCCAATCACCTATCACCCATCAATCACCCCCTGTCACCCCCTGTCACTGCCACCCATCAATCAGCCCCTAACCTGCCCCTTGCGGGCAATCTGATCACCCACCCACACCATTAGATCGCCCGCAAACCCGCCGTCAGATTACCTCCCAAATGTATTGTTTACATCTGTTATCTTCTCTAAACACCCACTAATTACCCATCAATCACCCATCAATCACCCCCTATCACCACCTGTCACTGTTACCTATCAGATCAGACCCTAAGCTGCCCCTTGCGGGCACCCAATCACCCGCCCACACGCTCAGATTGCCCTCAGACCCCCCCCCCCCCCACCTTATCAATTCACCAGTGCATTAATTACATCTGTCCTTCCCTGTAATAACCCACTGATCACCTGTCAATCACCTGCCAATCACCTATCACCCATCAATCACCCCCTGTCACTACCACCCAACAATCAGCCCCTAACCCGCCCTTGCAGGCAAACTGATCACCCACCCACACCAATAGATCGCCCGCAGATCCGACATCAGATCACCACCCAAGCGCAGTGTTTCCATCTATTCTCTCCTCTAAACACCCACTAATTACCCATCAATCACCCCCTATCACCACCTGTCACTGTTACCCATCAGATCAGACCCTAATCTGCCCCTTGCGGGCACCCAATCACCCGCCTACACGCTCAGATTGCCCTCAGACCCCCCCTTATCAATTCGCCAGGGCATTATTTACATCTGTCCTTCCCTGTAATAACCCACTGATCACCTGTCAATCACCTGTCAATCACCCCCTGTCACTGCCACCCATCAATCACCCCTGTCACTGCCACCCATCAATCAGCCCCTAACCTGCCCCTTGCGGGCAAACTGATCACCCACCCACACCAATAGATCGCCCGCAGATCCGACATCAGATCACCACCCAAGCGCAGTGTTTCCATCTATTCTCTCCTCTAAACACCCACTAATTACCCATCAATCACCCCCTATCACCACCTGTCACTGTTACCCATCAGATCAGACCCTAATCTGCCCCTTGCGGGCACCCAATCACCCGCCTACACGCTCAGATTGCCCTCAGACCCCCCCTTATCAATTCGCCAGGGCATTATTTACATCTGTCCTTCCCTGTAATAACCCACTGATCACCTGTCAATCACCTGTCAATCACCCATCAATCACCCCCTGTCACTGCCACCCATCAATCACCCGCTGTCACTGCCACCCATCAATCAGCCCCTAACCTGCCCCTTGCGGGCAATCTGATCACCCACCCACACCAATAGATCGCCCGCAGATCCGACGTCCGATCACCTCCCAAGTGCAGTGTTCACATCTGTTCTCTACCCTAAACACCCACTAATTACCCATCAATCACCCCCTGTCACTGCTACCTATCAGATTAGACCCCTATCTGCCCCTAGGGCACTCAATCACCCGCCCACACCCTCAGAATGCCCTCAGACCCCAGCCCTGATCACCTCGCCAGTGCATTGCTTGCATCTATTCCCCCCTCTAATCACACCTTGAGACACCCATCAATCACCTCCTGTCACCCCCTAGCACACCTACCCATCAGATCAGGCCCTAATTTGCCCCGTGTGGGCTCCTGATCACTCGGCCAAACCCTCAGATTCCCCTCAGACCCCCTTCCGATCACCTCCCCAGTGCATTGATTGCATCTATTTTCCCCTCTAACCACCCCCTGAGACACCCATCAATCACCTCCTGTCACCCCCCTAGCACTCCTATCCATCAGATCAGGCCCAATACAACCTGTCATCTAAAAGGCCACCCTGCTTATGACCGGTTCCACAAAATTCGCCCCCTCATTAGTGATGCTCAAATACCCCTTTTTAAAATTCGAGTTTGGTCGAATTCGAATAGTAAATTATTCGAGGTCAGTCGAATATTCGAGTCGAATAATTTTTACTATTCGATTCGACCTCGGACTTCGAGCTCACTATTTGAGTCGGTATTCGAGCTAACTATTCGAGCTGACTATTCGAATTGGCCTTAAATAGCTTCCCAACACTTGTTTTGAGGGTTAATGATGCAAGAAACATATTTTTTTCCAAGTGACAACAGCAAGTGATTATGTGGGGATGTTCCTTTAAAAAAAAAAAAAGGTGAAAAGAGAAGTTGTGTCCAGAATTTTGTTCAGTACTGTATATACTTCTTCTTCTTCTTCTTCTTTATCTTCTATATCTTCTTCTTCTTCTTCTATATCTTCTTCTTCTTCTTCATCTTCTTCTTCTTCTTCTTCATCTTCTTCATCTTCATCTTCTTCATCTTCATCTTCTTCATCTTCTTCATCTTCATCTTCTTCATCTTCTTCTTCATCTTCTTCATCTTCTTCTTCATCTTCTTCATCTTCATCTTCTTCATCTTCTTCTTCTTCTTCTTCTTCATCTTCTTCTTCATCTTCTTCATCTTCTTCTTCATCTTCTTCATCTTCATCTTCTTCATCTTCTTCTTCATCTTCTTCATCTTCTTCATCTTCATCTTCTTCATCTTCTTCTTCATCTTCTTCATCTTCATCTTCTTCATCTTCTTCTTCTTCTTCTTCTTCTTCTTCTTCATCTTCTTCTTCATCTTCTTCATCTTCTTCTTCATCTTCTTCATCTTCATCTTCTTCATCTTCTTCATCTTCATCTTCTTCATCTTCTTCTTCATCTTCTTCATCTTCTTCATATTCATCTTCTTCATCTTCTTCTTCATCTTCTTCATCTTCATCTTCTTCATCTTCTTCTTCTTCTTCTTCTTCTTCTTCTTCTTCATCTTCTTCTTCATCTTCTTCATCTTCTTCTTCATCTTCTTCATCTTCATCTTCTTCATCTTCATCTTCATCTTCATCTTCTTCATCTTCTTCTTCATCTTCTTCTTCTTCTTCTTCTTCTTCTTCTTCTTCTTCTTCATCTTCTTCTTCATCTTCTTCATCTTCTTCTTCATCTTCTTCATCTTCATCTTCATCTTCATCTTCTTCATCTTCTTCTTCATCTTCATCTTCTTCATCTTCTTCTTCATCTTCTTCATCTTCATCTTCTTCATCTTCTTCTTCTTCTTCTTCTTCTTCTTCTTCATCTTCTTCTTCATCTTCTTCATCTTCTTCTTCATCTTCTTCTTCATCTTCTTCATCTTCTTCTTCATCTTCTTCATCTTCTTCTTCATCTTCTTCATCTTCTTCTTCTTCTTCATCTTCTTCTATATCGTCTTCTTCGTCACTTATTTCTCTTTTCATTTTTTTTTTTTTAAAGAAATGCAGCTATTTTTGAGCGTAACAACAAATAGCTGGTGGCGCACGCATGTTGGAAGCGCCATTGTATGTGCTCCCTGGCAGTGGAAACACACAGACAGCAGGAGGTAAATTTAGCAGCAGGAGGAGGAGGATGAGTGTGTGGCAGCATGCAGTCAATGAGGCAGGCAGCGTGACATAATAGCCCTGGTACCTAGCGGTGATACCATGGCTGTAAATAAACACAACAGGAGGTCCCAGACAGCGGTCGTGCAGCCCACATTGTGTCCAATACACAACTGGGACAACACAGTTTTCAACCCGGGCACCTCAGAAAAATTAAACCTTTTTTTGTAATGGTTTTGTAGTTTTGGTTTTACAACCAATTACACAGATATATAGCTATTTTTTGACGTAATAGCTGGTGGCAGAGTGGCAGCAGAAGGTAAATCTGTGTACCCTGGCGGTGGGAAACACAGACAGACAGCAGCAGCAGCAGGAGGAGGAATGGAGGAGAGTAATTATGTGAGCAGCTATTGTTTGACGTAATAGCTGGTGGCAGTGTGGCAGCAGAAGGTAATTCTGTGTACCCTGGCAGTGGGAAACACAGACAGACAGCAGCAGCAGGAGGAATGGAGGAGTAGTGTGAGTGTGGCAGCAGGTAGGCAGCGTGACATAATAGCCCTGGTACCTAGCGGTGATACCAGGGCCGTAAATAAACACAACAGGAGGTCCCAGACAGCGGTCGTGCAGCCCACATTGTGTCCAATACACAACTGGGACAACACAGTTTTCAACCCGGGCACCTCAGAAAAATTAAACCTTTTTTTTTTTTTAATGTTTTTTTGGTTTTTGGTTTTACAACCAATTTAGCTATTTTTGGACGTAATAGCTGGTGGCAGAGTGGCAGCAGAAGAAGGTAATTTTGTGTACCCTGGCAGTGGGAAACACAGACAGACAGCAGCAGCAGGAGGAGGAATGGAGGAGTAGGCGAGCAGCTATTGTTTGACGTAATAGCTGGTGGCAGAGTGGCAGCAGAAGGTAAATCATCTGTGTACCCTGGCAGTGGGAAACACAGACAGACAGCAGCAGCAGCAGCAGGAGGAGGTATGGAGGAGCAGTGTGAGTGTGGCAGCAGGTAGGCAGCGTGACATAATAGCCCTGGTACCTAGCGGTGATACCAGGGCCGTAAATAAACACAACAGGAGGTCCCAGACAGCGGTCGTGCAGCCCACATTGTGTCCAATACACAACTGGGACAACACAGTTTTCAACCCGGGCACCTCAGAAAAATTAAACCTTTTTTTGTAATGGTTTTGTAGTTTTGGTTTTACAACCAATTACACAGATATATAGCTATTTTTTGACGTAATAGCTGGTGGCAGAGTGGCAGCAGAAGGTAAATCTGTGTACCCTGGCGGTGGGAAACACAGACAGACAGCAGCAGCAGCAGGAGGAGGAATGGAGGAGAGTAATTATGTGAGCAGCTATTGTTTGACGTAATAGCTGGTGGCAGTGTGGCAGCAGAAGGTAATTCTGTGTACCCTGGCAGTGGGAAACACAGACAGACAGCAGCAGCAGGAGGAATGGAGGAGTAGTGTGAGTGTGGCAGCAGGTAGGCAGCGTGACATAATAGCCCTGGTACCTAGCGGTGATACCAGGGCCGTAAATAAACACAACAGGAGGTCCCAGACAGCGGTCGTGCAGCCCACATTGTGTCCAATACACAACTGGGACAACACAGTTTTCAACCCGGGCACCTCAGAAAAATTAAACCTTTTTTTTTTTTAATGGTTTTTTGGTTTTTGGTTTTACAACCAATTTAGCTATTTTTGGACGTAATAGCTGGTGGCAGAGTGGCAGCAGAAGAAGGTAATTCTGTGTACCCTGGCAGTGGGAAACACAGACAGACAGCAGCAGCAGGAGGAGGAATGGAGGAGTAGGCGAGCAGCTATTGTTTGACGTAATAGCTGGTGGCAGAGTGGCAGCAGAAGGTAAATCATCTGTGTACCCTGGCAGTGGGAAACACAGACAGACAGCAGCAGCAGCAGCAGGAGGAGGTATGGAGGAGCAGTGTGAGTGTGGCAGCAGGTAGGCAGCGTGACATAATAGCCCTGGTACCTAGCGGTGATACCAGGGCCGTAAATAAACACAACAGGAGGTCCCAGACAGCGGTCGTGCAGCCCACATTGTGTCCAATACACAACTGGAACAACACAGTTTTCAACCCGGGCACCTCAGAAAAATTAAACCTTTTTTTTTTTTAATGGTTTGTTTGGTTTCGGTTTTGCAACCAATATAGCTATTGTTTGACGTAATAGCTGGTGGCAGAGTGGCAGCAGAAGAAGGTCATTCTGTGTACCCTGGCAGTGGGAAACACAGACAGACAGCAGAAGGGCAGTACACAGCAGCCCACTGTAGGTGTAAAATGTGTGGCTGCAGGCGACGTAATAGTCAAAGTGAACCAGGCTGGCTTAGTGAGCAGGAGCCAGGAGGTGGTAAAGGGTGGTAAGGCACATTAACGATGGTTCCGGCAGCCAGTTCATGTCCCCCTCTCGCCGACAACAGGGGCCAGGAACTCGCCTTCCACCCACGCCTGGTTCATCTTGAGAAACGTCAGTCTGTCCACAGACTTGTGAGACAGACGTGAGCGTTTCTCGGTGACCACGCCACCAGCTGCACTGAAGCAGCGCTCGGACAGCACGCTGGAAGGGGGGCAGGACAGCACTTCCAGGGCGTACTGCGCTAGCTCGCTCCAGATCTCCATGCGCTTGACCCAATACTCCATGGGATCAACAGGGGCATCGCTGTCAAGCCCGCTGTACGACCCCATGTAGTCAGCCACCATGCGGGTCAGGCGCTGGCTGTGACCGGAGGAGGATGCTGCTGCATGCATCTCCTCTCTAGTCACTGCTGCCGGAGCCTCTACAGTCCTGTAGAGCTCGTGGCTGAGAGACAGCAGGTCTGTGGGGCGCTTGCTGCTGCTGGATGCAGGCACCTGCTGCTGCCTCTGTGCTGGCTGCTGGACAGTGGGGGTGGAAGGCTGGGGGAAGGCTTCCTCCAAGCGCTCAACAAGGGCCTGCTGCAAGCTCCTTATTTGTTGCGCTGGGTCTCCTCCTGCAGGCGGCAGGAACTGGCTCAACTTCCCCTTGAGGCGTGGGTCCAACATCATGCTGATCCAGATGTCCTCCCTCTGCTTCATCTGGATCACCCTGGGGTCCCTGCGCAGGCACGCCAGCATGTGCGCTGCCATTGGGAAGAGGCGGGCCACGTCTGCTGGCACATCGACGTCAGTGCTGTCCTCATCCTCCTCCTCTGCCGCCTCATCCTCTCTCCACCCCCGCACCAACTCAGCTGCGCTGTGCTGATCCCCCTCATCAGCAGCCAGGTCAGGGACCTCCACCAAGTCCTCCTCCTCCTCCCCCTCAGAGGTGGACTGCGCAGCTGGTTGCCGCTCCTGCTGGTCCAAGGCTGCCGCTCCCTGTTCCAGCAAACCATCGAGGGCCCTGTTCAGCGGAGAAACCAGGGGCACCCACTCGCAGACCATAGCATGGTCCCTGCTCACCATGTTTGTGGCCTGCAGGAAGGGAGCCAGCACAAAGCACACCTGCTGCATGTGCCTCCAGTCATCATCGGGGACGATGGACGGGATGTTGCTGGTCTTGTCCCTTCTCCGAGCTGCGGAAACAGTGGCCAGGGCAAGGTACTGGTTGACAGCGTGCCTCTGTTCAACCATACGCTCCAACATCGCCAGGGTGGAGTTCCAGCGAGTCGGAACGTCAATGATCAGCCGATGGCGTGGCAGATCCAGCTCCTTTTGCACGTCTTCCAGGCTCGCACAGGCTGCAGCCGAGCGCCGGAAGTGACGCACAACATTCCTTGCCGTTTCCAGCAGTTCGCCCATCCCCTGGTAGGTGCGCAGGAACTTCTGCACCACCAGGTTCAGCACGTGGGCAAGACAGGGGATGTGGGTCAGGTTTCCCCTGTCTATGGCAGCAACCAGATTGGCCCCATTGTCGGACACCACCTCTCCGACTCTGAGGCCTCTGGGGGTCAGCCAAATCCTCTCCTGCTCCTGGAGTTTGGCCAACACGTGGGCTGCCGTCAGCTTGGTCTTGCCAAGGCTGACCAAGTGCAGCAGCGCTTGGCAGTGGCGGGCCTTCACGCTGCTGCTGAGGCGGGGGGTTTGGCCAGGTGTGGCGGAGGATGGCAGAGGATCGGAGGAACCCGCTGCAGTTCCCCTGACCCTGCGGGGTGGCACCACCCACTGTGTTGCTGCTGCTGCTGCTGCTGTGCCCGCTGCTGCTCTCCCATCCTCACCCCCTTCCACCAAGCTGACCCAGTGGACAGTGAAGGACAGGTAGCGGCCTGTCCCGAAGCGGCTGCTCCAGGAGTCCATGGTGACGTGGACCCTTTCACCAACCGCGTGCTCCAGCCCTCGCTCCACATTGGCCATCACAAAGCGGTGCAGTGCTGGAATGGCCTTGCGGGAGAAAAAGTGTCTGCTGGGGAGCTGCCAGTCTGGGGCTGCACAAGCAAGCAGCGCCCGCATGTCGCTCCCCTCCTGCACGAGCGTGTACGGCAGGAGTTGGGAGCACATGGCCCGTGCCAGCAAGCCGTTCAGCTGCCGCACGCGACGGCTGCTGGGAGGCAGAGCCCTAACCACCCCCTGGAAGGACTCGCTCAAAAGGCTCTGGCGTGGCCTTTTGCTGACACGGGAATCACCAGACACAGCGGAGGAGGCCACTGAGGACTGGCTGCCAGAACAGGCCTCAGTGTCGGCGGCAGGAGTTGCAGAGGGGGGAGGAGCAGTGCGTTTCCGCACTCCTGCTGGTGCTGCTGGAGGAGCAGGAGGGCGGGTGGCTGCTGTTGCTGCTGCTGAAGGCTGTGCAGTGATGGGTGTGGTGCCACTGCCAGCACCAGATGCCTTCAGCCTCTGGAACTCCTCATGCTGGTGGAAATGTTTAGCCGCAAGGTGGTTGATCAGCGAGCTGGTGCTGAACTTTAAGGGGTCTGCACCTCTGCTCAACTTCCGCTGACAGTGGTTGCAAGTGGCGTACTTGCTGTACACAGTGGGCATGGTGAAAAAGCGCCAGATTGGTGACAGAAACATCCCCCTACGGCATGGAAGCGCTGCTGCCTGTCTCCCTGTGGTGGTTGGGGGGGGGGCTTGGGTGCGGCTGGTGGTGGTACTGGCTGATGCTGCTGCTGCTGCTGCTGAGCCTGAGACACCAGCAGGCTGTGGGTCGCTGCCAATGCTTGCAATGATGCGCCTCCTTGCAAGGCCCACAAGCGCATCCTCCTCCTCCTCCGAGCTGCTGAGGACGACATCCCCTGGAGGTGGTGGCACCCAGTCTCTGTCTGTCACCGGGTCATCAACATCATCCTCCCCCTCCTCAAACATGTCCTGCTGGGATGATGACCCCCCAAACTCCTCTCCTGATGCATGGATGGGCTGCTTGACTGTCGCCACAGTCTTGCTGTCCAATCCCTCATCCCCCAAAGTGCCCATCAGCATCTCCTCCTCAAAATCGCCAACAACAGCAGACAATTGACTCATCATGCCTGGGGTCAAAAGAGTGCTGAATGAGAGGTCGGCGACTGACGGTGAACTGGCCTCCTCCCCAGACCCTGCTGGGCGGCTGCTGCGAACAGGGGTGGTGGTGGTGGTGGTGGTGAGGGTGGAGGCCTCGGATGCAGAGCTGATGGCGGGCTGCTCATCCTCCGTCATGAGTTGCACCACAGTGTCTGCATCCTTTTCCTCAATGGGACGTTTCCGACCCGGCTGGAGGAAAATGGGAGCAGGTGCTACACGCTGCTGCTGCTGTGTCTCTGCAGCGTGAGTTGCAGATGCTCCTGCTGGGCGGCGCCCAAGGCGTCCACGGCCAGTGGCTATGGGAGGAATGTTAGCCACTGACGCTGCTGCTGCTGCTGCGGAACTGTGCATGGTGGCGCGCCCGCGGCCGCGGCTTGCCACAATGCTGCTCCCTCTCCTCCTGATTCCCTTGCTGCCCTTCCCCTTGCCCAAACCGCGCTGGCTGCCACTTCCAGACATCTTAAATGTTTTGGGCGTATAGACAAAAGTTTTGTAAAAGGGCGGGTGAAAAGTGGGGTACTTTAATGGAGTGGGTTGGTTGGTGAGGTGACTGAGTGAGTGTCCCCTAGTACAGTAAGTAAGTAGTAACAGTCAGGAAGTACAACTAGCAGTTACAATAATCAGTAGTAATCACAAGTAAATTTAGTGTGTGTACACTCAGACAGTGAGTGCACGCACGCAGGAGCTAGTAGCCTATGAACACAGTGACTGAGTGTCCTAGACTCCTAGTACAGTAAGAGTAAGTAGTAACAGTAAGTAGAACTAACTAATTACAATAATCAATCAGCGATCAGAAGGAAATGGAGTGTGGGTGGTGTGTGTACACTCAGACAGTGAGTGACCGCACGCAGGAGCTAGTAGCCTATGAACACAGTGACTGAGTGTCCTAGACTCCTAGTACAGTAAGAGTAAGTAGTAACAGTAAGTAGAACTAACTAATTACAATAATCAATCAGCGATCAGAAGGAAATGGAGTGTGGGTGGTGTGTGTACACTCAGACAGTGAGTGACCGCACGCAGGAGCTAGTAGCCTATGAACACAGTGACTGAGTGTCCTAGACTCCTAGTACAGTAAGAGTAAGTAGTAACAGTAAGTAGAACTAACTAATTACAATAATCAATCAGCGATCAGAAGGAAATGGAGTGTGGGTGGTGTGTGTACACTCAGACAGTGAGTGACCGCACGCAGGAGCTAGTAGCCTATGAACACAGTGACTGAGTGTCCTAGACTCCTAGTACAGTAAGAGTAAGTAGTAACAGTAAGTAGAACTAACTAATTACAATAATCAATCAGCGATCAGAAGGAAATGGAGTGTGGGTGGTGTGTGTACACTCAGACAGTGAGTGACCGCACGCAGGAGCTAGTAGCCTATGAACACAGTGACTGAGTGTCCTAGACTCCTAGTACAGTAAGAGTAAGTAGTAACAGTAAGTAGAACTAACTAATTACAATAATCAATCAGCGATCAGAAGGAAATGGAGTGTGGGTGGTGTGTGTACACTCAGACAGTGAGTGACCGCACGCAGGAGCTAGTAGCCTATGAACACAGTGACTGAGTGTCCTAGACTCCTAGTACAGTAAGAGTAAGTAGTAACAGTAAGTAGAACTAACTAATTACAATAATCAATCAGCGATCAGAAGGAAATGGAGTGTGGGTGGTGTGTGTACACTCAGACAGTGAGTGACCGCACGCAGGAGCTAGTAGCCTATGAACACAGTGACTGAGTGTCCTAGACTCCTAGTACAGTAAGAGTAAGTAGTAACAGTAAGTACAACTAACTAATTACAATAATCAATCAGCGATCAGAAGGAAATGGAGTGTGGGTGGTGTGTGTACACTCAGACAGTGAGTGACCGCACGCAGGAGCTAGTAGCCTATGAACACAGTGACTGTCTGACTGAGTGTCCTAGACTCCTAGTACAGTAAGAGTAAGTAGTAACAGTAAGTACAACTAACTAACAATAATCTATCAGTAATCAGAAGGAAATAGAGTGTGTGTACACACAGACAGTGAGTGAGTGCACACACGCAGGAGCTAGCTAGTAGCCTATAAACAGTGACAGTCAGTGAGTGTCCTACTCCTAGTACAGTATAACTACAATACTATTAGTAAAGGACAGCAGAAATACTGGTATAGATGAGAGAAATAAACAGAGGACAGCTGCCCACAGAGGCAAGGCCCCCCTGAGGCCTAAACCTGTAAGCTTGCAGCAGCTGCCTGTCTCTAATGTAACACACAAGCTACTAACTAAAATACAATGTCTATCTAACTAACAACAATATAGGTGTATATGGCAGGTGTAGGTGAGCAAAAACGCTAGGTAAATGATCACAATAGAGCACTTGCTAAGCCAAAGCACAAAGGAGCAACTCTCTCTCTGTACAAGTCTCAGGCAAGCATGGAGAAACGTAACATGGCGGCCGCTATTTATAGGGTAGGGGCTGGCCAGGGTCCCCCTCTGTGATTGGCTGCCGTCAGAGGGCCTGGGAGCCCTCTGATTGGCTCTAAGGACATCAATCTGGGCTATGACGCTATTCGAGCTCGGTACCGAGCTCGAATAGCGCCGAGTTGCTCGAATAGCTCGAATAGTGAATGGGCTATTCGAGTGTACTCGGATAGCCCATTCGAATAGCTCCAGCTATTCGGAGCTCGAATACCGAGCTCGAATAGCTGAAAAAGAGCTCGAATATTCGAGCTACTCGAATATTCGAGCTCTGCTGAGCACCACTGCCCCTCATAGACCACCTGTCATCAAAATTTGCAGATGCTTATACCCCTGAACAGTCATTTTGAGACATTTGGTTTCCAGACTACTCACGGTTTTGGGCCCGTAAAATGCCAGGGCGGTATAGGAACCCCACAAGTGACACCATTTTAGAAAAAAAGACACCCCAAGGTATTCTGTTAGGTGTATGACGAGTTCATAGAAGATTTTATTTTTTGTCAAAAGTTAGCGGAAATTGATTTTTATTGGGTTTTTTTCACAAAGTGTCATTTTTCACTAACTTGTGACAAAAAATAAAATCTTCTATGAACTCGCCATACACCTAACGGAATACCTTGGGGTGTCTTCTTTCTAAAATGGGGTCACTTGTGGGGTTCCTATACTGCCCTGGCATTTTAGGGGCCCTAAACCGCGAGGAGTAGTCTAGAAAACAAATGCCTCAAAATGACCCGTGAATAGGACGTTGGGCCTAGTGTTGGGCGAACAGTGTTCGCCACTGTTCGGGTTCTGCAGAACATCACCCTGTTCGGGTGATGTTCGAGTTCGGCCGAACACCTGACGGTGCTCGGCCAAACCGTTCGGCCATATGGCCGAACTAAGAGCGCATGGCCGAACGTTCCCCGAACGTTCGGCTAGCGCTGTGATTGGCCGAACGGGTCACGTGGTTCGGACCCGAACGCGCTCTGATTGGCCGAACTGTCACGTGGTTCGGGTAAATAAATACCCGAACCACGTCATATCTCCGCCATTTGTCTGTGGGTTTAGCTTTGGGTAGGCAGGCAGGGTAGTTCGCGCTCCAGCCACGCTAGCCAGGGTCCCCCCCAGTCATTGTGTGTCACTGCTGGGAACAGTAGTACACCGCTCGTTCAGCCACACTATATAGCATTCTGTGTACTGTTCTGTGTCTGCTGGGAACAGTGGTACACCGCTCGTTCAGCCACACTATATAGCATTCTGTGTACTGTTCTGTGTCTGCTGGGAACAGTGGTACACCGCTCGTTCAGCCACACTATATAGCATTCTGTGTACTGTTCTGTGTCTGCTGGGAACAGTAGTACACCGCTCGTTCAGCCACACTATATAGCATTCTGTGTACTGTTCTGTGTCTGCTGGGAACAGTAGTACACCGCTCGTTCAGCCACACTATATAGCATTCTGTGTACTGTTCTGTGTCTGCTGGGAACAGTAGTACACCGCTCGTTCAGCCACACTATATAGCATTCTGTGTACTGTTCTGTGTCTGCTGGGAATAGTGGTACACCGCTCGTTCAGCCACACTATATAGCATTCTGTGTACTGTTCTGTGTCTGCTGGGAACAGTAGTACACCGCTCGTTCAGCCACACTATATAGCATTCTGTGTACTGTTCTGTGTCTGCTGGGAACAGTAGTACACCGCTCGTTCAGCCACACTATATAGCATTCTGTGTACTGTTCTGTGTCTGCTGGGAACAGTAGTACACCGCTCGTTCAGCCACACTATATAGCATTCTGTGTACTGTTCTGTGTCTGCTGGGAACAGTAGTACACCGCTCGTTCAGCCACACTATATAGCATTCTGTGTACTGTTCTGTGTCTGCTGGGAATAGTGGTACACCGCTCGTTCAGCCACACTATATAGCATTCTGTGTACTGTTCTGTGTCTGCTGGGAACAGTAGTACACCGCTCGTTCAGCCACACTATATAGCATTCTGTGTACTGTTCTGTGTCTGCTGGGAACAGTAGTACACCGCTCGTTCAGCCACACTATATAGCATTCTGTGTACTGTTCTGTGTCTGCTGGGAATAGTGGTACACCGCTCGTTCAGCCACACTATATAGCATTCTGTGTACTGTTCTGTGTCTGCTGGGAACAGTGGTACACCGCTCGTTCAGCCACACTATATAGCATTCTGTGTACTGTTCTGTGTCTGCTGGGAACAGTGGTACACCGCTCGTTCAGCCACACTATATAGCATTCTGTGTACTGTTCTGTGTCTGCTGGGAACAGTAGTACACCGCTCGTTCAGCCACACTATATAGCATTCTGTGTACTGTTCTGTGTCTGCTGGGAACAGTAGTACACCGCTCGTTCAGCCACACTATATAGCATTCTGTGTACTGTTCTGTGTCTGCTGGGAACAGTAGTACACCGCTCGTTCAGCCACACTATATAGCATTCTGTGTACTGTTCTGTGTCTGCTGGGAATAGTGGTACACCGCTCGTTCAGCCACACTATATAGCATTCTGTGTACTGTTCTGTGTCTGCTGGGAATAGTGGTACACCGCTCGTTCGCCACTGTATAGCATTGTGCTCTGTGTCGCTGCTGGGAATAGTGGTACACCGCTCACCCGTCACTGTATAGCATTGTGCTCTGTGTCGCTGCTGGGAATAGTGGTACACCGCTCACCCGTCACTGTATAGCATTGTGCTCTGTGTCGCTGCTGGGAATAGTGGTACTGTATAGCATTTCTGTACTGCCACTGTACTGCTGCCAGTCAGCGTGTACTGTAAGGATAAGTGAAATGAGGAAGAAATCCGGTGAAAGAGGGAGGGGCAAGGGAAGAGGTGTTTCCCCTGACGGTTCACGTACAGGCCACAGGGGAGCACCCAAGAAAACCCACTCAATACCGCCCATGTTGTCCAGGACAACAACCCTCACAAATCCAAAAGAACAGGACCAGATAATTACTTGGATGACCTCTCAAGCGTCCAGCAGTGGGTTAAGCAGCACCAGCACATCACGCACGAGGTCCGAGTCCTCAGCCAGTTACAAGGAGCCAGTGGGCACAAAGCTGACACAACCGGCAGCGACACCACGCACACAACTGCCAGATAACCAGTCCGATGAATTACCTCAGGACACAATGGGGTATTCGCAGGAGCTATTCCCAGCCCAACAAACTTCCACCTTTCAAAGGTCAATGGAGGAACAGCCAGAAATGTTGTGCCTGGATTCACAACCGTTAACTGTGGGAAATGCACCGCGCACTGAAATACAAGGCGAGTCCGAAGAGGACTCGGAAACCCAAATCCCAGAGCAATTTGGGCAGGAGGGGTTGCAATTGCAGGAGGTCGGCCGACAAGATCTGGAAGACGACGTTGGAGTGTGCTGCGCAGAGGTTGTTGTGGGGAGCTCTACTCCACGGCGGTGGCCCACAATGACATATGACGAGTTTGAGGAGATGGAAGAGGAGGGTATGGACAATGTGGACAGAGACCCAGATTTTGTTTGTGAACGAGAACATCGCCGTCGTAGCAGCAGCACAGATGAGTCTGTTGAAGAACACACTGCTGCACGAGTTCGCCTTGTGCCACAAGGTAGGCGGCGCGCAATTTCAGGCACCACAAGCGTGGAAGTTCAAGTGAGAGGCAAAAGAGGAGCAAACAGAAATCGCCAGCAAGGAGGCAGGTGCTCCAAAGTCTGGGCTTTCTTTGAAGACTGCACTGAGGATGTTACCATGGCGATTTGCAAGGTGTGCAAGACCCGCCTGAGCAGGGGGAAAAATATTAACAACCTCTCCACCACCAGCATGAGCCGTCACATGCTATCCAAACATCCCACTCTTTGGGCAAACGCGTCAGGACAGGGTACCAGAAACAACACTGCCTCCCTTGGGTTCACCAGACTCACCACCAGACCCGCCTCAGCAGCAGCAGTAGCCCAGCCATTGCGTGGTTCACAACATTCACAAACATCAGACGACGCTGACACTGTCACTTTCCGGAGTAGTGCTCTTGAGGTCTCCCAGTGTTCATCAAACACAACAACCAACAGCCCTTCCGTGTGCAGCGCTACGGTTCAGTTGTCTGTGTCGGAGATGTTTGAGCGCAAGAGGAAATTGCCAGCAAATGACCCCCGGGCCGTGGCAGTAACAGCCAGCATAGCCAAGCTTCTGGCCTGCGAAATGCTGCCATATCGATTGGTGGAGACAAACAGCTTCAAGGGCATGATGTCAGTGGCCATCCCACGTTACGTGGTTCCCAGCCGCTACCACTTTGCGCGCTCTGCAGTGCCTGAGTTGCATGAGCACGTGGTCAGCAAAATAACCCGAAGCTTGAAGAATGCCGTTGCCTGCAAGGTTCACCTCACCACTGACACCTGGACGAGTGCGTTCGGCCAGGGTCGATACATCTCCCTTACCGCGCACTGGGTGAACCTTGTGGAGCCTGGCAGCGATTCCTCACCTGCTACGGCACGGGTGTTGCCCACGCCACAAACAGCTGCACCGCCGTCCCTCCCACTGGATAACAGCAGCACCTACCTCTCTGACTCCTTCTCCTCCAACGCATCTCAAAGCTGTACCTCATCCGGAAACGCTAACCCAGCAGCAGTAGGATCGTGGAAGCAGTGCAGCACAGCTGTTGGCATGCGTCAGCAAGCGTTGCTGAAGCTAATCTGCCTTGGGGATAAGCAGCACACAGGGGAGGAAATTTGGAGGGGAATAAAGGAACAGACGGATTTGTGGCTGGCACCGCTGGACCTGAAACCGGGCATGGTTGTGTGTGATAATGGGAGTAATCTCATTCGCGCTTTAAGGTTGGCTAAGCTGACACACATCCCTTGCCTGGCGCACGTGATGAACCTAGTAGTTCAGCGGTTCCTGAGGACATACCCAGGCGTGCCCGATCTGCTGTTGAAGGTGCGTCGAGTGTCCAAACATTGTAGAAATTCCAGTACTGCTTCGGGGGCACTCGCCAAGATGCAGGAGCGCTTCAATCTCCCCCACCATCGCTTGCTGTGTGATGTCCCTACGCGCTGGAATTCTACGCTGCACATGCTAGCCCGCTTTTGCGAGCAGAAGAGTGCAGTGGTCCAGTACATGACGGCGCAGTACCGAGGCGCATCCGGCCAGCTGCCAAGCTTCTGTGGATCCGATTGGGCCAACATGTTGGACCTCTGCCAAGTCCTCCAAAATTTTGAGCAATCCACGTTGCTTGTGAGCAGTGACAACTCTTCAGTCAGCATTACCATACCACTGCTGTGTTTACTGAAGAGGTCGATGTTAAAAATCAAGGAAACAGCTGTCATGATGCAACTGGGGGAATCTGAAGGAGAAAACGATCAGCGTGATGGTACCAACATCAGGCCATCCGCCTCAGGGAACGCTGGCCCCAGCAGCTATGACGAAGAAGAGGAGGAGGAACAGCTGGAGTTGGAGCAGGAATTTCATGCCACCACTGACGAGGGCCAGAGCGGTGCACGTTGGACTTCCACAATTCAACGCGAATGGTCAGCAGAAGCAGACCAGGAGGAAGGTGACGACTATGATGCATCACAACAACTATCACAACGCTCACAAGAGGATGATGAGGATTCTGGTAGGACTCTGGCACACATGGCTCAATTCATGCTAGACTGCATTGAACGTGACCCACGCATTGTGCGCATTCTGGACAACACCAATTACTGGGTTTATACCCTTCTGGATCCACGGTACAAACACAATGTTCCAAAACTGCTTGAAGAAAGAGTCAGACAGGTCAAAATGGAAGAATACCAGCAGGCCCTTGTGGAGACTTTAGAGAGGAGATTGACATCCTCCCCCTCCTCTAGCCAGTTGTACGCAGACAGACTGACTTCCGCAAACCCAGGACGACCAGGAGGGCAGCAAACAACGCAAGCCGCAGCTAGTACCCAAAAGGGAATGGTATCGGCAGTGTCCTTGGAGTGGGAAAATTTTCTGACACCCATGCAGCCGCAGCCCACTGAACAGCAAGCGTGCAGATCCACCTCCAACACCGATCGCCTGGAGAAGATGGTCAAGGACTACATGTCAGATGGCGTAGCTGTGTCGAACCATCCATCTGCACCCTTCAACTATTGGGTATCGAAGCTAGACACCTGGCACGAACTGGCAATGTACGCAATAGAGGTGCTGGCTTGCCCGGCAGCCAGCGTTATGTCGGAACGCTGTTTCAGTGCTGCCGGAGGCATCGTCACAGATCGGCGTATCCGCCTCTCTACAGAAAATGCAGACCGTCTGACTCAAATTAAAATGAATCAATCCTGGATTGGAAATGACTACGCAACACTCCAGGACCCCAACCAAGTAACATGACCAATGAACATCTGGGATGGTGTTGCGTTTCCGGGCCCTGTTTATTGAACCTCTCATCTGTATTACATTTATGACTGCATGGCGGCAAAAAGCATTGCTGCTATATCCGCACGCTTTTTGTCCACATGCAAGGCCTGGGTTGTTGTGTCTCACAAAGCGTGGCCTTCTCCTCCTGCGCCTCCTCCTGTTCCATCACGTCTGCTGCTGCTGGGTTAGCGTTGCCGCGTGGTCCCTGTTTATTGAACCACTTATCTTTATTACATTTATGACTGCATGGCGGTACAAAGCATGCTATCCGCACGCTTCTTGCCCTCATGCAAGGCCTGGGTTGTTGTGTCTCACAAAGCGTGGCCTTCTCCTCCTGCGCCTGCTCCTGTTCCATCACGTCTGCTGCTGCTGGGTTAGCGTTGCCGCGTGGTCCCTGTTTATTGAACCACTTATCTTTATTACATTTATGACTGCATGGCGGTACAAAGCATGCTATCCGCACGCTTCTTGCCCTCATGCAAGGCCTGGGTTGTTGTGTCTCACAAAGCGTGGCCTTCTCCTCCTGCGCCTGCTCCTGTTCCATCACGTCTGCTGCTGCTGGGTTAGCGTTGCCGCGTGGTCCCTGTTTATTGAACCACTTATCTTTATTACATTTATGACTGCATGGCGGTACAAAGCATGCTATCCGCACGCTTCTTGCCCTCATGCAAGGCCTGGGTTGTTGTGTCTCACAAAGCGTGGCCTTCTCCTCCTGCGCCTGCTCCTGTTCCATCACGTCTGCTGCTGCTGGGTTAGCGTTGCCGCGTGGTCCCTGTTTATTGAACCACTTATCTTTATTACATTTATGACTGCATGGCGGTACAAAGCATGCTATCCGCACGCTTCTTGCCCTCATGCAAGGCCTGGGTTGTTGTGTCTCACAAAGCGTGGCCTTCTCCTCCTGCGCCTCCTCCTGTTCCATCACGTCTGCTGCTGCTGGGTTAGCGTTGCCGCGTGGTCCCTGTTTATTGAACCACTTATCTTTATTACATTTATGACTGCATGGCGGTACAAAGCATGCTATCCGCACGCTTCTTGCCCTCATGCAAGGCCTGGGTTGTTGTGTCTCACAAAGCGTGGCCTTCTCCTCCTGCGCCTGCTCCTGTTCCATCACGTCTGCTGCTGCTGGGTTAGCGTTGCCGCGTGGTCCCTGTTTATTGAACCACTTATCTTTATTACATTTATGACTGCATGGCGGTACAAAGCATGCTATCCGCACGCTTCTTGCCCTCATGCAAGGCCTGGGTTGTTGTGTCTCACAAAGCGTGGCCTTCTCCTCCTGCGCCTCCTCCTGTTCCATCACGTCTGCTGCTGCTGGGTTAGCGTTGCCGCGTGGTCCCTGTTTATTGAACCACTTATCTTTATTACATTTATGACTGCATGGCGGTACAAAGCATGCTATCCGCACGCTTCTTGCCCTCATGCAAGGCCTGGGTTGTTGTGTCTCACAAAGCGTGGCCTTCTCCTCCTGCGCCTGCTCCTGTTCCATCACGTCTGCTGCTGCTGGGTTAGCGTTGCCGCGTGGTCCCTGTTTATTGAACCACTTATCTTTATTACATTTATGACTGCATGGCGGTACAAAGCCTGCTATCCGCACGCTTCTTGCCCTCATGCAAGGCCGGGGTTGTTGTGTCTCACAAAGCGTGGCCTTCTTCTCCTCCTGCGCCACCCTCCTCCTGTTCCATCACGTGTGCTGCTGCTGGGTTAGCGTTACCGGTCCCTTTTCCTGGAACCTCTTATATGTATTACATTTATGACTGCATGCCGACAAAAAACATGTTACCTGTGCAAAGAAAACAGACATTTCCCGCATTTAAAAGACAGTTTTCCCTTTGAAACTTTAAAATCGATTTTCTCAAAAACTATAAGCTCTTTTTGCTAATTTTTTTTTCCTCTTGTACCCACTCCCAAGGTGCACATACCCTGTAAATTTGGGGTATGTAGCATGCAAGGAGGCTTTACAAACCACAAAAGTTCGGGTCCCCATTGACTTCCATTATGTTCGGAGTTCGGGTCGAACACCCGAACATCGCGGCCATGTTCGGCCTGTTCGGCCCGAACCCGAACATCTAGATGTTCGCCCAACACTAGTTGGGCCCCTTAGCGCACCTAGGCTGCAAAAAAGTGTCACACATGTGGTACCGCCGTACTCAGGAAAAGTAGTATAATGTGTTTTGGGGTGTATTTTTACACATACCCATGCTGGGTGGGAGAAATTTCTATGTAAATGGTCAATTGTGTGTAAAACAAATCAAACAATTGTCATTTACAGAGATATTTCTCCCACTTAGCATGGGTATGTGTAAAAATACACCCCAAAACACATTATACTACTTCTCCTGAGTACGGCGGTACCACATGTGTGGCACTTTTTTACACCCTAAGTACGCTAAGGGGCCCAAAGTCCAATGAGTACCTTTAGGATTTCACAGGTCATTTTGCGACATTTGGTTTCAAGACTACTCCTCACGGTTTAGGGCCCCTAAAATGCCAGGGCAGTATAGTAACCCCACAAATGACCCCATTCTAGAAAGAAGACACCCAAAGGTATTCCGTTAGGAGTATGGTGAGTTCATAGAAGATTTTATTTTTTGTCAAAAGTTAGCGGAAAATTGATTTTTATTGTTTTTTTCACAAAGTGTCATTTTCCACTAACTTTTGACAAAAAATAAAATCTTCTATGAACTCACCATACTCCTAACGGAATACCTTGGGGTGTCTTCTTTCTAAAATGGGGTCATTTGTGGGGTTCCTATACTGAACTGGCATTTTAGGGGCCCTAAACCGTGAGGAGTAGTCTGGAAATCAAATTCCGCAAAATGACCTGTGAAATCCTAAAGGTACTCATTGGACTTTGGGCCCTTTAGCGCAGTTAGGGTGCAAAAAAGTGCCACACATGTGGTATTGCCATACTCGGGAGAAGTAGTACAATGTGTTTTGGGGTGTATTTTTACACATACCCATGCTGGGTGGGAGAAATACCTCTGTAAATGACAATCTTTTGATTTTTTTACACACAATTGTCCATTTACAGAGTTATTTCTCCCACCCAGCATGGGTATGTGTAAAAATACACCCCAAAACACATTGTACTACTTCTCCCGAGTACGGCGATACCACATGTGTGGCACTTTTTTGCACCCTAACTGCGCTAAAGGGCCCAAAGTCCAATGAGTACCTTTAGGATTTCACAGGTCATTTTGCGGAATTTGATTTCCAGACTACTCCTCACGGTTTAGGGCCCCTAAAATGCCAGGGCAGTATAGGAACCCCACAAATGACCCCATTTTAGAAAGAAGACACCCCAAGGTATTCCATTAGTAGTATGGTGAGTTTATAGAAGATTTTATTTTTTGTCACAAGTTAGTGGAAAATGACACTTTGTGAAAAAAACAATAAAAATCAATTTTCCGCTAACTTTTGACAAAAAATAAAATCTTCTATGAACTCACCATACTCCTAACGGAATACCTTGGGGTGTCTTCTTTCTAAAATGGGGTCATTTGTGGGGTTCCTATACTGCCCTGGCATTTTAGGGGCCCTAAACCGTGAGGAGTAGTCTGGAAATCAAATTCCGCAAAATGACTTGTGAAATCCTAAAGGTACTCATTGGACTTTGGGCCCTTTAGCGCAGTTAGGGTGCAAAAAAGTGCCACACATGTGGTATCGCCGTACTCGGGAGAAGTAGTACAATGTGTTTTGGGGTGTATTTTTACACATACCCATGCTGGGTGGGAGAAATAACTCTGTAAATGGACAATTGTGTGTAAAACAAATGAAAAAATTGTCATTTACAGAGATATTTCTCCCACCCAGCATGGGTATGTGTAAAAATACACCCCAAAACACATTCTACTACTTCTCTTGAGTACGGCAATACCACATGTGTGGCACTTTTTTGCAGCCTAACTGCGCTAAGGGGCCCAAAGTCCAATGAGCACCTTTAGGCTTTACAGGGGTGCTTACAAATTAGCACCCCCCAAAATGCGAGGACAGTAAACACACCCCACAAATGACCCCATTTTGGAAAGTAGACACTTCAAGGTATTCAGAGAGGGGCATGGTGAGTCCGTGGCAGATTTCATTTTTTTTTGTCGCAAGTTAGAAGAAATGGATTCTTTTTTTTTTTCTTTTTTTTTGTCACAAAGTGTCATTTTCCGCTTACTTGTGACAAAAAATAATATCTTCTATGAACTCACTATGCCTCTCAGTGAATACTTTGGGATGTCTTCTTTCCAAAATGGGGTCATTTGGGGGGTATTTATACTATCCTGGAATTCTAGCCCCTCATGAAACATGACAGGGGGTCAGAAAAGTCATAGATGCTTGAAAATGGCAAAATTCACTTTTTGCACCATAGTTTGTAAACGCTATAACTTTTACCCAAACCAATAAATATACACTGAATGGTTTTTTTTTTATCAAAAACATGTTTGTCCACATTTTTCGCGCTGCATGTATACAGAAATTTTACTTTATTTGAAAATTGTCAGCACAGAAAGTTAAAAAAATCATTTTTTTGCTAAAATTCATGTCTTTTTTGATGAATATAATAAAAAGTAAAAATCGCAGGAGCAATCAAATAGCACCAAAAGAAAGCTTTATTAGTGACAAGAAAAGGAGCCAAAATTCATTTAGGTGGTAGGTTGTATGAGCGAGCAATAAACCGTGAAAGCTGCAGTGGTCTGAATGGAAAAAAAGTGGCCGGTCCTTAAGGGGTAGAAAGACTGTGGTCCTCAAGTGGTTAATGGGTGGTGCAGCATGAGTTCCCAATAGAGTATAGGGGGGGACAGTGCATCAGGGGGGTGCCGGAGTTGGAAAAAAGGGAGTTGACCAATTCGGGTTTCCGTCGCCGCTTCTGCAGAGCGGTAACGTTTTTTTCCGGTTTTTGTCGTGGACAGGGCCAGAGCTTGACTGAGTGGTCTATGCTGGGCTGGGGCTGTTTTTTTTTGTGCGTTTTTTTTCGTCCACTGATTGGTCAAATATGTTTTTTCCAGCTCCTATCAATTGTAACACAAAGAACAAAAACTGACCGCAGTTCTTGGGGCAATTATACAGATGATAGCATTGCCGTTTACAGAGTGACAGTGTATCAGTACGCTGTTTGCCATGTGACTACCTACCATGTGGGTATTCAGGGATCTGCATACAGGCATGCGACGCTGGTATGCTTAGCCCTGCACCCTGTGTAGTTTAAGTGCAAAGTGCTCCTTCCTACAGGGAGGCAGCCGTTTTTTTGGTAGTCTAGGTAGTGGCACGGCAAACATTGATCAGAGGGTACAACACACAGAACTTCTAGCAGAGCTGGTATCGCGAGGAAGTTCTAGATAAGTAAATGCGATAATGAGTAAGAGCATTGCAGGCTCACCTGCAAAGCAGCATCAGGTGTGGCATCCGTAATCTCTGCATGCGACGGCCGCGCATGGACAGATAAGGGGGGATGTGGAGTGAGCTGCAATGGAGTGAGAGCTTCCAAAGGTGAAGTCCGCGGGAGCATATTTTAAACAGGTAAGTACTGAGGATAGTACTGAGGTAGGGGGGTGAAGTTTAACTCCAATCTACCAATAAGAGTAAACAGAGTTCATGAGAACCATAAAACAACGAGATCAATTACGGTATATATTGATCATTTTAAAGTGTAAAGAGTACAAGCCGCAGGGCGAATCCCAAATCATTAATAAGCATTGATTTGTTTGTATTTCGATTTCAGGTGTTTGGCAATATGGAATGGAGACAGCTGCAGTGCTGGCAGCAAAGATGGAGATGTCAGTCGGATAAGCGAAAGGTTCCAGATGCCAATCTAAGCTTGGAGGAACACGAGATTCCTGAAATCGGAAAGAGACTAAAACACGAGATTCCTGAAATTGGAAAGAGACTAAAACATGAGATTCCTGAAATTGGAAAGAGACTAAAACACGAGATTTCGGAGATCGGAAAGAGACTAACAAAACTGTCTGAGCAAAGCATAATGCAAATTGCTAATGTTTTTCTTTCCCAAGGTGGTGCTTTTATAATGAGGAGTACCGTGCTGATGGTGATCCTAGGTTGCCATTTCGTCCTAGGAGAACGAAGAGAGGACATTCTCATGTATAATAAGGGGTTAATGAGAATGCAAGGCCCAAGCATGTTAATGTTGGGTGACAAAGGTACTGATCCTTTCACACCTATATGACACTACAGGGCCTCTTTACTGCATTTTGCTATATGTCACTACAGGGCCTCTTTACTGCATTCTGCTATATGTCACTACAAGGCCACTTTACTGCATTCTGCTATATGTCACTAGAGGGCCTCTATACTGCATTCTACTATAAGTCACTAAAGGGCCTCTTTACTGCATTCTGCTATATGTCACTACAGGGCCTCTTTACTGCATTCTGCTATATGTCACTACAGGGCCTCTTTACTGCATTCTGCTATATGTCACTACAAGGCCTCTTTACTGCATTCTGCTATATGTCACTACAGGGCCTCTTTACTGCATTCTACTATAAGTCACTACAGGGCCTCTTTACTGCATTCTGCTATATGCCACTACAGGGCCTCTATACTGCATTCTGCTATATATCACTATAGGACCTCTTTACTGCATTCTGCTACATGTCACTACAGGGCCTCTTTATTGCATTCTACTATAAGTCACTACAGGGCCTCTTTACTGCATTCTGCTATATGTCACTACAGTGCCTCTTTACTGCATTCTGCTATATGTCACTACAGGGCCTCTCTACTGCATTCTGCTATATGTCACTACAGGGCCTCTTTACTGCATTCTGCTATATGTCACTACAGGGCCTCTTTACTGCATTCTGCTATATGTCACTACAGGGCCTCTTTACTGCATTCTGCTATATGTCACTACAGGGCCTCCTTACTGCATTCTGCTATATGTCACTACAGGGCCTCTTTACTGCACTCTGCTATATGTCACTACAGGGCCTCTTTACTGCATTCTGCTATATGTCACTACAGGGCCTCACTAATGCATTCTGCTATATGTCACTACAGGGCCTATTTACTGCATTCTGCTATATGTCACTACAGGGCCTCATTACTGCATTCTGCTATATGTCACTACAGTGCCTCTTTACCGCATTCTGCTATATGTCACTACAGGGCCTCTTTACCGCATTCTGCTATATGTCACTACAGTGCCTCTTTACTGCATTCTGCTATATGTCACTACAGGGCCTATTTACTGCATTCTGCTATATGTCACTACAGGGCCTCATTACTGCATTCTGCTATATGTCACTACAGGGCCTATTTACTGCATTCTGCTATATGTCACTACACGGCCTCATTACTGCATTCTGCTATATGTCACTACAGTGCCTCTTTACTGCATTCTGCTATATGTCACTACAGGGCCTCTTTACTGCATTCTGCTATATGTCACTACAGGGCCTCTTTACTGCATTCTGCTATATGTCACTACAGGGCCTCACTAATGCATTCTGCTATATGTCACTACAGGGCCTATTTACTGCATTCTGCTATATGTCACTACAGGGCCTCATTACTGCATTCTGCTATATGTCACTACAGTGCCTCTTTACCGCATTCTGCTATATGTCACTACAGGGCCTCTTTACTGCATTCTGCTATATGTCACTACAGTGCCTCTTTACTGCATTCTGCTATATGTCACTACAGGGCCTCATTACTGCATTCTGCTATATGTCACTACAGTGCCTCTTTACTGCATTCTGCTATATGTCACTACAGGGCCTCTTTACTGCATTCTGCTATATGTCACTACAGGGCCTCTCTACTGCATTCTGCTATATGTCACTACAGGGCCTCATTACTGCATTCTGCTATATGTCACTACAGTGCCTCTTTACTGCATTCTGCTATATGTCACTACAGGGCCTCTTTACTGTATTCTACTATATGTCACTACAGGGCCTCTTTACTGCATTTTGCTATATGTCACTACAGGGCCTCTATACTGTCTTCTGCTATATGTCACTACAGGGCCTCTTTACTGCATTCTGCTATATGTCACTACAAGGCCTCTTTACTGCATTTTACTATATGTCACTACAGGGCCTCTTTACTGCATTCTGCTATATGTCACTACAGGGCCTCTTTACTGCATTCTGCTATATGTCACTACAGGGCCTCTTTACTGCATTCTGCTATATGTCACTACAGGGCCTCTATACTGCATTCTGCTATATGTCCCTACAGGGCCTCTTTACTGCATTCTGCTATATGTCACTACAGGGCCTCTTTACTGCACTCTGCTATATGTCACTACAGGGCCTCTTTAACCACTGCACTCTGCTATATGTCACTACAGGGCCTCTATACTGCATTCTGCTATATGTCACTACAGGGCCTCTATACTGCATTCTGCTATATGTCACTACAGGGCCTCTTTACTGCATTCTGCTATATGTCACTACAGGGCTTCTTTACTGCATTCTGCTATATGTCACTACAGGGCCTCTATACTGCATTCTGCTATATGTCACTACAGGGCCTCATTACTGCATTCTGCTATATGTCACTACAGGGCTATTTACTGCATTCTGCTATATGTCCCTACAGGGCCTCTTTACTGCATTCTGCTATATGTCACTACAGGGCCTCTATACTGCATTCTGCTCTATGTCACTACAGGGCCTCTTTACTGCATTCTGCTATATGTCACTACAGGGCCTCTTTACTGCATTCTGCTATATGTCGCTACAGGGCCTCTTTACTGCATTCTGCTATATGTCCCTACAGGGCCTCTTTACTGCATTCTGCTATATGTCACTACAGGGCCTCTATACTGCATTCTGCTCTATGTCACTACAGGGCCTCTTTACTGCATTCTGCTATATGTCGCTACAGGGCCTCTTTACTGCATTCTGCTATATGTCACTACAGGGCCTCTATACTGCATTCTGCTCTATGTCACTACAGGGCCTCTTTACTGCATTCTGCTATATGTCACTACAGGGCCTCTTTACTGCATTCTGCTATATGTCACTACAGGGCTTCTTTACTGCATTCTGCTATATGTCACTACAGGGCCTCTTTACTGCATTCTGCTATATGTCGCTACAGGGCCTCTTTACTGCATTCTGCTGTATGCCACTACAGGGCCTCTTTACTGCATTCTGCTATATGTCACTACAGGGCCTCTTTACTGCATGCTGCTATATGTCACTACAGGGCCTCTTTACTGCATTCTACTATATGTCACTACAGGGCCTCTTTACTACATTCTGCTATATGTCACTACAGGGCTATTTACTGCATTCTGCTATATGTCACTACAGGGCCTCTTTACTGCATTCTTCTATATGTCACTACAGGGCTATTTACTGCATTCTGCTATATGTCACTACAGGGCCTCATTACTGCATTCTGCTATATGTCACTACAGGGCCTCTTTACTGCATTCTGCTATATGTCACTACAGGGCCTCTTTACTGCATTCTGCTATATGTCACTACAGGGCCTCTTTAGTTTACAGCATTCGCGGTAGTTACCTTTGGCCTCAGAGCATACGCCCAGAAAGCCGTCATCGGTGAGAAGCTTGAAGAGCGGTCGCACGCCATACGAGTCCCGCCCCAGATAGACCTTCCTATTGGCTGTGTCTAGAAGGATGAATGCGAAGACTCCGTCCAGCAGGGCGGCGGTCTGCTCAATTCCATGCTTGCTGTACAGATGGAGAATGACCTCCCCGTCCACCAGGGTCTGATACTCAAATCCAAAGTGCTTCTGCAGCTGTGAGAGGAAGGCAGAGACATGGGCATAATATATAGAGACATGGGGTGCGGCTATTACAGTACAGCAGGCATAAGCAGAGACATGAGGCACCCATACACTATACAATATTATTGCCAGACACATGGGCCTCACTCATAGCTGGTGCAGCCATCACAGTACAGCAGGAATACGCTGAAAAGCGATGTCAAGGTACCCATACACTATACAATATTATTGCCTAATAGATTCAACAAAAACGTCTAATCGGGCAGAAATTGGAAGATGTTTTTTTTTCTCTGCCATCGCCCTGCAATCTTGGTTGTAATATCGATCGCGGGTCAATCAGTTCCGCGGTTGAATAGTGTATGGGTAGCTTGAGGCTTCACTGACACAATATTGTTTTCTGCTGGTATTTATAAACGTTATCACAAAGGTTTGGGCAGGGTAAGGAGATAAACATTAGTTTTGAGCACAAATTTCGCATAGATCGAAATTGGCAATTACCATGCGAAAACATAATGTGAAATTTGGGTAAAATCTTTATTAATAATGTCTGTAATTGTAATCCTTCATAGTTTTGTGTAATTTTGCACCAACTTTAACAGTTAATATTCTCCTTAACATACCTAGCAATTTTGGTGGCAATAGCATGTATGAGGGCCTTGCTTCCCATCGCTAATGTCGGCACAAAATTACGCGAAAATTACAGGAAATTACGAATGATTACATGATAATAACTTAAGGTGGTCAAACACCTATACAACTTTTTTTGAGCATTCCGATCTAATTTTCTGATTGATCTGAAGGTTCGATCAGAATCTTTGAGGTACCACGCACATGTATTTTCTAGATTGCTGCAATTTCAGGGTAAAAGATGGTAAACTCTAAAAAAATTGGTTGGTTGGAAAAATCGAGAGAAAAATGTGCTGAATAGTTACATACAATTTCTTCTGGTTGAATACAATTTCACAATGCATCACACACCATACAATTCTCAATATAATTGGTCCAAACGCAAATTAAAAAAAAAATTGTAAATTTGATTGGATTTCTCAATAAAAAAGAAAGCTTTCGATCATATTTATCGAATTAGTGTAAAATTGGATCTTTTCATTGTTTGGTGTGTGCTGTGGCCACCTTTAAGCTTGGTTCACACATAAATCTACACAATTCCGATTCAGTCCTGTCCAGTCCTGTCAGTTTTACCTTTTGAATTACTGAAACTTTTGCATGATATTCTAATGATATTCTAATTTTCAAATGTTTCAAGTTTCACCTAAATGGCCACCTTAACCACTTAAAGGGGAACTGAAGAGAGACTCAGGGCCAGGCCGAGGCAGAGGCTGGAGAGGCTCCAGCCTCAGGGCGCAGTGTAGGACGGGGTGCGCACAATTCACTCAGCTATCATTCCCCTATTGTGTTTGAAGCAGAAAGAAATAAGAGAAGGGGATACATAGCAGTGACTGCAAGCCAGATAACTAGATATTAAGGTGTTGGGGAGGTTGTGGGCCCTGTGGCACCTCTTAGTGTAATAGCGATCAGTGTGTGACGGCTGGGGAGGCAGGGATGGAGGGGCGCACTTTGGTGTCTCAGCCTTGGGTGCTGAAGGACCTTGTCCCGCCTCTGGAGAGACTTATATGGAGGCTGCCATGTTTATTTCCTTTTAAGCAATACCAGTTGCCTGGCAGCCCTGCTGATCCTCTGCCTCTAATACTATTAGCCATAGCCCCTGAACAAGCATGCAGCATATCAGGTGTTTCAGACTTTAACCTGCCTCCAGAGGGGACAGCCGTGTCACACGACTGTCCCGACTCCCCAGTACAGCGCTGCCTTAGATCGCATCGCTGTACACAGTAAATAGACAGCCATTTCGCCGTCTAACAGTCTCCTAGCGGCGATTGCCACTGGGAGAGTGGAGATGCGCGTGTATTGGTGCGAGAAATCTCCTGCAAAACCCCGCCCCAGGACTTGACGCCAAATGGCTTTAGCCGGTCCTGGCGCTGCCGCCGCGATCACGCCCATCGGCATGATGCGGTCATAGGGAGGTTAAATAATCTTTGGACGGTTCTATAAAAGCAGTTTTACAGCGAATTCAGATGTATGGCTGCCAGCGTCCGTCCATGTCGATTAGCACTGGGATCCACCACCTCCCACATTGAGATGAATGGCAAGTGTTCATCTCAAAGCATTTACTGATGTTTGCCAGTGATTGTGCGAACGCTATGGTCTATCGAATTTCACAAGATGCTGCGTGTAGCATCCAGCATTGTTTTGTGTTCGGCATTCCAATCGGTCCTAGAGACTTCCAACGTGACACAACGCGAAGGAATGGCGGGAACCACTGGCAAACACGTTTCTGCTCGGTAACTCAAAAGCGTTCAGCATCGGCTAAGCGAGACGCCAGCAGCTGTACATGTGGTCGTGTGAACCAGGGTTTTCCTGCCTTGGGTGGAGATGGTGAATATCACAAGAGACACGTTACCTGCTTGTAGTTGTAGATCTCGCCGTTGTAGCACAGCCACAGGTAGGGGAACTTCTTGACCCGCAGGGGTTGCATCCCGTACAGCTGGTCCACGATGGCCAGGCGGTGGAAGCCGAAGCAGCAGTTGGTGAAGCCATTGACGTTCTCAAACCGAAACGCGTCCGGCCCCCGGTGGGCGATCTTCATGGCACTCAGGCATTGTACGGAGAGGCACTCGTCACTGCCAAACAGGGCCCAGATCCCACACATCCTGGACTCGGGACCTCTGGGGGGGAGAGAGGAGACACTGAGGTCAGAGACATCTCACAGGACTCACAAATGTCACATCTCAAACGACAACCAAAGCTAAATATTCATTCTATCTGCTAGTATAAACCAGGTGCCTGGGGCCCAGTGGGTGACAAGCAGTGGAGGCTCAAGCTGTACATTTTTTGGGGGGCACAATGGCTGGCTGGCGACGCTCATTTGGGTGATCAAAATCGATGTTTGTATGGCGAGCTTTGTTGTTGTTTTTTTGCCTAAATCAGGTGATAAATTTAAGGCTAACTAGTTCAGCAATGATAGGAATCAAAGTAAACATCACAAACATAACTCAGAGGCTTTTGAGCAGAGCAGGTTACCCAAATGATGGTGCTATTATGGAAGAACAAGTATAGTATGCTTTAATCCTTACTTGCAAGCTGCTCATGTGTGGACAGATCACAGACAAATCATTCCAGCCCCCAGTCTGTGTCTCTCGACTCTACAAGCAAGGGGAGGGGGAGAGGCAGGAGGGAGAGAAACACTGGGTGTGTAATTCTTTATCTTAGTAGCTAAGCATTGCTGGAGAATAGGGCTTTGTATTTTACAGACAGGGTAATACCATTAATTGGCTAATTTAAAAGAAAATCAGTAAGCTTTAAAGGGAACCAGAGACGAAGCTAATGAAGAAAATGAAAAAGCTTTTATACATACCTGGGGCTAACTCCAGCCCCATAAGCCTGGATCGCTCCCACACCGCCGTTCTCCGATGCCTCTATCGCCGCTACCAGATCCCGTCACTTCTGCCGGACGCCGCCAATTGTACGCAAGAGCAGGGACTCCCTACATAGCCTTACGCATGCGCCTGCGTAGTATGGAGGCGCATGCGTAAGGATATGGAGGGAGCCCCTGTGCATGCGAAAAATTGGCGCGTCCGCCGGAAGTGACAGGACCCGGTACCGGCGGACAGAGGCAGCGGAGGACGGCGGCGTGGGAGCGATCCAGGCTTATGGGGCTGGAGGAAGCCCCAGGTATGTATAAAATCTTTTTCCCAACGTCTCTGGTTCTCTTTAAGCTGGTAAGCCTTCTTCTGTTGACTGACAATGTTATAACAAGCAATCAGAAGGAGGTAGAGAGATTTTTTGCAAATATAAGTGTCATCCAGATACATTAATTACAAGGGATCTTGCAAGGATTGTGAGGTATTTATGGCAAATAGATATGAGCTTTGGTTTACTTAACACCTACCTAGACTTTGGCTGACATGGAGCATTTTTTACAGACCCTATCCTATTCAGGAGGGGCACAGTGATTCGGGGGGGGGGGCGCCGCCACTGGTGACAAGAGGACCGACTGGCACCATTTTTGACCCCTCCCCTACTTCAGCTTACCAGAAAAACTATAATAGGGATCTAAAGCCACTACCTTGACTTGGGTCCCATTTCAGCTTTATCCTTCTTTGGTTCCAACAACAGCCACTATATCAGTTGTAACTAAAAGAACTACAAATTATTGCAGAGAAATGGCTGTTAGAAGTCTTGTCAGGTTAAAGAGACCAGGGTTTTTTCCTTTAATTCTGAGTATAATCTGAATGACTACAGGGATAGCGGAGACTTGTAGACAGGAGGGTCCAAGTTTGCCAACAGTTTATGGATTAAAAAGGTTTAAGACAAGTCAACTTGAACAGAAGCTGAAGACAAAGTGCTTGATTCACAAAACAGTGATAACTGAGTTATCACTCCTAAAAGCTTTGCACGTGCAAACGTGCGTGCAAGCCATTTTGCGCCCGTGTTGCGCTTGCAAAGTTTTAGCGCTTGCATGTTAACTTTAGCGGTCTCGTGTAACATGCGATAAGTGCGCTTTGCACATGATAACTATGGCGCTTCGCGTGCTAACCTGTTAGAATTTCAGTTGTCAGTTGTGGAAATTCATCATTGGATGTAGATTCAAACTTTTTGATAAACATTACTTTTTTGAAAAAAGAGACTTTGGCAGCAGTCATCACTTGTAAAATGAAGCTGCAATTCCTGGAACAAAAATGCTGCTGACATTTCACTTCTTGAAAATTAAAAGTAAACAAAAAGGACTTCCCAGTCCCGTGGCTGGCACCACATCACCGGGATAAGATAAATATTTGATTTATGGATCTGGGTCAGTGAGACTTACAGGGCAAAGACTTTGCCTCCAGCAGTCTGTGTCACTACTGAACTCTAGGCAGAGGCAGAGGATTCAGAATCAGTGTCAGAGGGCACGAGATCTGTATCCGACGGAAAGAGATCTGTGTCAGAGGACTGGGGATCTGTGTCAGAGGACAGGGGATCTGTGTCAGAGGACTGGGGATCTATGTCAGAGGACTGGGGATCTATGTCAGAGGAGTGGGAATCTGTATCAGAGGACTGGGGATCTGTGTCAGAGGACTTGGAATCTGTGTCAGAGGACTGGGGATCTGTGTCAGAGGACTGGGGATCTGTGTCAAAGGATAAGGGATCTGTGTAAGAGGATAAGGGATCTGTGTCAGTGGGATAGGGAAGGGATCTATGTCAGAGGGCTAGGGATCTGTGTCAGAGGACTCGGGATCTGTGTCAGAGGATAGGGGGTCTGTGTCACTGGACTGGGGATCTGTGTCAGAGGACGAGGGATCTGTGTCAGAGGACAAGGGATCTGTGTCAGAGGAAAGGGGATCTGTGTCAGAGGAAAGGGGATCTGTGTCAGAGGACAGGGGATCTGTGTCAGAGGACAGGGGATCTGTGTCAGAGGACTGGGGATCTGTGTCAAAGGATAAGGGATCTGTGTAAGAGGATAAGGGATCTGTGTCAGTGGGATAGGGAAGGGATCTATGTCAGAGGGCTAGGGATCTGTGTCAGAGGACTCGGGATCTGTGTCAGAGGATAGGGGGTCTGTGTCACTGGACTGGGGATCTGTGTCAGAGGACGAGGGATCTGTGTCAGAGGACAAGGGATCTGTGTCAGAGGACAAGGGATCTGTGTCAGAGGACAGGGGATCTGTGTCAGAGGACAGGGGATCTGTGTCAGAGGACAGGGGATCTGTGTCAGAGGACAGGGGATCTGTGTCAGAGGACAGGGGATCTGTGTCAGAGGACAGGGGATCTGTGTCAGAGGACAGGGGATCTGTGTCAGAGGACAGGGGATCTGTGTCAGAGGATTGGGGATCTGTGTCAGAGGACTGGGAATCTGTGTCAGAGGACTGGGAATCTGTGTCAGAGGACAAGGGATCTGTGTCAGAGGACAAGGGATCTGTGTCAGAGGATAAGGGATCTGTGTAAGTGGATAAGGGATCTGTGTCAGTGGGATAGGGAAGGGATCTATGTCAGAGGACAGGGGATCTGTGTCAGAGGACTCGGGATCTGTGTCAGAGGATAGGGGGTCTGTGTCACTGGACTGGGGATCTGTGTCAGAGGACAAGGGATCTGTGTCAGAGGACAAGGGATCTGTGTCAGAGGACAGGGGATCTGTGTCAGAGGACAGGGGATATGTGTTTAGATTGCCCACCTTAAGCCACACATCCCTTAAATGGTTATTTCTGATTGTTTCAGGTGACACTTTAGGAACAATGGCTGTACAGGCAAGGTGATGGGCTCTCTGCTAAGCAGCCTGTTCTGTCCTATGGAGGGGGGAGAAGGGTAATACTGCTGCAAGCTGCACCTGCACATTAAACAATGGCCAGAAAAATATTATACACTAGCTGGACGCCCGGCGTTGCCCGGGTATGTATTTGGCTAGTGTTGGCTCTGCCCACTTTTCCTAACCCTAACACACAATTACTTAATGACCAAGTATGTGAGCTTTGCGGTCTTTGGCATCAATAATTTGCAATGAGATAAAATTAATCTGATTGGATGTGGCTCCACCCCTTTTCTGAATTTGAACCCCAATCACCCAATGGCCAACTGTACCAGGTACAGGTGATTAACAGTGCAAGAATGGCAGCAATTAAATATTCCCCTTAAAAATCAATAGGTGGATTTTGAGTGGCTTTTATAGGCTCCACCCACTTTTCTGAATGTTAATCCCAGTCACCCAGTGACCAACTGTGCAAAGTTTAAAAACCCTGCCATTAACAGTGTAAGAATGGCTGCAGTTTACATTTGCGCAATGAAATTTGTATTTTTCTCCTCCCACTTATTTCCTAACATTGTTCAGGTATGTATTTGGCTGGTGTTGGCTCTGCCAACTATTTCTAACCCTAACACGCAATTACTCAATAACCAAGTTTGTGAGCTTTGCGGTCTTTGGCATCAATAATTTGCATTGAGATTAAACAAATCTGATTGGCTGTTTGTGGCTCCACCCCTTTGTCTGAATTTGAACCACAGTCACCCAATGACCAACTGTACCAGGTTTAAGGCTTGTGCCATTAACAGTGCAAGAATGGTAGCAATTGCATATTCCCTTTGAAAATCAATAGGTGAATTTTGATTGGCTTTTGAAGGCTCCACCCACTTCTCTGAATATGAATCCCAGTCACCCAGTGACCAATTGCGCAAAGTTTGAGAACCCTACCATTAAAAGTGTAAGAATTGCTGCAGTTTACATTTTCTCAGGGAAATTTGCATTTGTCTCCGCCTACTGATGTATTTGGCTGGTGTTGGCTGCGCCCACTTTTCCTAACCCTAACACACAATTGGTCAATTACTCAATGACCAAGTTTGTGAGCTTTGCGGTCTTTGGCATCAATAACCTGCATTAAAATGAAACAAATCATGGCTGTGTGTGACTCCACCCTGTTTTATGAATGTAAACCCCAGTCACGCAATGATCAACTATACCAGGTTTGAGGCTTGTGCCATTAACAGTGCAAGAATGGCAGCAATAAAATATTCCCCTGAAAAAGCAATAGGTAATTTTTGATTGCCTTTTGTAGGCTCCACCCACTTTTCTGAATATTAACCCCAATAACCCAGTAACCAACTGTGCAAAGTTTGAGAACCCGACCATTGTAAGAATGGCTGCTGTTTAAATTTTTCCAGTAAAATTTGTATTTGTCTCCACCCACTTATGACCCGGCGTTGCCCACTTATGTATTTGGCTGGTGTTGGCTGTGCCCACTTTTCTAACCCTAACGCACAATTAATCAATTACCAAGTTTGTGAGGTTTGCGGTGTTTGGCATCAATAATTTGCATTGGAATGAAACAAATCTAATTGGCTGTTTGTGGCTCCACCTCCTTTCTGAAATTGAACCCCAGTCACCCAATGACCAACTGTACCAGGTTTGAGGCTTGTGCCATTAACAGTCCAAGAATGGCAGCAATGTAAATATTCCCCTTGAAAATCAATAGATTAATTTTGATTGGCTGTTATAGACTCCACCCACCTTTCTGAATATTAATCCCAGTCACCCAGTGACCAACTGTGCAAAGTTTGAGAACCCTGCCATTAACAGTGTAAGAATGGCTGCAGTTTACATTTTCCAGTGAAATTTGTATTTGTCTCCGCCCCCTTTTTGGTTATGCAAATAAAAAGTATCCTATACTTTATTCCAGTTAGTGTACTATGTGTGTGCCAAATTTCATTCTAATCCGTTTAGCCATTTTTGCGTGATCGAGTAACAAACATCCAAACATCCAAACTTTCCCATTTATTATATTAGTAGGATAGGATTTCGGCAGATGGCGAAGGCTTGTAGGGGAGGCCACATGGGGGGCACTTGTAGTCATCCCAAATGACTGTGAATTATTGCCTTTGTAATTTAGTCATGGTGGACTGGACTCGAGCCACCAGAATTTTGGGGATTGGCTCTGTAAATCCCTGAGAGTCATACTTGTGAAAACCACGTGGGCTTTTTGTTCAAGGCCAAATCGCATGCGAGAATGCACAGAATGTTTTCCTATCAGCAAACTGCCATTTCAGGGAACCTCTGCGTTTCGGGGATCTGATTTTGGTGCATTTTTTAAAACATTCATCACTTTACTACATTGCGCATGGGATCTGTGCTAAATCATTAGCTACTGTGATTAAACTACAGTCATTGGCTCACAGTGATCACATGGTCAGGAGGAAATGAAATCAGCTTCTGACCGGCTCACAGAGCTCTGCCGTCATACCAACAGCAGGGCGAGTGGGCTGCAGTGACGGAAGGGCGGCACGATCGCTGGTAGCGGCAGGAGTTTGCAGGGGGTTAATTGAAATCTACGCCCTGTCAGGGATAACAGGTCCCAAACAGGGCGTAGATTTCTATTAGCAACATCCGGGAGAGGTGAAAATAACTTTTCAGAAAATTTTTCGCCTGGCCGTGTTTGGTTTTTTGTTTTTTTTGCGTGTGAGAGCTGTGCGGATCGCAAATAAAGCAAGTTAATGGAAATGCAGAAAAATCACAGTTTTGTATGTAAAAATGCATACAATTTTGAGCTTAACTAGATACATAATCATGTACATGAACTTAATTGGTAGGCATGGAAAAATCTCAATCCAAAAATTTGCACAAAACTACTGTATGCACAAAAATTGCATAAAAACCAAAGGAAGATACCTGCAAAATTACAAAATGCAGATATCCAACATGGGGAAAAAATGCAAAATTTTCATGGTTTAAGAGAACCTGTACTGAGTAAAATTATTTAAAATAAACACATGCGGTAACTTCAAATGAACATTACATAGTTACCTTTCCATCAGTTCCTCTCAGAAGCTCACCATTTTCTTCTGACAATTATCCCTTCCAGTTCTGACAATATTTTGTCAGAACTGAAATATATCAGTTGCTCTCAGTTATATATCAGTTGCTGTCAGTTACAGCTGAGAGGACAACTGATGTGTCCATGTTTCCCTGTGGCTCAAGTGGGCGATGTTACAGTGTAACAGTGTGCTGACCAGGAAGCTGTTATGGGTAATGGCCATTTTCAAAATGGAGGACGGAGAATTCCATTGATCACAGTGGACAAACAGGACGCAGGAGAGGAGAAAGAGATTGATAAGTAGACTACACGGGAGGTAAGTATGACCTGTGTATGTTTATTTTGTCTTTTAATTTTCAGTTCAGGTTTTCTTTAAATGTAAATGCGGCCTTACTCCTCCCAGTCTAAAGATCTGTACACACACTAGATAAATGTGATAGTCAATCGATGTTCCAAATGATTATGTAGCTTGAAAACTGCTCACGTAAGTGGTAAGGGCCTGCGGCCCCTGACGAAGTTGTATCCATTTTTCAGAAACACATCAGTGTTACACAAGGAGAGAAAAGGGAAACCGAGAGCCCAATATAGTGTAGTATGCACTGCAAATTATGAAAATGTGAAAGAGTATGATGAATATACCGGTACTCACAAGTCAGGGTTACCTCCAAGGGAACCGCTGTATAGGCAGGTGAGGAGATTATCCTGTCCCCACTCAGGAGTAAGAAGTCGCTCTCTGTAGATAGGAGAAAGGGGTATCCCCCTCCACCAAGGGTGGATAATAAGTTTGTGAAGAGATTACAGAGGCAGGTGTAACCTGGAATCACTGAAGTTGTATACTCCCAACTTTTATTGCCTGAGGAAGCGGGTTTAAGCCTGCGAAACGCGTTGCAGTCCCCCTTTTTTTGGAGTATGCTAATAAATTTGTATTTATTTGAATAGACAGTTTCAGTGTCTTCTTGTATGAGGTAAGTCCACCACTGCCTCAATAGTATTTTTAAATGTTTTTATAGTTTGTTCTTATCCTTTTGGCGCCTCTGTAATCTCTTCACGAACATCAATGTTACAGATGCTGAAAGCAGAGAGAAGCAGACACAGCTGCGTCAGTGGGCTCAGGCCCCGAGTGACATTTCCCACAACCTGCACACACACTCTGGATCCTGGAACAATGTCGTCTGAACGACTTGTACATACCGGCCTACTGCATTATATCTCCCCAATAGTCGATCTGCCAGGTGCGTTGGGCAGAATACCCGATATTGGTCGCTCGTCGTAGTCATTTAGCTACATTTACAACGAAATCTGATGTTCGTCAGATGTTTCACCTGACTTTTGTCTAATGTGTGTAAACTGACATTTTTGCAAATCTAAAGAATCTAATAAAGTTTGTAACATCACTCAGTGAAGGTCCCGAAATGCCCGACTTGTGCTGGGTTGCCACAATTCTTGGCAGGTAAGACGACATTGGCGTGTTGGGAATGTTTCGTGGCCCGGAGGGTGAATAGAAGGCGATCTCACGCAGGACTGACCCCGGCACAGACCGGCGGATTTCACCGCTGACTTGATAACAATGCAGGAGGCAGAGGGGGGATTGTAAACCCTCCCAGGCTGGTACTTGTACAGCTGCCAGCGCATTCCTGTCTGACACGGGGTGGGGTGGAAAGGAGGGGTGTCCGGGGGTCTTTCCATCTCACAAGGACCTGGAAATATCATTCTACTCATCGTAAATACTATAAACAGATTGTGTACGTAAGTTCTCATACTACAGGTGTATGTAAGCTTAGAAGGGCAGGCTCTTTCCCTTGTGTCTCCACTCTCCTCTAGTCTGTAGGTTCACAAGGGCAGGCTCCTGCCCCTATTGTCTCCACTCCCATCAAGACTGTAAGCTCACAAGGGCAGGCTCCTCCTCCTACTGTCTCCACCCCTCTAGACAGTAATTTCACAGAGGCAGGCTCCTCCCCTAGTGTCTCCACCCACTCCCCTGTAGACTGTAAGCTCACAAGAGAAAGCTCCTATTTCTAGTGTCTCCACTCCCCTCTAGACTGTAAACTCACAAGGGCAGGCTCCTCCCCTACTGTCTCCACCCACTCCCTCTAGACTGTAAGCTCACAAGGGCAGGCTCCTCCCCCTAGTGTCTCCACTCCCCTCTAGACTGTAAGCTCAGAAGGGCAGGCTCCTCCCTTAGTGTCTACACTCCCCACTAGACTGTAAGCTCACAAGGGCAGGCTCCTCCCCTAGTGTCTCCACCCACTCCCCTCTAGACTGAGCTCACAAGGGCAGGCTCCTCCCCTAGTGTCTCCACTCCCCTCTAGACTGTAAGCTCACAAGGGCAGGCTCCTCCCCTAGTGTCTCCACTCTCCTCTAGACTGAGCTCACAAGGGCAGGCTCCTCCCCTAGTGTCTCCACTCCCCTCTAGACTGTAAGCTCACAAGGGCAGGCTCCTCCCCCTCAGGTGGTCAGGTCCCTGTGTGATTTTTGTATTGTGTACTATATTAACATATCTATCTTTGGACTTCACTATTGTCTGATTGGCTCTTTGTACAGGGCTATGGAAGATGATGGTGATATAAAAATAAAAGATAATTATGTTAATAACCAACCAAAATCCCTATTTCTCTGATTTTCAAAGTGACCCCACAAGATTTGATTTTAAGGCAATTTGCTAAAAGCATTTGGTTGTACAGGAAAAAAGACGCTTTTTATATTCAAACAAGAGCTCTAAACAAGTTTCCCGTTTTCATCGATATAAGTTGATCAGGAGTGGCTGATTCTTTCAGAAGATTGAATGGTTTAGGACAGATAGTTTCTTGATTTATAGACCCAAGCAGGTTTTTCTGAGTTTGCAGTGATTTTTTTTTCATAATTAAGGGAAAAATTGAACACACCCTTGTGATATTTATATCGGGCTAATGTTTCAAATGTTAGGGTTCCCACTAACGGTACAATCTTCACTGAAGGGTCCCCCAAGCGATCAGATAAATGTCCCAAAAGATAAACTCTGCTGATGTCCCAAATAAACTGCGAACAATTCTAAAGGTGTTCAGGTTCAATCTTTCAAAACGATTTTTATGATCGAATTGTATAGAAAACTGGGCCGTGTGTGGAGCAAATTTTTGTGAAACAATTCTTTGGTCGATTGGAAAAGAAAAAAAATATTGATCCAAAAGTTGGATTTTATGATCAAATTTAAAACCTTCTTAAATCGTTACAATGGGAAAATCAATATTTGCCTTGCGTTTAGTTTTGATCATTCAAATCACGTCGAAAAATCAAATCTGAAGATAAAATTGTACCGTTAATTTCACCCTTTAAGGCTCAACACTCACAATACAATCTTGGTTGTTCAATCTCATAACTTTCTTGTAGTATAAGAGCTTATCAAATTATTTTCAATCTGTTGCCCCGTACACTACATAGAGTTGGTAAATCTGTACAACCAAGATTGTATGGTGTGTGTTGAACCGTATGGTGATCGTTCTACCACAATTTAGTCAGTCAAAAAAAAAATTTTAAATCGGTTGTGAATACAGATTGGTTCCTTGGTTGTGAACCAATCAATGTATTACAATATTTTACTTCCGATCACATTTATCTGATCGCTTGGGCGATTCTTCGCTGAAAATTGTGCACCTGTCGCAGTCTGGACGCAGCAGCACCACAAGCCCCGCCCTCCTCCTCTGCTGGGACTTGTGGTGCTGGCCGGTGAGAGTTGTAAAGTTACCTGCGGCAGTGCTGCTTGTCTGATGCAATCGGTGACATATGTTTCACGGATACCCAGAGCGAGCAGCAGCTGCAGAACGCAGGAGAGAAGGCAGATTATTATTCTCACGCAGTGATTTGTGTGTTACCGGGAGGGGTGGCGTCCTATCGGCGGTCTCGGCGACGGCAAACGCTGTCCTCGGTGAGCCTGCTGTCTGCTGATCTACCGGCTGCACGCTGCAACCATCTCTCCCAGTGACTGGCTGCCTCAGCTGCTGATTGGACAGAGGAATCCCCGTGCTTATTGTATGACTGGCTGAGCACTTTCACTTCTCATTACTGGAACGCACACTGGAGACTCCCAGCACAATGCCGGCAGCTTAAAGGGGAACCCAAACTCACACTGCAAGATCACTTCCATGTGGCCAAATGTCCAATAGCTTGCTATTATTATTATTATTAGTAGTAGTAGTAGTAGTAATAGTAGTAGTAACATTGTTTTGATTGCATCCTGTTATATTGTTGTATAAATATTTTTATACAACTGCAGCTAGTTTCCTTTCAGTATAGACACAGAGTAACACTTATACTGTACATACTGCAGACAGCAGACATCAGCACACACTCCACCTAGTTTACTATCAGTACAGGAACAGAGTAACAGCTCATACTGTACATACTGGAGGTAGAAATGATCAGCACACACTGCAGCTACTTTACTATCAGTACAGACACAGAGTAACAGCTTATACTGTACATACTGGGGGTAGCAGAGATCAGCACACCCTGCAGCTAATTTACTATCAGTGCAGGCACAGAGGAGCAGGTTATAATGTACATACTGGAGGTAGCAGATATCAGCACACACTGCAGCTAGTTTACTATCAGTACAGACACAGAGTAACAGCTTATACTGTACATACTAGGGGTAGCAGAGATCAGAACAAACTGCAGATAGTTTACTATCAGTACAGGCACAGAGTAACAGCTTATACTGCACATATTGGAGGTAGAAGTGGTCAGAACACACTGCAGCTACTTTACTATCAGTAAAGACACACAGTAACAGCTTATACTGTACATACTGCAGACAGCAGAGATTAGCACATGCTGCAGATAGTTTACTATCAGTACAGGCACAGAGTAACAGCTTATATTGTACATACTGGGGGTAGCAGAGTTCAGCACACACTGCAGCTAGTTTACTATCAGTACTGGCACAGAGTAACATGTTATACTGTACATACTGGAGGTAGCAGATATCAACACACACTGCAGCTAGTTTACTATCAGTACAGACACAGAGTAACAGCTTATACTGTACATACTGGGGGTAGTAGAGATCAGTACACACTGCAGCTAGTTTACTATCAGTACAGACACAGAGTAACAGCTTATACTGTACATACTGGGGGTAGTAGAGATCAGTACACACTGCAGCTAGTTTACTATCAGTGCAGGCACAGAGTAACAGCTTAGACTGTACATACTGGGGGTAGTAGAGATCAGTACACACTGCAGCTAGTTTACTATCAGTACAGACACAGAGTAACAGCTTATACTGTACATACTGGGGGTAGTAGAGATCAGTACACACTGCAGCTAGTTTACTATCAGTGCAGGCACAGAGTAACAGCTTATACTGTACATACTAAGGGTAGCAGAGATCAGCACACACTGCAGATAGTTTACTATCAGTACAGGCACAGAGTAACAGCTTATACTGTACGTACTGGTGGTAGCAGAGATCAGCACACACTGCAGCTAGTTTACTATCAGTACAGGCACAGAGTAAGAGCTTATACTGTACATACTGGTGGTAGCAGAGATCAGCACACACTGCAGCTAGTTTACTATCAGTGCAGGCACAGAGTAATAGCTTAGACTGTACATACTGGAGGAAGCAGAGATCAGCACACGCTGCAGCTAGTTTACTATCAGTACAGGCTCAGAATAACAGCTTATACTGTACATACTGGAGGTAGCAGAGATCAGCACACACTGCAGCTAGTTTACTATCAGTACAGGCACAGAGTAACAGCTTATACTGCACATACTGGGGGTAGCAGGGATCAGCACACACTGCAGATAGTTTACGATCAGTACAGGCACAGAGTAACAGCTTATACTGTACATACAGGAGGTAGCAGGGATCAGAACACGCTGCAGCTAGTTTACTATCAGTGCAGGCACAGAGTAACAGCTTATACTATACATACTGGAGGTAGCAGAGATCAGAACACGCTGCAGCTAGTTTACTATCAGTGCATGCACAGAGTAACAGCTTATACTGTACGTATTGGAGGCAGCAGAGATCAGCACACACTGCAGCTAGTACACTATCAGTACACGCTGCAGCTAGTTTACTATCAGTGCAGGCACAGAGTAACAGCTTATACTCTACATACTA